>NC_068341.1:14831073-15185423 GCF_014633365.1 Diospyros lotus | reverse complement strand
TTGATTATGCTTCATTTTTTCTCTCTTCAAGGCTTTGATTTTAATTTGTATCTATTCATTAAGCCTTGTTTGTATTTTGAGAGATCTTGTTATCTCTTAGATTCTCTCACTTATACATTTCTTGTATTTCCTAATTTTGGTAGCTAAATGACCTACTTATCTAAGTAAGAGGTTTATAAATTCAAAGTCTTGGACTAGAGGGCTTACTTGGATCAAGTAGGAAGTTTTAGTAAATTAGTTTAAAATCCTTAGTGGGAGTTAAGGCAGTAGATTAGACTTGGTTTAAACCGAACCACTATAAATCTTTTGTGCCTTTTATTTTTCTTGCTTTATCTATTCTTTAACCTTTATATTTGTTTTTTTATATGCTTTATGTTTTAAATCACTAAAACCTCAATTGAGTTAAAAAGATTTCAAGTTTTTAAATTACCTAATTCACCCTCATCTTGGATGCGTGCCATAGCATTTCACATCCTTTCAGCATCAAGGTTTGCTATTAACTCTTAGTAACCTTTTCATTAACTCTTAATGGAATCAAGCTCTCTCGTTAACTCTTAACGGTACCCATTAACTCTTAATTGTCTTCATTTGTTAACTCTTAATAGTTTTTTGATCATTTTGTTAACTCTTAACAAAATATCCATCATCATTAACTCTTAATGATGATCAAGAACTCATGACAACAAACCATCACTAATCCAATGCTATACCTAGCTTATGTGTGACCTTATAGATATAAAGAGAATGTAACACCCTACTTTTCCTAGGGCGTTAGGTAATGTAAGATTCTGGGGATATATATTTCCTTCCAACAGATACTCAACACAAAACCGTTCCCCGAAGATCCCGTTACACCTTCTCAGTATATCAACTACAAACCATTAATAAACTAAGACAAGTACATCATCTCAAATGCGGAAGCTAGATCGAAATCTTAACAGATCATAACTGAAACCACTTTATTCATAATATAAAGTCAAACCAACGTTTACATGACGTCATTAAAATAAACAAAATTATTGAAAACGACATACTATGAACTATCCACTAATCGCCGTCACTCCTCAGCAATCCCTTTTCCCTTCGCACCGCTGCTTTCACCTGGAACGTTTGAATATTCCAGGGACATAGTTCATATTAGATGATGAATCATGTAAGTGAGAGTTCAAAACACGTTTCTATGAATGAATGCAGGACATGAAATAAACCAACACAACCCAGCAAGCCCTAGTCCAAGAGAGTCCCACAGCGTTTTTACCCTACCATAGGAAAAGAGAAATCCCTCTAAAGGCCATGCCACCATACCGACACATTGACACGGCGTAATTCTAGCTTAAGAGAGGCAAGTTCAACGCATCTCCCCAACATCTCGGGAACAATCATTACCAATTCTCAGCCAATGAGGGTCACATCAATGCAGGAACCTGGCTTACTACATTTATCTTGGAGATTACGTTCCCCACTCTAAGCATCCAAGAACCACTACCCAGTCCCAACTCAAAATCTCATATGAACCACCTAGTCATTCTAGTGCAACTTCTCTAATCAATCGGCCTGGCATGAAAACCAAGGTGGCTATCTCGGCATGCACACCAACTTAACATACCCCTATTATTCTGTTATACCTTTGGAGAATTATGGTTACACTATTTAGACAACATCTTAGGCTAACATTTCATATGAATAATCATAAAACGCATGACAATGCCGCATTCCACAACTCAATACATCATATAAACAACATTTTATAAAATGCAATGCGTAAGTATAAAATATTTAGAGACGAACCTCCCTCATAAAACCAATTGTCACCGGTTACCGTTTGCATGTAATAAAACTATTTTGCATAAAACTACAGCACATTTAGGTAACACAGATACCAAGTTTTAGGATAGAAACACCCACAGTAAACAAGTTTAGGGTAAACTACTCATGAATTAAAATCAAGTTTTCTGGTAGAACACTTACCTCAAACGTATTCGGAATGCCTCAATCATCGTGCACGACCTCGATTTGCATGGCAAATCACAAAACACCCGTACTTATATTCAATCTCTAGCCATGACACTCCCTAAACACCATATTTAATTAAAGGAGCGTCAAAATTCATTTTCCTTAATTTTTCATAATTTCTCTATTTTTCTCTTAATTTTCACCTCAATAATTCAAAAATAATTATCTCCTCAATCTTTTTCCCAGATTTTTCAACACAATAATTCCTAAAATAAATTTAGAAAAATATTGAAGCAAAATACCAGAAATGCTCTTTCCCTATGTGCCTTGTGCATGTCTGCGTGTGATGTGTGGCACGTGTAGCTCATGCGCCACCTTCTTCCTCATTTCTAGCCGGCGGCGAGTGCTCCGATGGCCAAACCAAGGGTACATCTTTGAAGCCCTTGATGAGTCAATCCTATGGCACTAGTTGCCGGCCGAAAGAACACCAGAAAACGCCCCAAACGGGCAATTGCAGGCGGCCCTAGGCGGTCCGCCTCGTGTTTTCGGCCGAGCTTCAATCAGCCACCAAATGCACTCCAAGCTCTCCCAAATGCTCCATAACTCTTCTCCTTGATGTAAGTATCAAAATCCCTTTAACCATTCTCTAAAAAACATCCAAAATCACAGCCAATTTGTGTTCTAAATTTTGGTCGAACCCTTGCCCATTTTATAGCCAAAATCTGGCCACCCCTCTGTCAATCATCGGCCAGGGCTTGGCCCCCAAGCAACCCCACGTCGTATACTACCTCCCCCAGGTTTCCCTCGACAGTCCCATTGCCTAAAACGACGACCACGTGCCGTGGAAGGCGACGATCAATTTTTGGCTTGCTACGTTCACACCCAACTTTTGATTTATTACACTTTGCCCTCTACTTTCTTCCAATCTCATTTTGGCCTTTTCCAAAGCACCCTTGATCTATCCAACTATACCACTAAGGCCCACAAGTTTTTTACTATTCATTTCATCCTCAAAATTCTCAAAAAATTATCCTTTTGACCTCTTTTGGGCAAAATCAATAAATTATACTTAGTCCCGGTTGATCGATTTGACCTTAATTCCCTTGGTTTCAACCCGAAATCGCTCAAGAGATGTTTCATATATAAAATTTAAGTTCTCAAGACACTCTGTTGACTTTTTGGATAATCCCTACGTCGATGGTGGTTTTCTCAGCCCAGTTGACAGTTGTACCAAAAATTGCTCTCGATCCAACTTCTTTCGATGCCTAAAATTATATCTTGATTCACTCGTCGATACTATTCCATTTTCCTTTAATATCTAAGGTCCGAGGTACTCTCTTCGGTCAATTCGGTCTCTTAAAACCGTGTTAGTGATCCCTAAATCCTCATTCTTTCGATAATTCCATTTATACCCTTCATAATATGCCATTTATATCCTCAAGAAATTTTCTCAAGTATTACAGAGAATGCCATCCACATACAGGCTTTGGAGTTGTCTTTTCTATGTACATGCTTTGAAATGATATTGGCATGTTGATGTTAACGAACCATCTTTTCAATGTTGATGTCAATAAACTTACTTGAACTTAGACTTCATTGTTTATATATTGTTTTAGGTCGTTGCTAAGAGTTACCTAAGGCCTTTCATAATGTCTTGAGAACATGGAAAGATTCTTGAGATGGGTCAAAGTGTTTGACTAGCTTCAAAAGGGTTGACATTATTTGATTGCTATTAGGTAGTGAATTTAGAAAGTCACACACTGTATAGCGTTGCGTTCGATATTAAAACTATGCACTTGTTGTGTGCTCAACATCATTAATAATTAATGATGGGTTAGAACATGTCATTAAGAGTTGATAACGTGATTCGTTAAATGTTAATGAATCGGTTGCAGCTATATGTAGAACTATGCAACATGTAGGTCAAAATTGTAGATTGCCTTTGTAAACGGATGACTTGTTTCCCCTATTGATGGGAGAAACAATCAATAGTTTAAGGAGACTGTTGACACTTCTTCCAAAGAGTTGGAAAATGTTCAACAGCTTGAGTGAAATGATCAATCATTTTTGCCACATCTGCATGTTTAATGGTTTACATGTGTCATCTCCGTGGCTATTTAAGGAGACATACAGAGGCTTATCTTGGACCTAATTTCAAGAAGAAGAACGAGAGTTTGGAGAGAAGGAAATTGAGATTGCAGAGCTTGTGTCTTCTTCCTCTAACTTGCTCTGTTCTTCTTATTTATTTTTACTTCTTGTCTACTGTGTTGCTGCAAGTAGGTTAATCATTGAACTAGGAGATTCCAAATAGACAAGGAGAAACTAACATGTGCAAGTGACTCAACTTCCTCTGGCTAGCAAGAGACAAGAACTATGAGTTGATATCGAAAGGGTTGCTAGGTGTGGAGGGACTAGGCCTTCCACGATTTAAGGAGAATTCGATCTTAGTGTAGAAATAGTTTCTACAGCCACATGATATCGACCTTTCAAGTACAATATTTATTGTATTGCATATGATGTGGTATCGCATTACTTAAATACTCAAGTTGCATATGGTTAGTGTAGGCTTTTGTAGTGCATATCTCTAATGTGAAAAATTTTAAATTTTACACACTACTATATGATTATTCCAACAAATTTAAGCATAGTAACCGATGATAAGGTTTCCTCATAGTTAACACCTTGCCTCTGACAATATCATTTTTCCACCAATCGTGCTCTAAAGGTTTACACCTTCTCATCAACACCAATCTTCTCTTATTCTATTTACCTCTATTTACACCCTATAAGAGCAAGCCATTCAAGTGGATCTATTAGAGTCCAAACTTGGTTGGAATATATAGATTTCATTTTAGACTACATAGCTTATTGCCATTTCTTAGAATCGATATATGATATCGCTTCTTCATAACTAGTAGGATCAACCAATTGATCACTATCTGCATACAAAAACATTTCATATATCTCCTCTATAATAAATTTATATCGTTCTAGAGGATAAGATACCATACCAGACCTACGAAGTTTTTGTGGGATGGCATTACTTGGACCAACAGGATCAAGTTTGACCTCCTAACCAGTTGTAACATGTGGCTCAAAAGACACCTCTTCTAATTTTATTTTCTTTTTTATACCGACTTCCTAAATAAACTCTTTTTCCAAGAACATGGCATTTTTGCTGATCAAGACTCTTTGATAACTAGGAAAGTAAAAATAACACCATTTATAATGCTCAAGATACCCTACAAATCTACCTTTGTCAAATTGGGGCTCCAACTTATTTGTCTTGAGCTTTTTAACAAAAGTGGGATAACCCCAAATCCTAAGATGATTAAGACTAGGTCGTCGCCCGACCCATATCTAATATGGTATTGTCTCAACAGATTTTCTTGGTGCTCTATTATGAAGATAAGTAGCCATGAAAATAGTATATTCCCATAGAAAAATGAACAAATTAGTGTAAGCGATCTTAAAGCATACCATGTCAAATAGAGTACAATTTCTGCACTCAAAAACTCTATTCAATGTGATGTAGCAGGAAAAATCAATTGAGATATAAATTCCATATATAGGCCTTGAGGTAGTCATTAATCTCAATATTGAAGTATTCGCCACCTCAAATCGATTAAAGTACCTTAATACTTTTTCCTATTTGGTTTTCTTGAACTTTTTGAACTTTTTAAAGGTCTTAGACTTATATTTCATGAAGTACACATAACCATACCTCAAAAGGTAATCAGTAAAGATTACGAAATAACTATAACCATCTCGTGCCATCACAGAGAATGATTCACAAACATCAGTGTGGACTCCCACTTTGTCCAACAAAGGATAACATGGTTATCTTTCCAAGAAGATAGAACTCGCAAGTCAGCTTGGGTTCAAAACCCACCAAATCAATTAATCCACGTTTAACCAACTTTAATCCTCTTCTCGTTAATGTGACTAAGTCTCAAGTGCTATAATTGTTTAGGATCAACACCGTCATAGAGAGAACACTTTCCACTCACAATGACTATACCATTTACATTTCTATCTCTCATACTCTCATGTAATTCAAGAATATAAAGAACATTCACAAGAACACCTATGCCTACACATTTATTACTATAATGAATATAACACATATTATTTGTAAAAAGAAAATTCATAACTGTCTTTCACAAGTCTCGGAATGGATACTACATTGTGAATGGCATTAGGAATACATAAACAATCTTTAAGTCTTATTACGGAAGGTAAAAGTATAAAAGAAATACTTACAACTAATGGATCAACTTTTGCTCCATTGCCCACTCTAAGGATGACTTCCTACTTTTGAAGCAACCTACTTTCTTCAAGATCCTACATGCAAACACATATGTGACATGTAGTGCCAGAATCATGAATCCAAAAAATAGGATAACAACCAATTGAATTGATCATTTCAATGACAAATAAGGAAGAAGTACTTGTGCCTTGAGATTTTGTCTGCTTGACCTTCCAGCTTTGCATATACTTTAGGCAATTCCTCTTCTATTGCCTATCCCTTTGGTAGTGAAAACATTTTCCCTTACCTGTTCTTTCCCTTGATTTAGTCTTATAGATGTCATTCTTCGACCCCATCTTCTTCTTCCTCTTATTAGAACTTTTCTTTTTAAAGGATTTGAAAGAAAAGACTATGGCAAGAACTCATTCTTTGCCCTTGCCTTTTATTTGGGATTATGCGGTGGTTAACATATTGAGTAGTTCGAGGAGCGTGTATTAAATCTTATTCATATGGAAGTTCATGATAAACTAAGAAAAGGAATTTGATAACAATTGAAGTATTAGATCAACCTAGAGATCACTGTCCATCGAAAACTCAAGAATTTCCAACTGACCAATCAAATTGATCATCTTGATGACATGATCCCCTACATTTAAACCCTCCACCATATGAGCTTGGAATAACTACTTCAATATCTCATATCATGTTGTCCTACTTGTTCCCCATAGAGTTCACATAAATTCATAATCATGCTCGCAGCGTCAGACAAGTTCATGTTGACACTAGAGTTCACTACTCATAAAGGCTAAAATGTAATTCCTAGCTCGTTGGTCATGCTCCCTCATCTCCCCCCATGTTGCACGCTCCTAAACACTAGATCCCTTATATAATGAAGATGGAGAACTCTTATCCAAAATATAACCAATTTTCTCCATTTTTAAAATATATATATTTTTAATTTCTGAGCCAACCTTTAAAATTTGACCTGGTTAAAATATGTGTAACTTGATCGGTCCCTTCATGTGTAACTAGTAACATGTCACATATTTGCTTACCAATGTCACAACCTAAGATTCTAATAAAGTCAGTGGGTGAGAGAGCACAATACAAAAGATTCATAGCTTTAGCATTACTTTGTACCTTCCTAGTGTCTTCTTTATCAAATTCTTCCTCAGGTTTTGGGATGATTTCTCCTTCCACTATAGTGGTAGACATTTCTATATCTTAAGTTGTGGCTTTCCATGCATCTTAATCATTTGCTTGAATATATATTTTCATTCTAGCTTTCCAATATGTGTAGTTAACTCCATTGAACAGTTGAGGTCTATTTGTTTATTGACCTTCAGCAGTACCATTTCCAATAATGGTTGCCATAGTAAGATAGAGGGTTTAAGATCACTAGAAAGGATTAAGAACGACTAGAGCAAGTTATGTACCTGCTCTGATACCAATTGTTACCCAGATAAATACCCAAGATGAGGAGTGTTGTGCAATAGAATTTCTGAGTGTCCACCTAAGGGTATTTTGGTCATTAGACGCCTCGGGGTATTTTGGTTAATAGGCCTAGGCAAGCGAATCCCAAAAGTGGTCCTGAGTAGGGACACATTTCCCAAGAAGAAACCGCAGTTAAATAACCAAAGAGCTAAGATAATCACAAAAGGGTAAATAGGTTAAGCTTTAAGGGTAAAATGGTCCAAGAGAGAGTGGGTATAAAAGGCAAAGTCATGGGTCACAAGGGGGAGGTTGCTTCTGGAAGAGAAAAGCTCTTTCTCTCTTGGCAAGAAGATGGTCCTTTCGAAGAAGACTTGTGTCTCTCAAAAAGGCTCCCTCTCTCGGCAATCTCTCTCTTAGAAAGGCAAGCCTTCCCTTTTGGCGACAACATCTCCCTTGACAAGCCTCTCGGTGACAGCCTCTCGGAGAGCATCATCCTCCTGTGCTATGTTCTTTTCTCAGCGAGGTCGCCGATGCAACTCCTCATCTCGGCCACCTCCTCTCAAGAAGGAGGGTTGGTTCTTGAGGTCGCTAGAAGCCTCTTGGTGAGGTGAGCCTTCTCTCAGCAAGGTAAGAGCTCCTCTCAACATGAGCCTCTCTCCGCCGTGTGTTCTCTCAGAAAGGCACAAGGCTCCTCAGCAGGCTGTCTCTCGAGAAGCTTTCTTCCCGAGAGGCTTCCCTCCTCGAGGCCTTCTTCCTCTCCCATTCTCTCCCTGTAACTGATATGTATATTATGTATATATATATATATGTGTCTATATGTATAACGAGCTTCTTCTGTTGTTTCTCCCTGCAATTAATATATATATGTATATATATATAGTATGTATACTTATGTGAGTAACAACAATTGAACCCATAGGCTATGATAGGGCGCAATGGCATCCTATGCTCTTATAATGTACGCTCAAATCCCTATATCACATAATATATATAATTTCTATATCATACCACACGTGACATGCTTATAGGATGTAATATAATATTTTTGTGTCCATGGAGTGTGATGTGTCTTTAAGGGAACGATGGTCGAGTAAGTATTGCCTCGAGGCATCTCCTACTGAGCTTGGAGCTATTCTTTGGCAGGTCCCCTAGGGGCCAAGACCCTGCTTCGGCAGCTTGTCGCGAGACTCACCTTTTCCCAAAGGACCCCTTAGGTTGACCGGGCTTTCGGGAGGGATTCCTCTCAAGCCCATCCGATTGCTACTGTAACACTCCACTTTCTTAGGGCGTGTTATGCCTTAGAAAATTTGGTCTTATTTTTTTTTCTAAATTACATTATTCCTGAAATTCCCTAAGACCTATCTAGTGCTTAATTTACACTCTAGAGATAAATACAATCTTATAAAGCGGAAGCTGAATCGAACCTGCTCATGGTATTACATAAATAACCGAAGATGACATTTATTATAAAGTTGATACATAAGCTACTGAAAATAAATTAAAACGTACATAATTCTTAAACTATTAATATTACAATATATCAGGGTACATTTACTCGTTTCTTGACGTCTCGCATCACTACACATCTTCAACCTCTGTATCATCACTGCAAATCCTGACTGGAATGTCGAATATTCCAGGGGTAAACCTAAGTTAGATGATGAACCATCTAAGTAAGGATACATTATGTTATGTCATGTGTGTATGCAATGTCTTTCCTCGTAGGTGTCAACTGCACCCTTCATGCTACCTACCATTTTAGCGACCACCTCTTTCGAAGCCGGAGTGTATGGGTGCACCCTAGGTAAGGCAGCGGTGCCAGTTCGTACTCCCTACGGCCTTATATGCGTGTGATCAATGAATCAACGTGTATTTATGCATTTCATAATCATGTCATGGATGCAGTCTACGTGATGGGTACATTTCATAGTATGTCAATATGATGAAAGCATTCTCGAAGATAAACATTTATAACCGTACTAAGCTTGAAACGGTACACTTACTTCTAAGTTGTCTCGAAAGGCGTGTCAGCCTTGAAAATCGTGTCAAGCAGCTATTTCTCAATCTTCTTGCCCTCAATGACTCCTAAAACTATAAATTTATTTTTAGAATATTATTTTACTATTTTTTTCATAATTTCTACAATTTCTCTTTTATTTCTAAGCCTTATCTCTTCAAAATTACATAATAATTATCTAGACTTCCATAAAATCTAATTTCTTTTTACTAATATTCCTTAAATA
Organism: Diospyros lotus; assembly: GCF_014633365.1. NCBI lineage: Eukaryota > Viridiplantae > Streptophyta > Magnoliopsida > Ericales > Ebenaceae > Diospyros > Diospyros lotus. The sequence goes on along the minus strand of NC_068341.1, from coordinate 15,175,544 downwards.
ACATTTCTAGTACTCTGAATTTTTTTTGGAATTTTTCAAATTAATTTTCTATTTTTTCCTTATTTCCATAATAGAAAAACTATTTAAATAAATGATTAATTTAACATTTTCTAGAATATTTTTCACAAAACAAGACACAAACAATATTCCAGATTTAATAAAATTTTTGCAAAATTTTATTTTTATTTTTCTTTATTTCTTTATTTTTCTTTTTTTTATTTTTTCTTGCGGGCGCGTGGAAGGCACACGCCTTCTTCCCATTTGCGGGCGCGTGCAACCACGCGCCCGACTGCATCATCTTCTCCGACGACCTCTCGCTACGGCAATGCTGCCGAGCCTCTATGCTTCAAACGAAGCTTGCTTTCCCCCTAATTCTGACCCTTCGAACCCGAACATAGCTTTAGAAATAAAAAAAAAAACACAAAATACCTTAAATTGGCGGTTGAACCTTCGGCTCCAGCGACTTGCGTGTTTTCCGACGATGCTTGGATCTCCTTCTTCTCTACTCCGTTGGCCACCAAAATCACCAGAAAAATTGCTCACACCTTGAGGATCAAAACCCTACTCACGAAAGCTCTCAAATGCTGCCCAAATACCCAATCTTTGAAGGAAAGATCTCAGATGAATGAGGTTGCTCGAACGTGACTAAGCTCCCATCCCAAACAAAAGATTGTCCAAAGTAGCTTTGATAAGGTTGTCCGGTGCAAACAAAAGCCTTTGCTAAGCTCCCATCCCATGCTTCCACCTTTTGTGCCTGGATTTTGGGTTCAGAACCTAAGGCTGTTGGCTGGTGAATGGAGGAGCATTGGAAGTAACAAACATTAGGAGGCACTGGGACACAACATAGGGGCTGTGATAATGATTCCATTCCAATTCTGGAAGATGCCAACCGTCTGTTTTGAGAAAAAGTGAGGGTAGAGGGGGGCACTTACCCATAGGGGCTGTGTTTCTTGGTTGCTTTCAAGATCTCAGATGAATGAGGTTGCTCGAACGTGACTATTTATAGTCGAAACCCCGCCGCGAAACGTCCCATCGAGGCACCCATGTGCCCTAAAGGGCCATCCCGACGTCCTTTGGAGCATTTAAGGCTTCCCTTGCCTCTGGTGGCCGATTGCAGGCGCGACCATGCTCTGGCCGTGCGCCTGCTCTAGATTTTTAACAATTTTTTTATATACATATATACATATACACCTTTATATCATACATATATACATACGCATACATCTATACATATACCTATTTATATACACTTATACATGCATATATACCTATTCATATACACTTGAGTTTTTAATAGTAAAAATCCCCAATTTCGATACAAATTTCTGATATATATATTTTTTTTTCTATATACCTTATATCATGAAATTTCAATAATATCTAATATATTATTATTATTTATTTTAAACTATATGCAATGCATTTTAACTATGATTATGTCACACCATTTATAATTAAACTATATACCAATCAATTTATTCACAATATGATTATACCTTACATACATATATAAACACTATTTATATGATTTCATACTATGATTTAGACTAAATAAATTTATACTTACCCTAATAATTTCTTTAGGGTCTCAAAACATTTCGATTTATTATTTACTATGACTTAGGGTATTACAGCTACTAACATGTAGGTTCATCCTCGGTTAACTGTAACAGTACCGTGATCAACCCTCTTTGACTGGATAGGTATAACTGTTCTATATTCAATGATAGCATGCTTTACTTGTCTATTGCATTATTTTCCTACATGTGTTAACTTAAGCATCGGAGGGCATATGCGGGTGAGGAATCCCCGCGTGACTCTTAACTTGTTCCCGTGAGCGCAGATATACCCCAAACACGTAGGAAATCAATCCCGAATGATACCGAAGGTGCCCTTAGAAGACCATCTACAACCCCAACTAGGATATCGAGGACCGGAGCTACCCAACGCTTATTTCCACCAATAGATGCCAGCTGTCCATCTCACTCTGTCTCGGCTCCAGCTTTCTCGCATTACAAATTCTATTGTCGTAGTTTCCAGGCTATAACAATGGGTGAATTGGGTTTTTCAAAAACATTTAACTTTTGCTCTTTGTTGAAAAATCTTTTTAATGTGATCTTGTAACTTGAGATTATAATAAATATGGAAATAGATAAGCATACAACCACATGACACAATAGAATTTTATAGAGGTTCAGCTCTATAAAGAGCCTAGTTTTCTCTCTCAAGACTAAATTTGAGATTCTAGAGAAAATAACTCTAGCATGTAATTGGAGCTAGAACCAATAGAAAATCCCTTACCTAAGCAAGAATAAACACCAGCTTACCATTTGCATATACAATCCCCTCACATTCAAGTGAGCAAATGACAAACTTACAATCAAGAGTTTCAATCAAACAAGTAATCAGCAACGGAAGTAAATTGTTCACTGGCACTTGAACTCTCTTGTTTGAATGCTCTTCAAAGTTTGTTCAACATGTATATCCTTCATTAACAGCTGGCTCTCATTATATAGTGATCATTTAAAAAAATAGTTATTACAAACACAAGGAGAAAAGGGAATACCTGAAGGCTTTTAAAATACTTCAGCTTTTCAGCTTTATCTTCAATGTTTTAGCAGCTGTTAGCATCAACATAAACATAAGAGTGCTTTGTACACAAGGTCAAACTAATAAAGATAAGGGGACAACTTAAAGCATAATTGAGCATAAACTTTATGGAGACAAAAAGTAGCATATGTATTAGAGCAAATCAAAATCTTCAAAAAGCTAACTAAAAGTAGCTTTATTTCAAAAAAAAGAGCTTTACCTTTATGCATGGGAATCTTAGGTCTGAGTAATAGGGTACAAAAAAAAAAAAAAAAAACCATGGCATATACCTCTTGGCGTGGACCGAAAAAGATACGAAGAACAAATTAGAGATGATCATTTAACTTCGGTTGACTGAAGTTAATATAAAATCAAATGTCAATGATCTAGTTGCCTTAAGTTGACTGAAGTTATCTAGTGATTCTACGAAAAAAAAAAATGGTCTACTTATCAGTCGACTGAAGATGGAGGCCAAACATTTTGGTCAACTTCGGTCGATTGAAGATATTCTTCAGTCGACCTAAGTTACACATAGACAAACACACACTTTCTGCCTTAATTCAATCGACTGACACACAGCTTCGGTCGACCAAAGATACTTGGACACGAAAGAAATATAAAGCATGCAAATGTATATAACACCTTTGAGCACAAATTTTATAGGAATCATTTTTGTAATTTTTGGAGAGATAAATTTTTGTAAGCATCAAAATCATTTTATTTTAACACCCTTGAGTATAACAATACATAACCACATATCCCATATGTAGTTTTTCTCTCTTGGCGATCTTGCTCCATCTTGAGTCACCAACACTTGATGCCTCCATGCTCCTTCACACCAACTCTTAATGTTTCATCTTTATTTTACATAGATTATTGTACAAAACAATTTTGATATCTATTAAATGAAAAATAAATGGAGACTTATGTTTCTCTTACATACCAAATAAAATAATAAATTACATATTTAATTACATTAAATTCCTTTAAGATTCATCCATTCATTCAATCACATTGAATCTAGTCCATGATCATCCATTCAATCTCATTGAATAATAGCATATCAAAATAATAAATTTGGGTTTATGTAATATATGCCACTTTTTGAACCATTAACATCTCATGTTAAGCCTCTTTTGGTTCTGCCACTCAATGCAATGCCAATGCATTTAGACGTCCACCAAAAGAATGCAACTGGCAAGCTGATAGTGTTCATAATGGTCTAGTATTTTTAGTTGTGTTACAAAAAACAGTCGACTAGTTACACAAACCTATCAATTGTTCTCCCATTGCAATAAGGCTAAATAGATTGATATATCCTGAACTTAGGGTGAATTTTTAATTTTATCCTATTTTGACCTTTGTTTGATCAATTTGATTATTGAACTTTCACTTTTGTTTTAATTTTATCCTCAATTGAGCAAGCATGTGTCGCTACTTATGTGGCGGTTGATGTGGTGGCTGATATGTCAAATAACGAACACTTCAGCAAGAACGATGTCATTTCTGGGCCTGCACGTCCAAAACGACACCATTTTTCCATGCTGATCTTCATTTTCTGTAAATCCGTTGCTATTTTAGTGGAAGAAGAATTGAAACAAGGAGAGTTGCTTTCTTGGAAAAGAGTAGCCAGAGCCCACCTTTATCCTAGAGACCATTGGAAGCCCAAGCCCATCGACTTCCTTCTCAACCATGTCTTTCTCATTCGACAGTGACGACGATGATAGTTGATCCATTGACACTGTAAGGGTGGCGGTGGTTTTCAGCAACCCATCTAAAAAATGGTAAGAACCCACCACCAGCTCAAGTCGAGGACTTGACTTGGAGCTCCACTTGTCCTGCCACCACTCGGCCCCACCTCTGTCGTTACTGCCACGCTGGAGAAATGAAGGTTCGAAATTGACAACTAGGAGGGCGTGCTGTTTGAATCGGTCTCTGCCTTGCCAACCCAAGAGTACTCCATTCTCTAGTGGATCATGGGTAACGTGGACAACCCCTTAATGGGCCTCAACAAGCTGCTCCAAACTAACGCCCTTATATCTGTTCTTCCTCTTCCTTTTCCCATCTCCCTCACCGTCGACTTCCTCCTCTCCAAAACCCTAATCACGAAAGGGATGGGGGTTTTATGCACAAGAAAAATGACATTTTTTCCTTGTGCAACAACATAGCAAATGGCGTCGTTTTGGCCATGTTTATTGATGAACAAGCCCAGAAACGACGTCGTTCTTGATGACGTGTTTGTTATTTGACACATCAACTGCCACGTAAGCGAAAGCACACGCTTGCTTGATCGAGGACAAAATTGAAACAAAAGTGAAAGTTCGATGATCAAATTAAAGCAAAGATCAAAACAGGATAAAATTGAAAATTAACCCTAAGTTCAGGATATATCAATCTATTTAGCCTTGCAACAAATGGTCGACCCTTTGTTGAAGACTATTGACTGTTTTAGTAGGTTTAGCAAAATTGATCGATAGTTTTTCTAGGTCTGCCAGAAATAGTCGAGCTATGCCTAGCTTATGTGTGACCTTCTAAGTTCACAATCATGTAGCAATCAGGACACATCAAACTCTTTAATGTTGATCAAGTACTTCAATCTACTATGAAAAACTTTTCATTTCCTTAAAATAGCTAAAAGGTCTTAAGTGACCTCTAGCATAATGTTAAGATAATTCTAATGGAAATGAAGTTAGACTTTAAGTAAATCTATTAGGGCTTTCGATTACTGTGCACTATAATCCTTCCATTGACTAACATCCCAACCAAGTAAAAGCCATAGATTGATCAAACTCACAAGATTCGATAACTATACCAAGATCCAGTATAGTGTGATTGAGATGAAACATCAAAACTCCTTCCAACATCAGAAACTCTTTTCCTATCATACGTACCTTGACTAGAGGTTTACACATCATAAACCAACTTAGACCACATAAGATGTTCACCTTACACCGAAGGTCAATGGATCCCATCAGCAATCACCTACCTCTATACAGTACTAAATAAAGATCACACAAAGAACATTTCCACCTCTCAAATTAAATGGTTCCGCTCAACGACAAATATTTGACACTAGTACACAAGACAACTATATCATTTTCGGTCTAAGGACTAATCATTAATCATCTCAACCATGTGATCTATTACATGCGTCACATTGAGTAGATGTTCAACCAATACCTATCTGCATGTCTATCACATGCATCTCATGTAATATGATATGTAACTCACCATCATTTATCATTAGTATCTCATACTAATCAGAGTTAGTAGTCCATGATTGATTAATCATAGTTCTCTTCTAATAAATATTAGGAATATGAATAACTTTACAAAATTTTGTGTTATAGATCTTTGTCACATATTCTTAACAGGTTAAAAATAAGATCATCAGGATATCTAATAACTTATTCATATACAATTGGAGATATATATGAATGAAGATATGACTATTTTATTAATTGCAAGATTATCAATTCATTATCCCTATTACGTATTAAATGTCATCTAAATCTAATATTAACACATACAACACTAACATTTGTTAACCCAAGAGACCTCAAAATTCAATTGACTACACCCTGATATTGAAGACAATATCAAAATACAGTGTAGCAAGCACCCCTAATTAAGAAATCCCTAAAATTTATTTGAGCTAATGTAACCCCAATACAAAACCTAAATTGGACACAAATTTGGGGCGAGGTAAAAATCTAGCAACCAAAGGAGTGTTCGAGTGGCTAAGAATGAAATTGGCAGATGTGTAATACGTGATTAGGAACAGTTGGACAAAAAAGAACTATTACTCTTCAAGAGAAGAAAACGAACAGAGGAACTCTTGAAGGCAGTCCTAAAATGTTTGAAAACAAACAGATAAAACACATCAGGTCTGTGAGTTGTACAATGATGATATCTCCTTCAAGTTTGACAATTTGTGCGATCGAACTCTGCAATACAACCAGGCCAAGGTGAAGTGAAGCTGCTCAGCATCTTCCTCATCTCATTGCCATGCTCGGCTTCGGCTCAAATGCATTCATCCTTTATGAATGAATACATGCACAAAGGCTGGCCTAATTAAAGAGACGCCTTAATTAGGAAATACCACTTGGTATGGTTTTTCAAATAAAAGTATAATCTCCATTTAATTTGTGTGTCGCAAGGGAGTAATAATTAGGTCGATAGTACGTTTATAATCTCCTTTTGATTTGTGTGGCCTTATAACAGAAAGGAATAAGCCACCTCTATTAGTTGGGTAGAAGATCATAATTTAAAAAAAAAAAGTAAATTAAAAATGTTTTTATTGAATGTGTTCGCTTAATAACAAAACAAATAACTACATAATATCGAAAGAAAACAAGAAACAAAAAAAAAAAAAACAGAAAGTAAATGCCAACTCACGTACACAAGAGAGGCAACAACACATGCGTGTTCAGACCCTTAAATAGATCCTACACACAACACAAGTGTTCAACCCCTAATTAATCCACTATATAAGAGAACAAGAGACTTACAAAAATCGATTACAAAGAATACATCAAAGAAAAAATCACAAGAACTTATAGTACCGATATCGATGATTCCGATATCGATGATTTAAACCAGAGTACATACACTCAATAGCCCGAGCAATCTCACTCACAACAATTATCAAGATCTCTCTCACATTCCATAACAGAATAAAAAAGACCGATACAAGAATAGAATTTTTCGATATCTCTAAGGTTTCTGCTTATCGAAAGAGACGAAAAGTCGAATGCCCCTTGGCCTTTTCACTTTGCTTTATATATTGGAAGGTTACACGGCAAATCAGATCGACAGTCACGAATAAAAAAAAGTCTAATTTAATCTTATTAAGTGTCAATCATCAAGATAGTGATTGAAATAAGAGAATATAAAACGTAAAACATATAAGAATATATTAGAAAATCAACTAATTGAATCAAAATATAACAGTTTTCAACTCTTGTAAATTTATTGTGGACTCTGATCTTTTGAAGTATTCATAATAATTTATTAAAAGGCACAGAAAATCAAATTGCATTAACAGATAGATTGATTTAGCACATCCTATGTTATATATATACGCAGATCAAAGTGGGCAGGCACATCGATGGTGGTTGATGCCTATCTATCTCTGAGTCTGATCAGTGCCTTGTTTGGGGGTGCCACTGACTTCACCACCATCGGCCCTTTCCATGAACGATTCCACCTCCTCCTCCATTTTTTCAACCTGCATTAACCCTTTAATTAGAAACGCATTCTATGTCATCATATGTTCTGTTCTTTCTCAATTTACAACAACTACGGACATGAAAGTTTAATGGACTCTTTAATTTAAGGTTCTAAAAGTTTAGTGGGGGTCTACCTTTATATGCCTGCTTATTTGTAAGTTATTTTCTTTCATGATTAGCAAGAAGAAAAACATATATCAAATTTAAATAATTTTTTTTAAATAAAAATATAATTTTAATATTTTATATAATAATACTCAATATTAATAATTAATTAATTAATTACCAACGTTGTTAATAATCACTAATTAATGAATAATTATCTATAAAACTCCATGGATGTATATCACTTCCATTATGGTCAACCTTATCAATGATGTCTCCGGCCAAATGGGCATCTTTAGCCGTCTCCTGGGCCACGTTTTCGATGAATTCAACGGCATGGCCAAGCCGTCCACCTTCCGGGAGCTCACCGGCCACCTCCTCCATCACTTTCTCCACTCCCTCAGCCACGTCTTCGATAACTTCCGCCACATGGTCCGCCGTCTCCACCACGGCCTCAGCTTCCTCTGCACAACACAGTTCAACGACAAGTTATAAAAAAATCATCTCAAACCAAAGCTTATAATTCAATAAACTAGAATTGAATACTGATCGGATCCTTACTGCTGAACTTGAAAAGCGGCCCCCATTTGTGTCTCAGGAAGGGCAAGCCGAGGGTCATCATCGCGGCCAGAATCCAAGTCGCCGTGCTGAAAACATCCATTAATTAATATAATCAAAACGATATAACAGCGACGCTTTTTGCAATTCAACGCCACTATAAATGGATATGTGTGTGCGTGTCTATATACAAGTCAGAATTTGTTACTTTGGCCACAAGCTTGGAGGTGGTTCTGAAGGAAGTGGGCCTCCTGATTGGAGGCCACCATGGACGACCAAGCCCCTGGTCTGAGCTCTCCGGCCATTGCAGATATGCAGAAGGCCATTCTGGGGCTTTGAGAATGCCAAGCAAGAACTGGGTTTGAAGATCTGGGCTCGAGATTGGCAATAGAACTTGATCTGCAGGCTGTTCAAGCTAGAAGGGGTGATCAATCTTGATGTTGACATGGGAGTTGGTTCGGAATTGTAGATTACAGCTTTGTAGTATGGTGAATCAAATTTTGGGGAAATCACAAGGCAAAATGACAGATTTGAGAAGGGTATTCTTGAGATGACCGCCCTGTTAGTTTATATTAGGAAAAGTCAAGTTATAGAAAGTAAGGCTGTAGGTTAGGTGATAATTAATCCACTATTGCGACACCCTTTTATAAAGTCAATTAGCGTGTTTTTGATGAGAAGGATTTCTCATTTGGGGTCAATTGCTTGTTCCACCGGATCACAGTTGCTTCTTAGAGAGTTTTTTATATTATTGCTTGGATCCGTCAAATATAAATTCTATGTAAATGAGTATATGATCATTTGATGGGATTTAAAGTCAAAATTAACTTCCTGATGATATTGTTATGGTCAAATTAGAGTTTTAGCATTTGTTGTGGTTAATCACCTATTGTCTCTTAACTAATTAATCTAAAAGCGTCAATAAAGATAGTTTAAAATTTTGGTCAATAACAAAATCATAAAAATCTTAAAAAAATTAAATTTTAGATTTAATTTTTGACAAAAATATTATATTGCTCGCGTCGGACAACATACGATACGATGACGTGACAACAAAACACTAATGTAATTCTTGATATATGCAGGTATTTTTTTTTAACTTAATATTGGTTATTTGTTATTAGTGATTTAATGAATTGCTTGGTTATATTAATTATAAGAATTATTTATAATTTGTAATTGGAGACTTTTTTTTTAATCTATTCAATTGTACCTATAATTAAAAAAAGTATTGAAGGGTAAACAAAAGAGAATAAATTTTGAAAAGGTAATTTTGATTTATTTTAAAATGGTAAAGTCTTCATGTTGTTTTAAAAATTTTAATTTTTTGTGGGAGTGAGTGATCTTTCTTTTTTTTTTTTTCTCCCATTTGATATTATCGGGAAATTAAGAAAGGCATTCACGGTTCAAGAATTGAATTGAGGTGGAGTTTACAACTATATGTACATTCAACGAATCAGTACAATATCTTATTAGAAATTAGTTCATATATATATATATATATATATATCTGTACAGGGGCATATGAAAAATGAAGAAGTGACCACAATCATGCATCAAGTGAGGGAAGAAAACCAGAAGTTTTCTGCATAGAAGAAGCAAGCAAAGATAGATCTGGTTGGAGGCGGCTAGGGTTTTTTCACGTTGAAGAAAACATGGGTTAATTATGGTCGAATCGGTCGATTTGTCCGGTTCCCAACTCAGCTCGATCCAACTTTCAAAACATCAGCAAAAAGTACCAACTTTAGATTAATTATTCAAAATCAAATACATTAATATTGCAATTAATGCGACACACAATTGTTCTAATCTTTTGTAATTATTAATAAACTCATCAAACACAATGAAGTTATGCCAATTTTAGTTTGGAGGAGGCCGGGCGGGCCTTGAAGATGGGCTGCAACTCCCTTGGATTTGAATTGGCCGGGGTGGGTGGACATGATGTATGTGGATGGGCCGGCCGTCTGAAGTTCCATTAGCTTTTCAGTGCTCGATCATGCATGTTCTTGAGCAGCATGGGCCCCAAAGCAAGATCTTAATTATTTGATGCAATTTGAAATTTCTGCATTTGGTCCTGTGGATCCATAAAAAATCTCTTGATTTTCCTCTCACCATTCTCATTCATTCATTTCGATCGATCCCAATCTAGCTAACCAAATATAACCTTATAGTGCAAGCTGCTCCTTAATTACGTACAATGTTTTTAGAATATAATATCTGATTATTGTTATTTGAAATTTCCACTGCAATGTTCTTTAACAATGCGCTCTAGAAAATTTGTCCTTAGCTCTTAAATTCTTTATCATCTGGATCTAATCATACAAAAACTCAAGGGATACGCATACTTATAATTGGGTTTAATTATTTATTTTTGACAGAAGTACTTCATGTGTTTCCTTCATATGTATACATATATATATGTGTGTTTGAATATATTGATCAGCACATACTCAAGACCCAGCGTGACTTCTGTGAGGTGAGGCAGCAAGAGTTGGTTCGGTTATTGGGTACATTTGGAATTGGACAGCCAATCCTAACTTATGTTTTTGTGTTGGTTTTATTTATTAATAAACTTTGGAAAAAATTATAATTAATCTCTGTTCTAAAGTAGTTTTCATTTCCCTGTCCCACAGCAAGAAAAACAACAAAAGGACGAGCATCGAGAGCCGATGGAGACCTGGACAGGAACTGGGTTAGCAGATAGATTTTGATCATTGACGTGACATCAGTTAAGATAACAACCCATGTAATCTAGGTGGTACGATGCATATATGTATGAAAGGTCATTATATAATATAATGTATTATTTTTTTTTTTTGTATGTTATATATCACTTATAAAATAGAACGATTTTGGGGTAACCTTTCCAAATGCAGTGCATCATTTTTGTTTTACTGTACTATTTCTCTTTATCTTTGGACTAGAATTAATTCTTAAATTTCAAAACCTAAAACTACGGTAGCAGTGAAAAAGTCAATTGACAAAAGCCTTACCCTGCAAGGCTGAGGCTGAGGCTGAGGCTGGCTTGAGGCTGAGGCTGACCAGCAAAAAGCAGAAGCCCTTTCTGGCGCTGGACACGAGACGAGACGAGACGAGAGGCCAGGCTAAAAGCAGCCAGCGCCCCACCGCCGGTCATCCCTGCCTTGCCTTTGCACGTAGTGGATGTATCTCCTCGCGAAATTAATGAAATTTAATCATCACATGCGCGGAGGAGGAAGGAGGCAGTCATTTGTCCGTGTCCTCTCATCTCTTAATCAGATCACTTTTTATTTTTTATTTTTTTAATGTTTTTTCTTTTCTTTTCTCTTCTCTGTCGACCATCCATGAAACTTCGTGGACGCTACGCTTCCAGGTGCGCCGGTGATTCTTCTTTCTTTATTTCGGGGGAAAGCACGAGAAAGAACGAATCTCTTCTTTTCGCCCTTTTCTGGGCCTTGTCGCCTTGTTCAATCACCTCATCATTGTGTAATCTAATAATAGAATAATATTTTTCCGATTCTTTATGCAAAAAATATATTCGCAATTGATTGATTGACGTTACAGTATTTTATTACTTAACAAAAGCCCTTGTTTTAACAGCAAAACCCCTTTTATAACTTTGACCAAAGGGAGGAGAAATGGAGAGAGCTAGATTGCAGTTGCAGGCTTAAAACTTATAAAAAGGTTGAGATTTTGAGAATATCAATGGTGGAATAAGAGAGAAGAAAGGAAGCTAAGCTTTTAAATATGGTCTAAAGCTGATCATGTCTGGTGATGATGATGATGATGGCAACATTGGCAGGAAGGAGAGAGGGAGAGGGAGGGGCTGATAGAGGTACGTAGCTCTTTCTTGCTCTTTCGCCTTTTCCCCCTAAAGTGACAACACAAGTTCATTGGATGATTGCTTGCTGGATCGATACATATATATATATTACATGGTACGGATTCACCACCCTATTTCTCCCCCCTCACGTTCTACATCCATTAATTATTATCCCATCACTAATTCAGTTTCATGCTTATTATTTATTAGTTTTTCTTAAGCACCTTATGATCGCTCTCGTTTAAGGGTTTTTTTTTTTTTTCTTAATTTGAAAGGGGGCACCACAGCCTTAAATATAAAAGAAGTTGCCTTCAAAGAGGATACATAAGCAAAACTAATCAAATAGTCATACGGACGAGGATATATATAGCCTTGGTAACGAGACCGGGTTTACTCTATTTCCAATATCAAATTTCACTATCTTTTTCTATACTCCACCTTAGTGGGGTGTGGGGCACTCTAAACATAACTTTGTTATTAAAATTTTGAAGTAACATTATTAATGTTGGTAAAAAGGGCCGGGAGGGTTGTATAAATAAATAGAATAAATAATATTTTTTCATATTTTTATATCATTTTAGGTTTAACATAATAGATATTACATATATATATATATATATATATAGAGAGAGAGAGAGAGAGAGAGAGAGAGAGAGAGAGAGAGAGAGAGAGAGAGACAGAGACAGAGGACATTGGATGGGTAGGTGGGTGGGGTGCTGAATTATAATTTTACTGGCCGGATCAAAATCATAGAACAACTATATATATATATATATATTTGATTATGAGGGACGTTTAAGGATTGTTTTCCTTCTCAAATATATATATAATTAATTATTCAGATTACTAATTAGTTACACTGGGGTTTCTACAAAATTAGCGTTAATTACCATCCACCCACAATAATGGGTGGTCGCAATCTATCCGCTGAGAAGTTCAACTCTCTAGTTCTTTTACGGTGGTTAGCAAGAACAAAGCTTCATCACGTGTTGTCAATTACGTTCATGATGTGTTCCACAATCTCAATCAATGCTCACTTGTTCCTATACATTACATTACAATCACACAGACAACTACACGAGGAGGTCATGATTAATGACCCATCCCATATATATATATCAACACTGCGTGAATCATTTTTCTAAGTACAAAATCTGAAAATCAACAGTTTATACCTAATTAAGAAGATACAAAAATCAAATAAAAATTATTAATTCAAGATATAATAGATACATTGACTAATTGATTATAAGTTCTTCTTTTTATAATTAATTAAGAATATTCAATTCCAACACTTATAAATCATCTTTACTATTGCATAGAATTGCGCCCTTTATTACTTCATGATGATATATTGCCGCCATGAATGGAAAGCCTCGATGGATACTGGATAGGGCAGGGCCCTAATAATAATAATTAAGATGAAACAGAAAAGGTTCACAGAATAAAAGGTGGCGCTTGACTTAGGAAGTCTAGAAAGCTAGATTGGATGAATATATATATATATATATAAAATGGTACGTAGGCAGTGATAATATTAATTGTAGGGTATGTTAGTGGAAATCCAGTTGTATATGAGGTTAAAAGTTTAATGGCCAAAAAGAAGCGATGGATTGAGATAGCAGCATTGATGGAAATTGGCTTCATTGTTAATGTTCTTAAGTTCATCGCGCCATGATTGTGTTTCTGAGGTTGGATTCTTGGCTAGCTAACACAACTTGACTAAGCAAGATAACTAATTTATTGTCTCTCTCTCTCTCTCTCTCTCTCTCTCTCTCTCTATATATATATAAATTTCACCAAGGCCATTTTATTCTTAATTTTGTCTCTTTCGAATGATATAATGTGCTCCTCATAATACTAATAATAATAATAAAAAAAGACTGTACTCTCACCTCACAATTTCTACTAACCAAATCTGTATAACTTAGCAGAAAAACACTATATATAATAGTAAACTTTATTTGATTTGTTTGATATATATAGAGACCTAAATTCTTGTCGATCTACGTACGCATGCCAAATCATGGTTGTTGGAAGTAGTAGGTCATGCAAAGAAATGAGCAAACCGGTCTACGTACCATCTCCACCGACCAGCTTGCTAAAAGCCAATTAATTATTATAAGCTGCCTGGAGATGAACCCGGCCCACACGCATCGCTCAAGGATATATATATATATATATATATATATATTTCTGCTTATGTTTTAAATGTTTTTTTCTTTAATTTTTTGAAGCAACATATATAATAGTCTAAAGTTGGATCCCCGGCCACTTCACATTTATGAACTGCTCATGATCATCTAACCATATAAAATAAAATTTGCTGCCCGGAAATTAGGAGTGAATGAGAAACGGAAAAGATGAATTACCCACCCAGACCCAGTAGTATATTGAATGGATTAATTTAGCATGTTATATACAAATAATGCTTCCAATTGTCATGTAACATATATAAAATTATTAACACCCTCTACATTACTTAATTACTAACGGAGCATCCATCATTAATACCTCATGGATCTGTAAAGTTTTGGACCCAAAAAAAGGAGCCTAAATTTGGTCTCGTGGGTTAGACAGGCTAGTCAAAAATTAATTAGCCATGTCCGCTGCAAGTAAAAGACAACCCACCAGCAGCAGGGATCCACCTATATATATATTTGGCTGCAAAATTTGTCAGCAATTTTGCTACTTCTTCAATCACACTCTCTTTATATATATATATCATGTGCTCACGCATCAAAGCCATCTTCAACCACACATGTCTATGTATAATGCCTTTCTGCATCAGCTAATTAATTATTGATTAATTTGAGATAAGAGAGGTCCTCGCGAAACTACTGATCCATTTGAATTACCCAAAATGTTTTTTTTTTTTTTTTCTAGATGTAATTAAAAGGTAGACTTAATAAATTATTTTTTTCTTGAGTGCTGAAGAATAGTTTAAAGACTGTTAATAGTGAGAAAGGGTTTGGTCAGCAAAGCTGAGCCGATTGATTAAATACAAAATACTTGAACATTGCACGAATCCTGCAATGTTTTTAGCGACGATGACATTGACACATGTATTTCCACACAAAGCATCAATAATTGCCAGGTGAATTAACTTGAGATTATTATTAATTAATTGGTCTTCAACAAATTAAATGGAATGTATTGGGAAAAATCAAATTAAGAAGATTAATTAATTAACGCTAGGATTATATAGTTCATTAGGGCTGTCCTGTGATGAACATGGAAGTGGAATTAAAAAGTTAAAATGTTGTACAGAATATTCCAGAAGATCACAAAAAGATAAAGAAAAGAGAACAAAACCACTGAAAGTCATTCTAACATCCCGAAAGAAAAGAAGAGCAAAAAAAAAAAAAAGAGAGGATAATTAATTAACCCATCAGAGCAAAACTGTCTTTAGGGTTTCATTTCAGCTCAAAGCAGCTTCTTCTTCGATTCTTCCTAGCAAGTGGTTAACGGCGTCAGCGATCTCATCTACTGTACTCTTTTGGCACCCATCTTCAATCTGCACCAAATATGAAAAGAAAATACATAAGAAAAATGAGTTATTTAACGAAGAACTAACTGCCGTTAACTATAATCTTCACCAACCTTAACGTTGAGAGAGTATAGAACCATTTGATCGACTGTGGTGACGTTGAGATGAAGAACAGTGAGCCGGAGGCACTGAAGCCCGGCCACCATCTTCAGCAGCTGCCTCGGCCGCCTCTTCGATAGAATCTTCAGGTTCGCATGGCTCTCAACCACCGTCACCTCTATGTTCGCCATGGCCGCCGGCCGGTTCTCCCCCGCCTCATCCGTATTCACCGACGAACTGTTGGGGCATGTTGAGTACTGGGGGAAGGTGAAGAAGTCGGCGAACAGCGGCGGGAAGCCATTGTTGGGCTGTTGAGTTCTAGCACTAGCAGTACTGCTAGTCCTCTTCTCAGATTCCAGTGTTTGAAGCATCTGTTCGAGCTCTTTCACGTAATTTATGGCGCCCCCAATAATCGAAGCTTGGTCGCCCTGATAAAAAATTATGATATCAATTATATATAAGAATATGTAAGATAAGGTCTTCAATGAAAAATAATTAACAATAGAGATAGAATTTTTGTACCCCACCCTTTGAACATAGGAAGGAGGCATGAGAGAGCGGATAACGGAGAGGTACTCGTTCATCTGCTTGCGGCGGTTGCGCTCGACTGCAATGTGGGTCATCCGCTGGTTTTCCAGCTCCTCCTTGTTCTTGCAGCTTCTGGTACGCCGGCGCTTCCGGCGGCCCGAGCTAGTCTCCGGCGCTTCCATGGGAGCCGTCCAGGCCTGCTCAGGGGAAGGATTGAGGTCCAAATGTGAATGCTCCGTCATATTTTGCAAGGCTGAAGAAGATGAGGTGTCCGGATTCGGGTTTAGGACATGGTCCATATTCTTACCCGAAATCCCAACAAGAGGCTTGTCTTCTTCTTCCAAATCAAAGCCATCGCCATAGCCCCAACCAGAAGCTAGACCCCCCAAGCTGTACAGCTCCTTGAAGCTGCCATAGCCGAATGGCTCTTGTGGGTACACTACAGCTTCTAATGCCATGTCTTAGTTTCTCCTCTCTCTTTCTCTCTTCTCTCTATCTCTCTTAATCATATACACACCTTATAGCTTTGTGCACTTGCTGGCTTCACTCTCTTAGTTTCTGTATCTGATATCAGAGTGGAGAGAGAGCAAATTAAGAGAAGGGTTAGAAGAGAAGAACTCTTTCCAGCAAAGAAAGTTAAGAAAGCCACATGAAGGAGAAGATTTTAAGGATAAGAGAGCAGCGAGCGGATGGATATCCAAAGAGACCAAGAAAGGGGCCTTTTTATCCCCCTGGATCTGGAATGGAGAGTATCTTACAACTCTTTAAGCACACCCCCAACCAAACTGCGCTACAGAAGGTTGCACGTGATCTGGCGATAGCCTCCGGGAAAGGGCAAATAGTACAGCTTGTGGCCACCCCCCATTTGTGTAAACACCCCGCGCAATCTTCCACAATTTTTTTTTGTAAAATTACGTAACTCGCTAATGAACAATATAATTACAAAATTGTCACCCTTGCATCATTTTAGCATTTCTTTTATTAATTTTAAGAATATATTCTTTATTAAATTATTGTGAACAATAATTTTAATTACCAAAAATACAACCATTGTAATTTTTATAAGCGTTGACTGAAAATATCCTTCTACTTTCTTGAGTAAATATGGATAATTCTTTTTGATTAGACTTAGGTTTGATAATATAGTGTACATGAAGTAACTTTACTAAATATGTGTAATTATTCTTTGGATGATCATCACATATAACAAAAAAGATAAATCGCATGTGTGAGATTTTATCTTATTGCACAAGGCGAGAATCGAACTTACGAATTATCGATGCAAATCCGACACATCGCTTGCTCAATCACTCGACTTATACCCTAGCGACATATGTGTAATTGCCCTTAAACCTTGCTCCTAATATCTCTAATATTGCTTGTTTTGGAACAAAATAATCATAATAGTTTTTTTTTTATAAAATAAAATGTATAAAATTTATTATATGAATAATTAAGGTGTTCATAAAAGAAAATTCTAATAACCTAAGCCGTACAAAAATGTATAAAAATTTTAATTAAACGCACTAAATTCTAAATTAGTTATTAAAAAAATCCTAAAAATATTATTGAGAAAAAATAAAGCGAAAACAATGTGAATAATAATCAGAATTATTACCATTCAATGGGATGGAACAGAGGAAGTAGGTAGGGAGAAGGAGCTGCTTTTGGGGGGTGGGGTTTGGGAATTTCTGTAGTGGGCCCTTCCATCTGTTCGGGCACCTGACGTTCAAACTGTTTGCACTGCACACATGCTGAGCATACGGTGGGGTATAAGAGTACACCATTTTTTTTTTTTTTTTTTATGTTTTTATGGAGCCAGCCACATCTGGAAATAATTTTAAAATCATTTATTATATAAGCGAATTGTACCATTTATTAATAAACAATTTTATATAAAATTAATATTAAAATATAATAACTCATTATTTAAATACTTTCATTTTTATTTTTCTTTCAATATAATAATAATATTATGAACGTGGGGAGGATGAGTGTTCCACTTTGGGAGCGACACCTTGGATTAAGGGTGTATAAAATTTTAATTTAATCCAAATAATTGAATAAATTAATTAAAATTGTATATTCAATTAAGTTTTTGATAAAATTCTGTTTGATTTTTTTTTTAATTTTGATTTAGTTTTTGCATTGAAAATAATTTAACAGATTTTTTTTTTTGAATGACATCGTTTTTGGCCCGCATCAACACTCTCGCATGCATACACTAAAGAAAAAAAAAAAGAAAGATAAGAAAGAAGAAAAACAAAAGTTAGAGAAGAGTTTTTGACCTTTGACCTTTGATCTCTGATTAAGAATTGTTGTCCTCGTCTCTCGTAGAGATGAATGAAGAATTGTTTGCACATCTTGGCAGCTTCACCTTCGACCTCGAATCTTCTATTGAGTCTTTTCTTTATCTTTTACACCTTCGACAATTTGACTAAAGATCTTTATCCTTATCTTCAATCTTCTTTTTGTTTCGCCTTTCACTGAGCGACCAAGACATACCCACATTTCCCTTCTTCGATTGGCAATCAAGATCGATTACCCGCACCATTTTTCATCCTCTTTGTTTTAATAAATGACTCATAGAGATGAGTTTTAATTAGGGTTTTTATTTTTCAATTATTTTATAGTTTTGGTATGGATTTCTTTGCTGCAACTTATCCTCCATTATACTCCAGTTGTTTTTTCAGTTGTTTTTTTTTTTTCTTCTAGTTTTCGGTTGTTAGTTTTTTGATTTGTTGGTTTGGTCAGTTTTTTAATTTATTCGGTCTCTTGGTTTGTTTAGTATTTTTTTTTTGTATTTGTTCAATTTATTCGATGGACTTAAATTTTTAACTTTTTATTCAATTTTTAATTTTTTAAATTATTTAGTCCATTCAATTCAATTTAATTAACTTTAATTTTTTTTTAATTATTGCATTTGGGTCGATTCCATAAGGGAACCGACCGTTTGCCATGGAGAAGAGGGCATCTTTATTGGTGTGGAAGGACAGTCGTGTCGTATCCACCACCGGCTTGTTTTCCTAATAAAATCAACTTGTCATATTATTTTAGTCTACAGCACGTTGGACGAATTATTAAATAGATTTTTATGACGTGTTTTGATTCTTCTTAAAATATACATACACAGTACTTATAAAATATATTTAAAATAAAATCACTTTCAATTCTTTCCTTTTTTTTTATCATTCGAATTATGAAATATTTTAAATGTATTTTAATACAATGTTTATAAATAAATAAAACGCTGTTAACATTTCATAATAATAATTCATATTACAAGAACAAATACATTTTAGATTAAAAAATTTCACCTCACGCATATATTTATTATTATAATTTATATCTGGTGGTAATTGTTGTAATTAAGAATGATAGTGAAGGGGTAGTACGGTGATTTGAGGGGGGGCACATCTGTTGATAACATGAGAAGGTGTGCCCATGGATGAAAACACGAAGCATGGAAATGGGGTGGGTTGGGATTGATTTGGTAATAATAATAGGGGTGGGGGCAGCAGCGGCTGAGGCCCGGACGATATTGAGAAGTGTCAGAGAGAGATTCGATCAGCAACTCAAAATGAATGAAAAAATAAAGCGAGCGAGCGAGAGAGAGAGAGAGAGAGAGAGAGAGAGATGAGTCCATACATACATACATACATACATGCATGCATGCATGCATAGATGCGTACGTGACAACACATCTTCATCTTTTAATCTTTATCTTCTGTCATATTACCACTTAGGCCTATTCTTAAAGTCAAAAAAAAAAGGATGGGGCTCCTAAAAAGTGTGAGAAGAGTAGGTAAATAAGAAAAAATTGATTTAATTTGATAAAAATTATATTAAATAATGTATTTCTTACATTTATTTGGTTTAACATAAATGATGCCTTACTTAATTTAAACTAATATAAAAATTAAATATAAGAACAGATAATCATGATTATTAGCAATGTGAATAATTTAAATTAATAAATAAATTTAAAATTATAATTTAATAAACTGTTATTATGTTATATTTATAAGTTAAATTTATTATAATTTATTTTCTTTCTCATAAGACTAGATGAGATATATTTATTTTTTAACAAATTCAAATTTACATACTCCATTCTTTAAATGACAGTTCTAATTTAACTTTTGATGCAAATAAATTTAATCTATTTATAGAGGTGAATCTACTATCTATGTAATTAATAATTAATCTAGTTAAAGTGTTTCTATAATTTAAAGAAAATTTGTTTAAATTTTAAATTTTAATTTTTTTCTAAAATATGACATACTTTCTGATATTGATAGTTTAGATTTATTTTTAAAATTAAAAATTTTAAAAGAAATTACAACTATAGAAATAAAAACACCATTTATGAATACTAAATTTTATAAAAAAAATGAATTATTTTTTAAATACATGAATAATTTATAAAATACTATTAATCATTTATGTTATTGTAGTTTTAAAAGAAAAATTATTTTTAAAATTAAAATTAATAAAATTTTATTTATATTTCATTATATCACAAAAAAAGATTAAGTAATCTACATATATTATCAATTAAAAAATTACTTTATAAATTTAAATATAAAAAATTAATTAATAATTTTATATCCCAAAAAAATTAAAAAATAATTTTTAATTATTATTATTATTTATATTAATAAAAATAATTGTCGCCCTAGGATGACGAGAGCCCTGTGTCTACTGGTTTACATAGCTTCCTTTCCCAAGGCTCCTTGTACCCTCCTCCTCCTCCACAGTCCTCACCTCTTTTTTAATGGATTCTATTCTCTGTCTACCAAACTCTTATTATTTTACATTGTAAAATTTATGTTATTCTTATATAGTCGTCACTTTTATATTATAAAATAAAATGATTCATTTTAAGAAATAAATAATTTAACAATTGACCGACTATTTTTATTTATATATCATTAGAGAAACACATTTAGGCTTGGGTTACTTTATTGTATGCTAATGCTTGGTTAAAGATTATAATAATGTTTGTGTTATTTTTATTTATTTTTTCAACTAAACATTCTCACAGCCCGTGTTTCTGACAAATATATATATATAATTTAATCTAACATGAAAAATGTTATTGGTACAACTATTTTATACATTTTGGGCTACATAAGGGAGTATTATGACAAAAAAATCCCTCATGAGACGCATAGAGGCGCAGAATATTTTGATTATAATACCTCCTTATGTAGCCCAAGATATACAAAATGGGTGTACATCTAGCATGATTCATCTAACACGGACTAGTCTGGTCCCATGTCCACTTCCACGTGGGTTTGCTATTAATTTTTTTTTTCTTTCTGAAATTAAATAATCTCTTCTTAATCACCTTTTTAATTTTTGTAATTCTTTTTTTTTTAAAAAAAAAAGAGTAAACCATCAAATCAAATGGCTTTACCTTCTTCAAACAAATTAGCTTAGATTTTGTTTGAGGGCTTATTCTTATTTGGACCCTTTTGTTCGAATTTAGAAATGTGCCAACCGGTGATTATCTGACATTAATGCATAGATAGATAGATAGATAGATATAAAAACCAGCATTCAGGTGTACCAAAAAACAACTAAAATGGAAATATGAGAGTTCTCAAAAGTCATCCAAAAAAAATAACAAATTTTTGCCCACGCTGGCCAACACAGCAACAAACAACTTCACGAATATTATTCCAATTATAGAAATATATAAAATTAAGTTCATATTTATATATTTGTACAATAATATTGATGATGAGAGAATTTTCTTATATATTAAAATATAATAATATAATTTTCCTCTGGTACGTAACATATATTCTCTTGGGTTTTAAAGCCCTCTCTCTCTCTCTCTCTTGCCGTGCTTCCCGATGGAATAATATTATTACCTGGGCGCCAATGATTCTTTTAATTAATAATCACGGTCATTCTGTTCATGACTACACTAATTGTCACTGTTTACTTATACAAAGCATGATGATTAAACTAAAGGCTGCAACTCCAAACCCAACTGGCAATGGCATGCCTTGAATGCATCAAATGAAGCTGCAAGTTCAAGAGATTCGGTGGCTTCTTAATTAAGTAGTGTGACTATTAGGAGAATGCATGCAAGTTGATCTCCAAATTAATTAATTAATTAAGCTGCTTCATTGCGTTGTCTTCTTCGGGGTTTCCTTTGGAAGTAATGCTTCGTTTGGAATATTGCTTGTCTTTGAGTTATTCTCTTCTTCGTCAATCATATGAATTAATTATGTATGAATTTATGATTTAGTTCCATATTCTGCATGCATGCCTCACATCCTTCTATGAAGCCTAAATTCTATGCCCAATGCCATGTCTGAGATGATAGTTTAATTTGCACTTCCCATTTATGTTTTTTAAAAATAATATTCTTAATGTACGATTAATTGTTAATAAGTAGTTACCTCATTTGATGTAAAAAGTTTAACTTTATTTGTGTATATATCATGCATTGTGATTGTGCAACAAAGAGATAATTTTAATACAAAATTGTATTGTAGAAAATATTAATATTTTCTTTTAATTAAAATTCTGTTCTTTATAAGTGCCACATTATTTTTAATATTTTATTAAAAATCCTCTTAAAATATCATTTTCCTCTGGCTACAATATTTCTTATTCTTTTTAATAATATTTAAATTAAGAGCGCAAAATATACAAAAGATAGAGGGTGCTAGACCCATATATATACATAATGCAGACACAATTATAAGCACACTTCTAGGGCGAAAATGAGCCAGGAGAGTTGGTAGTCCTCCGGACGGCCGGAATAATAAAGCACTTGTCCATGTTTCCCAAAGAACCAATTGGGAGTCCCCCCCATGAGAGGAATATCAGAGAAGGAAAAGTTTCAAATGTGTGGGAGCAATGCATGAACAGGGAGGGGGTACTTCATGCTCCCCAGAGGAACAACCCCTGCAAGGAGGGAGCGGTTGGGAGGAGGAGAAGGGAAATCTCTCTAAGAGAGAGAGAGAGACATGTAGCTAGGTGGAAGAGATTAGGCGGTGCAAGGAGGGCATCCATCCATCCATCCAACCCTAGAAATTAAGTCCCTTGTTATTTAATAATTAGGGCATCCTAAACCCTAAATCTTTCATATATATTTGTATCTCTAATGATCATCTGTTTTATCTTTCATTCACGTAACAGCAAAGTGCATCTGATTATATATACTCACAACTAATTATTAATAATGGCCTAAGAAGACAGGAAAACTGATGTAGATATATATTAGATTAATTTGTATTTAAGTGGGTGGATTCTCTTGCTAATTGGCACGTGTCGTCTTATAGCGCAAAGCACGGTATAGAGCCAGAAATTCTGACGTGCGCATGTGGGGCTGGGGCTGCAAGAACCATGGATGAATTGGGATCAATATATAGATCAGCTAGCTATCAAATTAATTAAATTAAAAAGCTATAACCCTAGCTAGCTCATGATGATCAGCAAAATAATTCAAAGCCGCTGGATTATGATTTGTTTTGACTTGTTGAGGGAACCGTCAAATGTTGGCCATCCAGCTGCCCCTTTTCTTTTTTCTAACTTTCTTGTTGCTACTTGCAGCAGCTGGCACAGATTCTCTTCCACTTCAACATCTTCACACACATCATTATTTCTTCCTCCTCTTCTGATTTGATGTTTTCATCGTACGTATTTGTGTTGTTTTTAAGAACTAATTAAAGTTCGTCCATCTTGGTCTGTATAATTAATATAAATGGCTTGGCAACACCTGAGCAGCCGATCTTATAACTATGCTCTCTTGCTGCAACGAATAGAAAATATATATTAGTCCATGTATATATATAATCTTAGTTAAAAATTTTGATGTTTTGCACAATATATAATTGATGACTGTTAATGGATATATATATATATATGTTCACCATCTTATAAATGTATTTAGTAAATTAATTCATTAACTTGATTAAGCTTCGATTTCATTCCTCGATCATGATCCCAGTGGACTGCTACACAGTACCAAGCTTTGATGGGTGGGTCATCTTCACCTGCCCATGGAAAGCAAATAAGAGAGTAAAGCAAATGATTATGCAGAATAAGGACTTTTTTTTTTTCTTTCTTTTTTGGGTTTGGAGATTGAATTTTAACCTAAAACTTATTTTTCAAAATAGATCATATATATTAAATATAAAACAAGTGAGTCTCACCACCATACACATTGATAAAAGTTAAGGCGACGAATTTATCCTTTTAATAATATTTGTGGCTTAGACCGAATATTCTTAACAATTAACAATTACGAATCCTTACGATTACATCTAAAAAAAAAAGAAAAAAAAAGGGGGCATATGCATGATCAATCATCTATGCATTGAGTAGCTTAAAGTGGTCTAGCTATCTGCTATGCCCCCAGGACATAGGACTGTACTTTAATATACCAAACAATGGAATATAGAACCACATTATATACGCTTTTGGCCGCAAATTAAGGCTCATTTGTTTGTGCAAGGTTTTTTTTTAAACTAAATAATAATTAACTCATAAAAAGTGGATTAAAACATGGGTATTAAAAACGTGGGTATGTAGGAAAAGTGGGGCCACTAATGTACTACGTTTGGAAAATTACTAACTCAAAGGGGGCGGGAAGCCAATTATTTAGTTTGCTTATTCTTTTTAATGGTGTTAATAAAAAGAGAGAGAAACAAAATTAGCATAATTGGATTCGTATACTCAAAGGAGGATTATTAGCAAGCAATTGTTTCATTGAACTGTGAGTCCGTTTGCTATATACACGATCAAATTCCAAGCAGGAGGACGTACGTTTGCCGTCTAATTCTACATTTTGATTTGCTTAGCAATAAGGTCCAGTCCCATTAACGATGCTAGAGCTGGAAGTCTCGACTCACTAACAAGAGGGCATGAAGCCTAAACGGAAAGAAGGTCTCGCATGCTGGGCTTCGGAAGACCCTCTTAGGGTTTTTCGGGAGTCTTTAGGATTTCCTAGAGACCCTCATACAGGGCTCCTTCTACCAAAGAGACGCAAAGATATTGCCACAATTCCCTCCAATGATCGTTTAACCAAAGATTAATGTTAATCCCACAAAATCAGGAAACATTTGACCCCTCTATTTAGCTATAGATAACCGAATCCTTATGTCTCAAGGTAAGCCACTAATACTTGATCAAGAGCTTTGCAATTTCTTTTGTGACTTTGTCAAAAGTTGACTTAGGCATCGAAGTATTTGCACAAGAAATGCAATGTGCCTTCTGATCATTTTTTTTTCTAGTAAAATATTTAAAGCTTGAAGACCACTTTTCCCAACAGACAAATATATTGTTGTGTACAAGAGATGACAATTGGTATTGTTTGAGGGATTTTCATTGAAAAGATGAAACACCATTACTAAAACAATCTTCAAAATAGTTGAAACAAGAATGGAAGTGGTTAGAAACAAGTATCGTGAAGAAAGATATGATGTCAACAGTCCCTTGAATCCATGAGAGTATTGGGAGACTCACCTTGTAAGGCCTCTTACAACCTCATAGATCATTCCATAGATCGTCCCATTAAACGAGTACAAAGCTCTCCAAAGGCAACATGAGGAGAGCACTAAAGCTCTAAGAGGTCATATTCTTATATATAGAATGTCATGCCTCATGCCCTACCATCATCGACTTTGTAAAACTATGAAAAAAAGTGGGTAGAATGACCCAATATGTAAGACTTAGTAGGAGATCACCTAGTGAAAGGGTCTTTAGCAGGAGGATCCACTCTTCCCACAGACTTACCAGGATAGGCATGTCCGAAAAACTCTTTCGAAACTAGTTTAAAAGGGGGAAAGGATCGTTGAAACGGGAGGGGCTGAAGTAGGTGTAGGCCTACACGAAGTAGGAATTTCTAAGTCATGTAGGGATGAGTACTACAAAAAAAAAAAAAAAAAAAATCAATTTTAGAGACCGAAAAAAATCCATCTCTAAACGATTACAATTCCATCTCTAAAGGTTTAGAGACGAAAATTTCTCGTTGCTAACCAATTAGAGATGAAATTTTTGTTCTATCTCTAATTCAGAGACGAAGTATTTTTCATCTCCAAAAAAATTCCGTTTCTAAATTGGTTGTGTAATCAATCCCAAAATGGTCAAATTTTATATTTAGAGATGAAATTTTTGTTGTCTCTAAAGTTAGAGACAATAAAAATTTCATCTCTAATTTGGATTAGAAATTGAAAAAATTCCGTCTCTAAGCTAAGGTATGGACTAAAAAAATTTTAGAGATGGAAATAATTCCATCTCTAAATCAATTATAGAGGAAAAAAAAATAATTTCTAGTTCTGCCCCGGTCTTTGGTCACCTTCCATGGCAAATTCCAATAATCAAACTAATCATCGGAACTACCTTGATTTGGTGACCAACATACTCAAAAACCAAAATGATTTAATGGTTAGATCACAATAGATCTGAAAATTAATTTTTTGAAAAAAGGCTATCTATTTCTGGAGGGGCATCCTTGCCCATTATCCATGGCAAATTTTGACGATGGGAATTATTCTTCAAAATGGGCTTGATCTGATAACCAACATACCTAAAAACCAAAATGATCTAACTATTGAATCTCAATAGATTTGAAATTAATTTTTTGAAAAAATGCTACCATTTCTGGAAGGGCATCATCAGCCATTGTCCATGGCAGATTCTAATGATTAAAACTGATCATCAGAATGGCATTGGTTTGGTAACCAATGTATCCAAAAACCAAAATGATTCGATGGTGGGATCTCAATAGATATAAAAATTAAGAATGCTTTCTCTTTACTTTTTTCAACCCATTTTGAGTTTTCAGTTTTTTAAAACACTAAAAATGTGTTTATTTTACTATTTTCAAAAATTCATTTTCGAAAAAAAAAATTATAAAGGAAACTCGGTGTTTTAAGCCAAAACACACTGAAAACACCCAAAACATGAAAAACACACAACATCCCCTCTCATCCCTAATCTCGTACACCTAGCATATCTCGTCTCTCTCATCTCTCATTTCTCTTATCTTCTCTTCCTTCAGCCGTCGACCGCCATCACCACCACCATTACCCCCATCGATCGCGCTCGCCACCGCCACTGGCAGTGCGAGCCACATTGTCGACCGCAATCCATCGTTCTCTTGTTGGTTTTGTCTCTTCTCTCATCTTTTTTTTTACTAGTTTTTGGGTATGTTGGTCGATGGTCCCTTGGGTGTCCGGTGGTTGCCTTTGATTGCCGGAAACCACTAGCCACTGTGGCCAGTGGTGATTGGCAGTGCTATATAGGCAGGTGTTGGGTTTGATCGAATTAACATTTAAGTTTAGATCTAAGGAGATTTGGCCGTTGGATCTTGTTGGTTTTGGGGTATATTGGTCGATGGGTCATTGGGTGTCGGGTGGTTGCCTCTGATAGCCGAAAACCATCCGCCACGGTGGCCGGTGGCGATTGGCAGTGCATTTTTCACTTGTGATAAAAAATTAAAAATTAGATCTACGAAAATTCAACCGTTAAATCTTGCTAATTTTTATATATGTTAACCCCCTTATCTTGGAGTTCCTAATGGTAGACTTTGATCGTTTGAATCTTCGACTAGCTATGGTCGCCGGCAACGGAAAAAATGTAAGGCGCCGGAGAAGAAGAAAAGAGAAAAAAAGAAGAAAAATTTATTATTAAATTTTAAAAATAAAATTATATATTTATTTAAAATTTAAAAATGTAGTATATCTATATTATAATTAAAAATATAGGATAATATATAGTATATTATTAAGTGTATAATTTAATATAAATTATTGTTAAAATTCATGTTAGTAATTTATTAATCAAATTTATTATTTTATTTTAATAGTAGAATTTTATTAAAAAAGAGTTAATTTTATTATTTAACAATTAAATTCATTAAATAAAATATTATAAAATAAGTTTTTTTTCAAAATTTTAAAGTAAACATGTTTTTTAGTTTTGTATTTTAAGAAATAGTTTTTTAGAATGATAAAAAAAAAAACGTATTTTGAAAAATCTTAAAACAGACACTCAAACCACAATTGAAAATAAATTCAAAACTCAAAACTGAAATAAGAAAAGAACGCCACCTATTTTTTTGAAAAAATGCTACCTGTTTTTGGAAGGGCATCACTAGGCACCGTCCATGGCAGATTTTAACGATCAGAATCAATATCAAAATTGTCTTAGTTTGGTGGCCAATATACCCAAAAATCAAAAGGATCCAACGGTTGGATCGCATTAAATCTGAAAATTAAATCAAAGAATTTTAAGTTTTTACCTTAAATAGGAGAAACTCCAATCACCAGCATATAGGACGACATTAGTGGCCAAATGAGAAGGAATAGATTATCGAATGAGAGGAAGAGAAGGCGAGTCGTTGGCTGGCAATTGCTAGCTAGGGAAGAAAATGAGAGTCGTTGGATCTCATTAACCTAATGTGGCTCGATCCCACGTCAGGTTGCCCAGAGGAAAACCACTAAGAGGCTCATAAGTGCGGTGGGGTTCCTAGCCGTTGAAAGGCGAGAGCTAAGAGCTGATCCGTGGTTGTGGGCCCATCATGATGACACGATGTGTGTAATATCCCAAGAGCCTAAAGAATGATAGTATATATCGAGAATAAGTAAGGAATGAACACCGACTGGATACTTTTTGGGTTGAATGCAGGCAAAGAACTTCAAAGTTAAGCGTGCTTGACCTGGGAAAATTCAAGGATGGGTGACCCTCTTGAGAAGTTCACGTAGGCCCATTAGGGTAAGTTGTCCCGGATCTTCGTATCACTCGATACGGAGTGTTACAAAAAATGTGTGTCAACACTTATATAAAAGGTTTTAGGAACTTGAATATTTGTTACCTGCACATCTCAATAACTTTGATTTGACTCATAACAGTCAATTTAATTATACAAAATATGCATATATTTAAAGAGAAAATATTTTACACAACATATACACATATACATCTACTGGATACCTTTTGAGCTGAATGCAGGTAAAGAACTTCCAAGTTAAGCATGCTTGACCTGGAAAAATTCAAGGATAGGTGACCCTCTTGGGAAGTTCACGTAGGCCCATCAAGATAAATTGTCCCGGACCTTTTTATTGCTTGATGCGGAGTGTTACAAAAAATATGTGTCAACACTTATATAAAATCTTTTAGGAACTTGAATATTTGTTACATGCACATCTCAACAACTTTGATTTGACTGATAACAGTCAAATTAATTATATAAAATATGCATATATTTAAAGAGAAAATATTTTGCATAACATATACACATATCAAATTAATTATACAAAATATGCATATATTTAAAGAGAAAATATTTTGCATAACATATACACATATTTTTCTTCTATTAAAAGATAATGCAATCAAACTACATAAAACAAAGAAAGAAAGTTCAAAAGGTTGAAACTGTCATATCTGGTCGATGTGTGTAATGGCTAGTTAAACCCTATATTTTTTAATTTTGTCACACAGATATTCAAATGAAAAATAAATATAATCAATTTAATTTGGCACATACTTGAGTGAACATAATAGGTAATCAATTGAGCACAAGCTTTACTTGATTGCATGAATACTCAATCTATTACTTTTTAGAGACCAACTCTCTATTCAAGCTAATTAACTTGACTAGATTATACTACAAACTCGATTGAATGGATAACACTACTCGAACACTAGATAGCCTACAATAGATTAGCAAATATGCTTTAGAAAGAACACTTGATTGAACACTTTTTGGTATTCGATTAATCTTGTTATCACTCTAGTATACAATTCCTAATAGCCAATTGGAAAAAGAGATACAAAAACCTGTTCTTTGTTCTTTTCAAAGTATTCAACTATGGTATTTTACCTACTCAATTAAATGAATCAAGATACTCAATTTGGCACATACTCTAGTCAATTGCTATCATAGTCCAAAGACTTGACATTTCAAAGCCAATCTAACACTCGATTGGATGAATCTTTTAATCGATTTGAGATATAAGCACAAAAGCTTGATATTTTAGAACATTGTTTCCAATCGATTATGGAATATAATTCACTCGATT
The DNA here is from genome assembly GCF_014633365.1 of Diospyros lotus. Classification (NCBI taxonomy): domain Eukaryota; kingdom Viridiplantae; phylum Streptophyta; class Magnoliopsida; order Ericales; family Ebenaceae; genus Diospyros; species Diospyros lotus. Next base: position 15,145,091 of record NC_068341.1, on the reverse strand, counting down.
GATGACTTTAATATTCAAACACATTTTCATCACTCGAGCGGGGAGTATCAAAAAGATTCTTGAGATTATCAAGCTAATACCCCATTGACCATTACCAAGCTTGTTTGGATACTTGATTTAAGTAAGCCCAAATATGTGATTACTCGATAACTTAACATAAGATCACTCAAATAGTGGTTTAAAACTATCTTTCGCATTGCATTCACTCAAATATTTAAAAAGCTCTTGTTCTCCTATTTGAGTAGATTTGAATCATGCATGAGGATTCACTCAATTATTTGATACATAATTAATTGAAGTTTTACATTAATATTTTATCATCAACATTATCATCAAAACATCATTAATAAATTAACTCAACAAGGAGAAAACAAACATTCAAAAGTTTTTGGAATGTTGTGAAGAAAATTTTAGAACATAGATGGAATAAAAGCAACACTCATTTTCATTGCTTAGCTTATTCTTTGAATTCGAGGTGATTTTTAAATTTTAATGTGTTCTTGAAATTTATTATCTATATCATTATATGATTGCCTAATATATATATATATATATTGTTATGATACTCAAGTAAGGAATGGATTTTAGAAAATCCACCTCATGATACTACTTCACAAAGTAATTTAGAAATTTTTAAAATGTGAAAAATTTGCTTGATATATTATTTTCTAAATGAAGAGGAATGAAGAATGGCTAATTGAGTTTGCAAAATTTTTTGGTTGCATGTAAACAAGACGTGAGATGTCACTAGAGGTGCCTATGAGATCTTGAACAACGTTGGAATATTATAATTTGTAAATTTATCGTTTGATGAATCTAATTTGAGTCTGAATTATTTTTCAAATGAAGATGATGTATCAACAAATCTAAAAAATAATAATTTTATACTTTCTCGTGATATTTGAATTTGATAGACAATTTGTATTTTTATCATCATCAAAATTGAATGATGAACTCTATTTTCACTATTTTAAGTATATGCATAATTGTGTGAAATTTAAATTTATAAATTACACTTTTTACAATTATTTAGAAATAATAATAATATAATATTTGTATATATCTATATTTATTGTCGTGCCCGGTGTCCTAGATTGCGGGTAGCCTATGAGTTCTCCTTGACATGTCTCATGTGCGGTCACATCTAGTTTGGTATTATAATTTGAACATATTCTAGTTATTTGTCCTAATGAGCATGTTGTTGGTTTTTTTTTTTTTTTCCTGGGGGCTTCTTCTTTTTTTTTTTTTTGGAGGGGGGTTGTATATATATATATATATATATATATATGTAAAAAAAATTAAATGTTGAATAAAAGTTTATTGAGTAATATTTGACAATAAGAGTTATTTTTTATGTTTTTAAATAAAATTTTAAATAAAATGATGAGATATAATGATAAACTTATTTGCTTATATATAATATTCTGCATTAGTGCAATATATTGTGTGTTTGATCAATCCAAGTATACGATACAATAATATAAGAGTGTCACACTAAGTGTCATTCTTAAATGTCTAAGTAGTATTTTAGATTGTTCTAATATTTAAAATAAGATATAATAAATACACATTACCCATAAAATAAATATATATTAGAAGTTAAAGCAATATGTTTTACATATTATAAAAAACTATTGTTTGATCAAAAATATTTTATTCAAATTATGGCACGTAAAAATTATTTTGCATAAAATATTTTAAATAAACTTTTTTATGACACAAGGATATTAACCATTGATTGAATTTATAGGACTTAGAGAAGATATGGACCCCATGCAAGGCTAAGTTGGGAGTGGGTGCCTGCATAGACAAAGAAACATGCATGAATACCCTCGAGATGATAGCACTCTTATATATGCTTAATTTAAGTAAGTTAAAGAGTTCATGAAAACTGGGAAGTTATGATAATAGTGTTGAATATTTTATTTCTCTTTGAAGAAAATATATACTTTAGTGTTCATCGATCTTCTATCCAAATTGAATTTTCTTTTTACCGTACTTACTTTTTTAATAAAACTTTCTCTAACCAAATATTCCGATGTATATATATGTGCGATCTTTTGTTATTTAAGCATCAAAAAATAAATAAGGCCTAATTTAAAAAATATTTTTCTCCAAGTGATAACAAACAAACTCGTGGCCTTTTTACTATTTGCAGTCTAACCTCTTGATTGTAACAGCCCATTGGTTTTGACCTACTAATACTAATAGCCTATTTTAACCATTTCAATCATATTATAAAATCATTTGTCCAATATTTAACATGCCTAATAATAATTCAAATTATTTGTACGAAAACTGCATCGTTATCTTTAATTCCAAGAATGATGTGCCCATATAAATATAATATAAAATCGGATTTATTTATTTAAACATATTAGCATATGTTAAAAAAAATAAAATATAACAACTAATTTATTTATTACGAGATATAAAATTTAATAAGTAGTAGTAGTAGTATATGTCCAATTTTACCCATTTCCGGAGCAGTGTTGTCACGTGTGGGCCTTGAGATTGTAGACCTGACAGGCGGATTGGTCGGTCAGGCTCAGGCTGGCTTGGACAACCAGAAAACCATGCTATTCCATGTTGTTTAGTGGGCCGTACGTTGAGTGGGCCCAACGGGCCTGTTGGCAGGGAAACCACGGCGGACCTGAAACCGCCATCTCTCAGCAACAACGGCCCCACCCCCACCGCCTCCTCCTCCTCCTCCTCCTCCTCCTCCTTTCCAATCTGCGGATGCTTTGCTTGCTGCTTTCCCATTTCCAAACGTGGCTCTTTCTCATCTATGTACACCGTCGACAGTGACACTTCACTCTGGTTACCAATTTTATCCTTCTCTCCAAGCGTTAAGTGGATGTAAGTAATGATCCAAACCAAACTGGTTCTAATTGTTTCGCTCCACCGATGACATTAAATGGGGCTCATTTTAGCTCAGCTCTGCTCTCTCACTGCCATTTTTACTTGTCGACGGACTTATGGACTAACAACATTAAAATTATTTTTATAAAAGTGTTTTTGTATTAAAATAATTTTTAGAACCGTAGGAATTCTCAACAATACCAAACGGAGTCCAAATCGTATCCGAACTAATTCTCAAGTATATGAAAATGCAATCCCAACTTGATGTGATGGCACTGCCAGATGGTTCGAGTTCAAGAAATCCCGTCACCATCTTATCTTAATTCTGTTTCTTTTCTGTTCTATTATCATTCCTTTTTGGTCTTTGCTTTTTTAGACTTTTGATAGCAACTCTCACGGACCGTTCTATCAAATCACTAGCTAGATAATGTAACAGTGAAATCCTGTAATTATTAACAAATAATTAATCCTGCATCCTGTTTCGTGTTTTTATTTTTAATTTTATATTAAAAATATTTATTTTAAATTTTTTTAAAAAATATTTATTTTAAATTTTTTAAAAAAATATATTTTTTATTATTTTCAAAAACTATTTCTCAAAATAGATAACTTGAAAACGCATTTACTTTAAAATTTTTTAAAAAAATTATTTTATAATATTTTATTTAATAAATAGTCTAAACTTGCCACAATTGTTACCACTAGCGATTGCCAGCAATCGCCATTGGCTGAAAATTCTCACGATCGGAGCCTACCATTGGAAACGCCAAGTCAAGAGGGTTAACATACACAAAAATGAGTTAGATTTAACAAATAAAATTTCATAGAACTGATTTTTTATTTTTGGCCAAAACTGAAAAACATACTGTGACTAGTGGTTTCTGACGATTAGAGGCAATTATTCAACACCTTCATCCCTATCGACCAATATACCAAAAAATTAGCAACATTTAAGGGTCGAATCTCCATATATTTAAGTTTTAACTTTCTCCCAAATCCATATCTGCATAAATGCACTAGCAGTCATCACCGGCCACCGTGACTGGTGGTTTTCGACGATCAGAGGCAATTATTCGATACCTTCATCCCTATCAACCAATATACCAAAAAACCAGCAACATCTAAGGGCCGAATCTCCATAGATTTAAGTTTTAACTTTCTCCCAAATCTATACTTGCATAAATGCACTGGCAGTTGCCACCAGCCACCATGGCCAATGGTTTCCAATGATCAGATGCAACCACCCGACACTTTTATCCTTATCGATCAACATAACCAAAAACTAGCAAGAGAAGGAAGAGAATAGATGAGATGAGATAAAATCAGTGGGCAATCAAACGACGGGGGGCAATCGATGGCAGCTTGCGGCGACGATGGTGGTGGCAGACATGGTCGACGGTCGAGCCTTGAGAAGGAAGAGAAGAGACGAGAAATGAGAGAAGAGAGATGAGAGACGAGAGATGCTGCTGTGTGCGAGATTAGAAGGGGAGGGGGGTCGGGAGTTCTTTTGCATTCTCCTATTTTCAGCGTGTTTTGAATAAAAACACCCAAAACAAAAAAAAAAATTATTTTGAGTTTTCTTTATAATTTTTTTTCTTATTTTTAAAAATATATTTTTAGTATTTTTAAAAGTTAAAAATTCAAAACGGGATGAAAACAACCAAGGGAACGCAACCTTTATTTTCTTTGTTCTTAATTTTAAATTGAAGTTTTAATTGCATCAATTAAGATATTTAATTTTAGTTTTAGACTACATTTACTATTATTACATTTTACCATCAATTATTGACCTGATACGTTATGTTGTTGAGATGACAAGGATATGCCATCTAAATATATAGAATAAGATGTCCAAAGTCACGTGGCATCGATTAAAGAGTAGAAACCTTTTTACCAATCCAATATATATTTCCAACCTTTTTAATCAATTGGTATAACATACTTTGTCAAGGTAACAATTAATATTAAATGTAACAGCAATAAACAATACTTTAGAAGTGAAAGTAAATGAGAAATTATATATCTTAATTGGTAAAAATTAAAGGTTGAACCTAAAATTTAAAATAAGGTAAACAGTATATATATATATATATATTTTAGGGTAAATTATATGAAACCTCCTTGTATTTAGGATCATGTGTAACTTATCCCCTGTGTTTTTGATTGCATCAAATAGTCCCCTTACACTTTTAAAATGTTGCAATCAGCCACAATTTGTTATTATTTTACATAATTTTATGTAATTTATTGGTTGATTAATGTAAAATTTTATATGTAGAATTATGTATTTTGTATATAAATTATTGTACAAAATTATATAAAATAACAACAAACTGTGGTTGATTGCAACATTTTAAAAGTGTAAGAGAGTTATTTGATGCAATTGAAAACACAGGGGGTAAGTTGCACATGACCTCAAGTGTAAGGGGGTTTTATATAATTTACCTTATTTTTTATAATTTTCCCTTTTACAAAATAATGTGATATTAATAATTAGAATAGTGACACGTGCAATAATAATACATATTAATTTGTAAAGTGCAATTGTGTAAAGAAGTTCTATAGATAGGGAGATTGGCCGCCATTGTTGACAGCATAAAAGCTTTTTTAACGGGTCGCAATTGCCTTTCTCGAATTTGGGTTCATTGAACTGATTCGTGAAGAGTCGTATTTCGATTCATTTGAGATGATGCCAATTTGTGTCCTAAAATTCCAACTGCAATTTTTTTATTTTTTTTTGCATTAAGCCTCTAAATTTTTATATAATTGTGCTTGACTTGAAGTGATGCAATTTGTCCCTTAGTGTTTCAATTTCAATAGTTTAGGTTTCACTTAGCGATAAATCTTCTTTTTGATGTCCCAAAAAGAATTGTGAATTAATGAAGATTTGTTAATAAAATTCTGTTATATGATTAAATACCTTATACGTCAAACATTTTTGTATAGATTTGATAGTTTATAGTATGGTTAAAATTATTAATGAATAAACGTATTAAGGTATATGTTAGTCATTTATGGACACTCTAGCTAGATTGAAGTATAATTAATATTTAGTTAATCATGCAGACTCTGCCTGCCAAGTACATGGGTAGAAGAAGTGACGATGGAAGCTGGCAACAATTACCCACTAATTGTAACACATGACAAAAAGGGTTAGCCTCCATCTTGAAGCAAACAATTGCATCATGGGTGACGTGACGACGAGGAAGTTTCATCCATGGTAAATGGCACGTGGTAATCCTATCAACTTATCAAAAAGTATATTGGTAGGTCCTCTTTGATAGAATGAGTGAGTAGAATGGGTGAGTAAGGTAAGATTGTATTAAAATAAAATTAAAATATTTTTTAAATTAAGATATTAAATGATAAAAATAAGCGTAAAAAGTATTCTAAGATCTTTATTAAATTATTTATTAATTTTTTTAAAATATACTAGAGGATATATGTATTATTTTTTTTATTTGTAATGTTTATTTTGAAAGAGAGAGAACCATATATGAAAAATGTTATATAAGAAGTCACGTGACTTTTTTTCTAAGGATTATCAGATAAATTTAACAAATATATTAAAAATGATAAAATTTTTGAATAATTTTCATATCTTATCTTTTTCGATTTATATATTAATTAACGAACACTACCTTAGTTAAAATATGATACGAATAATATAATCTTAACTTCTCTTATTTTTACCAACTATTCCAATCAAAGGCGGATCCAACAATTTGGGGTGGGGTGGGCTGGGGTTGGGTTGGATCAAGGGTGGGTTGAAATGAATTTAGACTAGAGTTTTACATTAAAATTTTAATTTTTTTGTGAGATGCCCCGGGCACATTTGTATCTGCCCCTAATTCCAACTCAATTAAATCTCTAACTTGTGAGTCAAATGGTGTATCGCTAACCACATATGAAGATAGCTTTTTATTTTTATTGTGATTGCATACATTTTGATCGTTACAACTTGAGATATTTAGTCTCTCTCATCTTAATTTACTCAACAAGTTGCACATTTCAATAATATTTTTTTTTTATCACAATTCAATTAAATTTTAATAGGACTTTTAAAAAAAATATATATTTTACATTTTGTAAGTAGCTAGAGTCTTCTAGATAATGCATGCTTGGAGATGGATTAAAGAAATCGTTTTCCTATTGTAACCAAAGAAATCTGAGGCGGGACTTGTGATGTGGGTTTGGGGCTGGGCGGCCATGTTTATGACATTGCCCCCTCCCATTAGGTTTCATTTGTTGGGCGGCGGGAGAGAGGCCCATATAAACTGATCTGTATACATTATTATGCCCCAATGAGAAATGGGAATCCTCTCACTTATTAGAGAGACCAAGATGCTTGCTCAACGGCAACCTTTCTGCCATCCGGGCAATAACTCGACCAGAGCGCAAATTCAAGTTCTGAAATTGGTATCTGGAAGGAGTTAAACTTGGCTACTTGGGTTACTCTGTATAAATTTGTTTGATTTCATTTCTTTATACAATATTTTTATTTTTATTTTTTTTGTGTATGTTGGATGGTTGAATCTTATTTATAGTATGAATTAAAGCTATTAGATAAATGGGCTATGGGCAAAGGTCTGGGTAACATAACAACATATATATATATATATATATTTAAGATATTATTGAACAAATATTATATCTAGTGACATAGCAGGGTTTACAAATTTCATCTCAGCCTAGTCTTTAATTAAATTATTTTTTGCGATACTTTAATCTTTGTCTTGAATTTGATTAACAATTATTAAATTCTATTTGAGAATATTGTCCTTGTGCAGTTTTCGATGCTCGTGTTTTCAATTACATTAGAGAAGATAAATCACAAGTATGAAACGAAACAGAATGAGAATCAAACCACAACTCATTAAATTGATATCAACATATCACTCTCCGACTATTTAACTTATACCTTGAAGACAACAAGCATTAAATTCTCCTTAATTGACAGCCAAGGTGGGTCAGACCTGTCAATATTAAATTATTATCCCCACCCATAATCTCAAACTTAAAATGTCAAGAAATCCTTGCCTCTTAGCTATAGGTTATATATGCATATAATATATTGCACACTCCGATCATCCAATGACTCACCTAGGTAACTAAGATAAGTTTTGTCTATATAAGCTCCAACACCAACTTCACATTGAAATGGTCCACCCCTCAATATCAATTATAAAATTAAATCTTATCCTTTTATAATTTCCTCTAAAAACATGTTATCCATAAGTTTGACAAATAATTTTTATAAACTGATATGACACATATAAATTTATAAGAAGAGTTCTATTTAAAATTAAAAATTAATAGACAAAATTATTCTGAATTTTGTGCCATTTTTCAATTTTATTCCATTTTGAGAATTGGTTTAATTTATGCCTAATACTTTAAAATTAATTTCAATTGTATCTTATTTTGTCCACTCGTGTACCTTTATTAATGTAACAAATGAGGTAACATGTTGATGTGTCAAATAGGCTACACATCAATTAAACGATGTCGTTCTATTTTTTCTTGTTGACACACCATTTGACAAAATGACCCCATTTAACAAAGAGCCCCCAATTTGAAATCAATTAGGGTTTCATCAACAAAAGAGATGAGGAGGAAAAGAAGGGAAGGTTGCACTGATGCATGATGACTATTGCACGAAGAAGGACAATGATTGTTGCATGGTGATAGAGGTGAACCGATGCACGTAATGAAGGAGAAGTGACGAACAACGACGAAGGTGAAGTAATGCATGGTGACAGGAAGCGTGGCTATAGAAACATGTCGGCTTTTCTCTGTCGGTTGCACAATGTCGCCTGATTCGATCACCTATCTTTTCTTGATCTTGTCGCTCGACTTTGCACAATTCCATCGCACAACTTTGCCTGATTTTGTCACACAACTTCTCTCTATTATGTTGCCGTAAATCCTTTTCCCTAAAGCAATCACAAGTGCATCAATAAATCTTTCCTGCTTTTGTTGTGAAATCCTAAATTAAATAAATTTGGAGTTCAATTTTTTTGCTAAATGGTGTCGTTTTGTCAAATGGTATGTCAAGAAGACAAAATGACACCATTTGATTGATATATTACCAATTTGACACATCGGCATGTTACCTTATTCGTTAGCAAGGGCACAGGCTTGGGTAAAATAGGACACAATTGATATTAATTTTAAAGTATTAAAAATAAATTAAAGTAATTCTTAAAATGGAATAAAATTAAAAAATAGTCTAAAATTCAAAATAAATTAGGCTATTAACTCCAAAATTAATAATAGTTCATAGTAACGAATAAATTTATTTTTAATTTTAGATAAAATTATTATAAATTTAGAAAAAAATTATTATAAATTTATACGTGACACATCAAATTATGAGAATTATTTGTAAAACTTATTTGATATAATATCTCCATCATAATATAATTGATTAATAATATTATATATACTAATAAATTGACAGTTAGAGTGATTTTTCCCGGCAACCTACCGTTGGGCGTTGGCCCGTCCTACATAGGCTTTTTAAGTTTAAGAAAAATCAATTCTAATTGTTCTTCCAATCTTTAGAATCAGTTCTTCAGATATTAGTATTATTAACAAAGAGAAGATGAACGCGGGAGAAGTAGAGCTCTTGCCCTTTGTTTCAACTATTATTATTGTTATTTAATTATTATATCCTATACATACATATGTGATGACGTTTGTAAATAGTCACTAATATATTTGTGACTAAATAGATACGATTGAGGTAGGTGGTCAAATTATCACTCAAAATGACATTTCACATGAGCGGGTCTTAGATATTCACAAATCGTATTTGGGTTGTAAATAAAATTATAATTAATTTATCAAATTGAGATTTTATTGTCAAAATTAAAAATTTTGAATAAAATCACAAAAGCGTAAAAATATTTGAATTTTTCGTACTAATAACCTTTTTTTACATACGTGTATGTGGATTCATTCAAAATGTTTTAAAATTTCAGGTGGCATGCAATGTCAAAGGGTCTTGGACGCCGACGAATCAGATCCGGCTTGTGTATAAAACTGCAACTAATTGATCAAATTAGGACATTATTGTTAAAATTAAAACTTTTAGATAAAATCGAAAAAATGCAAAAAAAAGTTTGAATTTTTCATACTAATAGCCCCAAATAATATATTTATAAAATTATAAATAAATTTTTAATGTATTTATAAACAAAATTATTCGTGAGCCTATTCATAAACTTCTAATCAAGATTATTCACAACTTACTAATCGAATTTGTTCACAAGTTTGAACGAGTTGAATTTTACTAAGTTTAAGGTTAATTCATTTATAAATTAAATTTTAAAGTTAATTTCAAACTTAACTCATTTATGTTAATAAACAAATTTTTATTAAGCTAAACAGCAATCAACTTGTGAAAGAATGGCTCCAATTGGCACCCCATTCCTTGGGTTCCCTTAGTTTGAAAAGACTTGAAATTGGTTCAATGGAAAGAGCATAACCCAAATCTTAAGACTTCCTTACACGAAAAGGTTGAGGTGATTTCCTATGAAGTACCCTCTTCATATAGTTGGTATCTAGTCTGAATGACAGTGGAGACTTGTTACTGAACCTATAACCGCCTAAAATTCACAAGACGTAGCTTTTAAGTTGTGTTTGGATGGAGGCATTTCAAATAATGATATTTGAAATATATTATTGCAATTTACGTGTTTGAATAACTATTATAAAAAGAATTTTAAATTCAATCATTATAATATACATGCGTAAATACATATAAATACTCATATTACACATATCTATATGTAAATATATATACATGTATATACATATATATGCAAATTGTATATATATATATATATAATAATATGCATACTTACATATATGTACGCACATTTATAAGTACATATATGTAAATATATGTATATAAGATTTGTGCCTCTATATAGGTATATTTACCTACATACATACACACATATACTATATATATTTATGTAAATATATATGTATGCATACTTATGATACATATATTTATGTATATATATATTGTTAAGGTACAATCAGTAGATTTTTTATTATAACAAAAAAAGTATCCTTGTTAAACGAATAATGTTTTAGAAATTATTTTTCAAATGTTTGATTCTATCTCATATGAAAATAAATATTTTAAATTTCTCTTTTAGCTTGAGATTATCTCCTTTACGTGATCCCCTGTCGCTTGTGTCCTCGATTTTAGTAGAAAAGGTAAATCGTAAATGAAAGTTTTACCTCACTGTGCAGAATAAGAAATCAAACCCATAACTTATTAGTATGAATCCCAACTTATCATATTTCAATCACTTGATCTATGCTGCGAGAGCGTTTCTCTTTTTTTTTTTTTTTTTTTAACTTTCAATATATCAAAGTGTTCAAAACAATCACAAACTTTCACTGTTACTCAAGTTTTTAAAAGTTAATTTCAAATTTTATCAAAATTGATTACAGTTTAGTCGATTAAAACTGGCCAATGAGGGTTTTCTCAAAAGAACCAATTTGACCAACTAAAGTGTATGTTTAGTCGACCAAATTTGGTTAGTAAAGTTTTAAATTTATGATACTTAAGTTTACTAGCTAGATCAAAATCTCATGTTCGGTCAACTTATAAAGTCTTATAGTGACCTAAATAAATTTTGATAATAACTCTTTTAATCAACCAAAGTTAAGATTCGGTCGACCGAAGGTCTCCAATGTAGTTTTGAATACTCTTTCAACACCAATTTGGTCAACCAAAGTTTATACTTCATTCGACTATAATTTTCAAAATTAATTCTGATCTCTCTGAGAATATTATTTAGTTTAAAAATTAAAAAAAGTTATCTTCAAAGAGTATCTTATTTATCATATTTCACAATAAACTTAAATTTTATTCTTCATCCTAACCACTTTTTAAATCTTTTGGAATGATAACTTTTTAGTCAAACATGATTTACTGATCATTTGGCTTAAAAAAAACACACATGATTTTCTCTCTCTAAGGCATTATTATTGTCTTTCACTAAAATGGTCGCAGATAGAGATAGTCTGAAACTCGGCTTTGTTCTCAAGAAAAGGTTGTTGCAAGTGCCAGCCTATTCCAAAACTTTCTTGTTTTCCATTCTTAGAAAAATGATTTACTGTTGTTTTTTTCTTCTTTATCTTTTCTACACCTCTTTTATTCAAATTTTTCTGAAAGGCTAAAGAAAATCTTCAAACCTCTATGCCCTCTTTTCCTCCTTAGTGCTTTCTTTTATTGTGCATGATTAGGTCAGTGTTGGTTTATTCTTAATTAAGCTAACTTTAAATTTACGAAGATTCTATTTGTCTGCAAAGTCTGAAAGTGTCCCAAGTTTGATGAAGACTACACATAAATTCAAAATTGATCGTCCATGGTGGCCTCTAACAAATACAATGTTGAAAAGTTATAAAGTGCCTCCTCACCCACTAAGGAGAAAATTGATTTATCAGCTCTCAGGTTTGGCATTCAAAAAAGGTGTTTGATGCGAACCCGGTGCTCTTGAACTTGGTGCTCTGATACCAATTAATACGAATTTGCAATGGAACGAAACTAAAGAAACTTACAAAAGATTGAAATAAACCCCAAAAATGTCCAAATCGAATATAAGACAAAAAATTCCCAACTCATTAATTTACATATCAAGAATCTAGACTATGTTAAAATCTAGACTCATTGATATGCGGAAACAAGAACTAATAATTGTGTTGTTGAATGGCATAAATACTATCCACATTTTTGATAAGTTAAGCTCTTGAACGCCGCAAAAAAAATCAATCATTTGAAAAGTTTGAAGTTTTATTCATATAAAAAAAAAGATAGAAAAAGAGAAATTTTTCAAATTCAATTCATAATCTCCTCCTCATGTTTACATTGGAAAAGCTTTTAAATAGGCAAAAATAATTAAATCCTAATTTTACTTGAAAACTAATACAAATCCTAAATCTAATCATAAACTTAATGGATTTTAGTTAGCTTAATCCAAGTATAAATTGGAATAATAAAACTAAACAAAGTTAAATAAGAATCTTTGTTAAAAAGTAATTAAAAATCATACAATTAGACTTCTAAACTAAAAGGGAAACAGAGTCCCAAAATTTAAGAAAATAACAATTTTTTTGTCAGAATAATTAAAATGTCAATTTGACATCCTAAATGATGGAATTTGGCCAAAAAAAAATAGCGGAGTCAAGGGCTTTAGCCTATGAGTTCTTTGCAGTAACTTGTTTCTACTTGAAAAACACATACTATTAATGTAATTCCAACACGATTGACTGATCCAATTACGTCATTGTTAGTCGATTTTTCATAATTCTCATCAGTGTTCAAGCATTCATTTGAGTCATATCTTTTTCTATTCCAACGTTTATCTTTGATCTTTAAAGAGTTATAAGTCACGTGTTGTTGTATTTAATTCACTTGTGTATAAGAAGATCTCACCTTATTTGTAAGGGATCAAACTTCCTACAAGAGTGTTCTAACAAGATAATTGTATTGAGATTCTAGTTTCTGAATTAAAGCTATAGGATGTGTCAAGATTCTAGCTTCTAAACAAAAGTTAAGGTTGTCAATATTTCATAGTAAAACCTTTAATTTTTAGCTTGAAGAAAAGGGATACATGCTCTTAAAATTGGACCTTTATAAAACTGTGTGTGTTTGTGCTTGATTGTGTTTTTACTTTTTTATCTACGTTCATAAGCAAATCACACTCAAAATCAAACTCATTAAAACCTAAAGTTATTTTTATTCTAGAATATTTAAACACTTATAAAACCCAGTTCACCCTCGAGTCATTTTTCTGAGCAACATGTATATTTATGTAAATATTTTAATAAATGTAAGTGTAAATATTTGTTATTAATAAATGAAAATAAAATAATTTATAATTAATGTGTAATTAAATATTTTGTCTAAATGAAATCCCTTTTAAAATCATTTGAAATCCTCTTATTTCTTAAGTCCAATTCCATGATCGATTTGGACCAAATCCAAATTTTTCTTATAAAATGGTAGCCAAACATTAAATTTGAGATTTCAAATCTTAAATACCAAATGATGGGGTCAAATCTTCAAACACAATTAGATACAATTGAAGACTTCATTTAACCAACTTTAAATATTAAAATAGACATTTAACATAGTTTTTATGTATCAATTTTTTTTTTTTTTTTGTAAAGAGTATCAATTGTTAGGATAAGAGATAACTACTTAAATCTTATTTGATAAAGATTAGAGTTCATTTATTAATTTAAAATCTAATTTAATTTCAAATGGAGATTAAGATAAATATTAGAGTCCTAGTTTAATTATGATTGTAATCTAGAAATAGCTATATCTAATTTAATTGTTAATTGAACTACACCTCTAACATTAATGGAGTCATTTAATATTGACTAATCAATTATCTAGAGTTTGGGTGATCTAGGTGTTGCCCAAATTTTACAATTTTTTTTTTTCAAAAAATCTTAGTTTTAATGAATTTGATTTTGAGTGTGATTAATGAATTGATTAAGCAAATAGAGAAAAAATCAAGCATTACCGAACAACACAAAATTTTTATAGAGGTTCGAGTTTTAAGAGTCCAACATCTTCTTTGTTGAAGCAAAAATTTTAAAATTCAACTACAAAAATATAAACTCTAACTTTTGTATAGGAGTTAGTCTCAAATTACAACTCTCTTGCAATCAAGAACAATTCTTGAGGCAAAGTTATACACCCTTAAAAATTACAATAAGCCCTTCCCTAATACAAGTGACTTAAATATAAAGTAAAGTAATTTATAACCCTTAATTAATTTTCAAAAATAAAGGATAAATGAGCAATGATATAACAAGAATCAATATTTGAATTACTTAAGGGCCATTAACTTTGAAAATGTTAGTGAAAAATAATAAAGGTGTGTTTGATAGTATAGAAAATATATGAAAAATGTCATATCCAAAAAATTGAATTCTATATTTGGTGTTTAACATACTACATTTTTTATGGAATTGAATTTTATGGTACAACCATTAAACCATATTTTTACCTCTTTTCTATGAAAAATTTCATATAGGGGGAAGATGGTTTTTGTTTTCCATATAAGTTAGAAAATGTTTTTCTTTCCAACTAAATGCTAACAAATACACCTTAAGTGTCTTTGAATGCTAGCAGGTGAGTTTCTTGTGTAGTTAAGCGTGTTCACGATGCGATTTGGTCAATTTAAATCCTTATCAAAATATCAAATTATATGTGTAATTTTTTTATTACTCCAAATCATGTTGTCTAATTTGGTCTCCATAAACTGCACTAGATTGCAATGCAAAATACGGTGCGATTTTTACAATTTGTCCGAATGGACTTTCTATTGGGCTTGGCAGGGGGCAAATTCAAGGGGGGATCCAAGGAGAGGGTTGGAGCTTCAATTTCAAGATCTGTGAGTGTATATATATATAAATGTTTTAGTTGAGGCTGGCATAGGCTTTAGCTCATCCCAATCTAGCTTTTCCCTAAATTTGCCACTAGGGCTTGGTAGATTAACAAATTGTGACTAAAATGTTTTTGATTGATTATTTTAATATATTTTGAGTTTTTCACTTCAAAATTAATTTTTTTACAGAGAAAAAAAAAAAGAAACTATACTAGTAAATAGTTTAAACAAACTACAATTTAATCAAAAATCAAAATACAAATTTAAATATATTTTTAAAACATATTGTTGGTCTCTTAGGATATGGCCACTCAAGAGGGGGGTGAATTAAGTGATTAAACTTTTTCTCAATTTTAATAAATATTCTTGATTAATTATTTTATTAAAAAATATATATTTGATAAATATAATAAATTATATTTGAGATTAATAATAAATGTAAGTCACAAGATATAACAAAAATAAATACAATAAGACACAAGACAATTTATAGTGGTTCGGTGTCTTCATATACATCTAGTCCACTCTCCCAATGTCTAACCACCATTGGGGTTCCATTAAAATAATTTCACCAAGGTTTTCACAATAGCTCACATTGAAAACTAGATACACACTTAGATTACAATGGGTTCTAGACAACTAATACACCAATGTTTTCTCCATAACTTACCTTGGAAACTAGATTCACCTAGATTTTAACGAATCTAGGAAACCTATACAATCCTCAATAATAATTTAAATGTTTACAAATAATTTGTCCACACTTGGACACAAATAAGCAATTAAGAACAAATTATACAAAGCAATAATATTTAAATAAATAAATAAATTTGTAATCTCAAATGGAGAAGTTCGGATTTGTTGTAAAAGACTTGAAGAACTTTTCTCCTCTTACCTTGTGACTCTTCGGTGGATGAACAATGAATCTTTGAAAGCCTTTGAATGTTTGAAAATTATCTTGAGAGCTTTTGGGAGATTTGGATGTGTAATATGTGCAATGGATATTCAAAAAATGAGTTTGGGGGCATTTATAAGCATTTTAGCCACTAAAAAAAGGGTTAATATGAAATTTAAAATTCAAAAAATGTTTAGACTTTCTCAAATAATAATAAAACATGTCTCACCTTTAATTCAAAATAAATTTACTTTTTGTATAAGAAATCAAGATTTGAAAATTTAAATACAAGCTTTTGAGACATAAATGATTAAAACAAGAAAATATGTTTAAAATCAATCTTCTTTAATTCAAAATAAATTTACTTTTTGCATGAGTAAAAGAAAACATGTTTAAAACCAATTCTCTTTAATTCAAAATAAATTTACTTTTTGTATGAGAAAGAAAAAATATGTCTAAAAGTAATTATTTTTTAATTTAAAATAAATATACTTTTTGCATAAGTAATAAAAATATTTTTCAATAAATAAAAATTCAAACATAAATTTTTGAGACATAAATGATCAAAAGAAGGAAACATGTCTAAAGACAATCCACCTTTAATTCAAAATAAATTTATTCTTTGTACCCACTTTTAATTCAAAATAAATTTATTTTTTTATATTAGAAAGAAATAAATTTATATAATAAAAATATTTTTATTAATCATCAAAACTTAATTAATATGAGCAAGTTGGCTCAACACATGCCATAACTATTAAAGTCTAAACACCAAGTATAATCAACTTACTATTAATTATTAACACCAAGCATAACCAATTATACTTGAGCAGTTTGGTTAAAAATTGAAATTATTTTTATCAAATCGTAAACTACACGGTTTAATAATTTCTCAAACCATCTTAACCCATTCTCCTAAAAAAATCGTGCAATGCAATGTAGTAGGGTTGATTTTCATGATTTAGCAGTATTTTTGAAGACCCTTATATGCAGACCTTTTATCAATCTTCTAATAGTTGGAAATCATAGGGGATGACCAAGTTTGAATTTATGGGAAATCTTTATCAAACTTGAGTAATTTTTCAACTTTGCAGAGAAAATAAACCTTGCAAATTAATCTTAGCTTAATTTAGGATGTGTCAAAATGACTAGAGCTTGCCCAATAAATGACAAATAACAAAGAAGAAAATTCAATTTGGTGGTCTGCAGAGCTTTTTCAGACATTCAAAAACGATTTTAAATAATGGATCGAGATGTATAGAAGAGATAGATAAAAGAGTAACCATTAAAAACTTTTATAAGAATAGAAAATGGGACAATTCTGGAGCTTCATATATTGTGACCTGCAACAAAGAGAAAGAAAAACAATTTGATGTTAAAACGGTGATATAAACTGTTTGTGTCCATTTCAGTGAAAGACATTAATCCCTCAAGATTGTTTTTTATATTTATCTTTTAGGCCAAATGACAAAATTTTTGGTTCGACTCAAAAAAATGCATAAACTTATTAAGTAAAATGATTTAAATATGTGTAGTATAAAGAATGAAATATGTGTTTATAAAACATGGTTGATAACACACTTCTTGAAAATCAATTTTTTAAGTTTTGACAATTTTTAATGGACTAAAGTGAAGTTTTGGTTGTGTAACGGCCCGCCTCCTGAAGCCTCCTCGTGTACAAAGAGGATCCGTGAGAGGGTCATTATTAAAATGATATTGAACAATGACGCACCTACAACACACACATAATTCTTAATAAAATCTCATAAACATCTTTACAAACATTTCATTACTTGGGCCCACTTGGGCTTACATAACATGCCTCCATCTCACAAACATAAATCATTACTTTCATCCAACGTAAGCATTAACAATAACCTTAACAGAAGTACGACACCCAGGATCTAGTTTTGGGAGAGCTCTGTACTTGCTACCATGACTTGACGGCCTGGACTCAAACCCCGCTGAACGTACCTGCTATTACAGGCATTTCTCTTACCTGGAATGATAGAAAATAACATGAGTCGCAAGACTCAGCAAGCTCTAGAAAGAAAGGTTACAGGTTTAGGATATAACTCTTCCCATGACACCCCATACAACTCATGCCAACGCAATCACGCCATGTCATGAGCTATACGCACCTTACTTCTACATGCATAACATAAAGTTAACTGCACATAAGGAACCATGAGCCCACATAAGTCACACATTGGCACCCGAGTCCCGCATACATACCTGTTGGCAGCCTTTTATAGGCTATCACTCCATTTTCCTTACATGCTCATTTTTGTCGCTCACATCATAATCTGTTGCCGTGGGTCTCACCCCAAGGTCTTACTGTTGCCGTGGGTCTCACCCCAAGGTCTTTATGTCGCCATGGGTCTCACCCCAAGGTCTTATCGAGTCGGTACTCCCGACACCTGGCACGGTACTCCCATCCAGAATAACAGTAATAATAAAATCATGCAATGCAACACGTAAGAAATGTAATGGCCGTTGTAGCATAAACGTGATGTCAAGGCCCCCATAAACCAAGCATCAGGCCCTGCTACGCCTCACATAGAAATACACACATGCAGCATGCTCTAAATGCATATGCTCACCTAGGGTACCCAAATTGGCTCTTAGAACAATCGGGTCGTGCAAATGCTCATACATCCTATCACACACAAAGCATGTCCCCACTTGAATGCAACCCGGCCCCTTGTGGCACACACATCATGAAATGCACAAACCAATGCGGGAATCTGGAGTACCAGCTCTTCTGGCCGTCTAGCGCTTATCGTAACAACCGATGACTAGGGCCCATACATCCAGCCATCAACTGCCACGACCCACGGTCAACAGACAGTGACTTTATATCCATACCCTTAGACACACTTACTGACACCATTAACTTATTAGCTTATAAACTTAACATTTCTCCAAAACTCTTCACGTACATAACCACATGACATCACGATACCATTCTTATTCTTCCTCATTCACAAAAAAACTATCTCCACATACATAATAGACTCTTTTAACACATTCTCTTAATTCTGACCATAACCAATTTCTCTAAGAACCTAATCTCAACGGGTTCGACATCATTCCCAAGGAAAACGGAGCGATACGAAGCTCCGTGACAGTTGAAATAAAAGACGCCATGACATCCTTACTTAGCTTATCTCATTAACAATAAACTCATTAATAAAATAAAAGTCATAAAATGGTTACTACGTGAATTATTATTATTTATGCGTAGAATCGAGTCACGATGAGGGAGGGTTTAGAGTACAAGAAATCTCAAAGACTTTCACGGAAAATAAATAGTGCAAGAAGAGTATTAGGAGCTTGCCTCTATTTGCACGATTATTGTCCTTTTCACACTCCCGCTGTGAAGTAAAATATTCTTCAATTTCTTTTGCCTCCAATACTAGCCTTCTTAATTGAGTCTCCCGATTGCCTTTAGCCTTCTAGCAGTAACTTCCTTCAATTTCCTTCCAAACTCACGGCCACACCCCTTTTACAGGTAAATTCCTTTTAATTTTGTTTAATTTAATTTTTATAATTCACAATTAATCTTGTCCACCAGCCGCGGATTTCATTCCCCAAGGCTAATAATAGCCTATTTACTTAGTTGCAAAGCAAGTGAAATTTAAAGGGAATTAAATTGTGGTTGAAGTCCGCCTTGCATCCCACGCTCATACTCCCAATTTTTAAAGCATATTAAAATAATATTAAATAAAATTATTTTCTCCTATTATATAATATATATTTTTACTACCATAAGTTATATATGTATATATATATATTAATTATATGCGCATACATTACGTGTGAGCAGCTTCTTCATCTCCATATTACTAATTTTCTATTTGAATTTATTTTTAATATAATATTGGATGCAAGTTCCCAATTTCTTTTAATTCATAAATATAATTAATTTAATACCCTTAAATATATTTCTTAAACCACGAATTCTCAATAAATCATTTCTAACACTCAAGATTATCTATTATTATCCTCTCAAAATTCTAAGATATTACAATTCTCCCCCTTAATTGAATTTCGTCCTCGAAATTCGCGTTCAATCCATTACCTCAAGACACGTTCGAAACTCTAATGAGATTACTCAGTATCACTCCTGGAACATTCTATATCATCATTTTCCAGTATCTCACCGGGCGTCTTGCGTCACAGGGTTACTTCCTAGGTTTTGTCCCTGTTGGACTCGTCTCATGTCACGTTTATCAAGTCAACTACCAAACTTATCACAAAGCAAACTCTCATTTCATTCATATTTACCTATTTTACATATATAGTGCCCGATATATTTCCGTATATGTGCACAACAGGCAACGTCAAAACTAACTAAGTTAGGGAGGGTTTTACATATCATATATGCCCATTCATCATCTTACACGATTTCTTTCTCATTTCCCTTTTCGCCGTCGGTTGCTGTGAGAGCGAATGCTCGTCCCCAACCACGGAGCTTGTCATATGTTGCCTGTTGCGGTGCTGGCGATGCCATTGGTTGTCGAGCGGCTCCTCCTTGCCATCCAGGTAGTAGAGGTCTCTGATCGAATCGGGGTCCTTGCCTACCAGCCGAGGCCTGCGGGCAGTGGCTTGCTCGATGCCCTTTCTGTCCACACTGAAAACATGTTATACCCGCATCTCTTACCTGGTTCATCGGCTCCCGATGTTAAGGGCAAACCCACTGCCGATGCCCTACTTGTCCACACAAGTAGCATTCACTATTACTAAAACGACAGGTTCCTCCATGCCTCTTTCCACAAGTGTTACATACTGGAGGACTTGCCACGCTGCCATTTGCCCGCATCTCATTTTTCCTTTTCTTACTTCCACTGGGCCCCTTAGCAAGCTCTGTTCCTTTTCGGGACGCTTGTCCGCACTTAGATTCATTTTGGTCCTTTTCTATGGCATATGCCCGTTGCACCACAGCTGAAAAGTCAGGGATCCTTGCTCTCGCCAGAGCATATCGAATTTCTGCTCGAAGTCCTCTTTGAAATTTTGCTATTTTCATGTCTTCTGAGGACACTAAGCCAGGTGCGAACCGAGCTAAAGAGGTAAACTCGGCCTCATACTGTGCTACTGTTCTACCTCCCTGCTCGAGTTCAATGAACTCGTACGTGTTCTGTTCCCGTACCCAATCGGGAAAGAAACGCTCATTAAAAGCTGTCTGAAATTCCGACCACAAGGGTTCTCGATTTCCAAATCGTTGGCGAGCCGTTTCCCACCAGCGTTCAGCATCTCCTCTCAAGAGGAATGTAGCTAATCGTACCTTCTGCACATCCGCACATCCAATCGCCTGAAGGTGTTTTTCCATGGCCATCATCCAGTTTTCAACCACAATCGCATCAACGCCACCACAAAACTCTGGAGGGTGGCTTGCCATAAAGTTCTTAAGTAACTGGCCATTTGCATTATCATTGCCCCCACTTCTCTGAGCCTCGGAAGTTGGGGTTTGTTCCTCATTGCTGCCAATAGGGTTTCCCTCAGTCTCTCGACCCGCCAGTTCCTGCCTAGCTTGATTTGTTGCAAGCCTTTCCATCGTTCTCATCATTCCTGCTAAGGTACCACGCACCTCTGCCATCTCCTGGCGCCAATCTCCGTTAGGCTCCCCCGGAGTCTCTAGTGCGGGTACGACTCGTCCTTGACCTTACCTGCGGATTGGTGGCCTTCCTCTTCGGGCACTCATCTTTCCTGCACATCCCACATTCACAAGAATTCAATACCAAGACAACCCTCAGCCCTAGTCTTAAATCCTATCACTATAACCTCACGAAAACCCATGACATGAAGCCTGGCTTTACCCGACCATCCTATGTGTGCAGAGTCACCTCCCTTAAACTTAACTCGCTCTGATACCAAACTGTAACGGCCCGCCTCCTGGAGTTTCTTCGTGCACAAAGATGATCCGTGAGAGGGTCATTATTAAAATCATATCGAACAATGACGCACCTACAACACACACATAATTCTTAATAAAATCTCATAAACATCTTTACAAACCTTTCATTACTTGGGCCCACCTGGGCTTACATAACATGCCTCCATCTCACAAACATAAATCATTACTTTCATCTAATGTAAGCATTAACAATAACCTTAACAGAAGTACGACACCCAGGATCTAGTTTCGGGAGAGCTCTGTACTTGCTACCATGACTTGACGGCCTGGACCCAAACCCCGCTGAACATACCTGTTATTACAGGCGTTTCTCTTACTTGGAATGATGGAAAACAACATGAGTCGCGAGACTCAGCAAGCTCTAGAAAGAAAGGTTACAGGTTTAGGATAGGACTCTTCCCATGACACCCCATGCAACTTATGCCAACGCAATCACGCCATGTCATGAGCTATACGCACCTTACTTCTACATGCATAACATAAAGTTAACTGCACATAAGGAACCAGGGGCCCACATAAGTCACACATTGGCACCCGAGTCCCGCATACATACCTGTTGGTAGCCTTTTATAGGCTACCATTCCATTTTCCTTACATGCTCATTCCTGTCGCTCATATCATAATCTGTTGCCGTGGATCTCACCCCAAGGTCTTACTGTTGCCGTGGGTCTCACCCCAAGGTCTTTATGTCGCCATGGGTCTCACCCCAAGGTCTTATCGAGTCAGTACTCCCGACACCTGGCACAGTACTCCCGTCCAGAATAACAGTAATAATAAAATCATGCAATGTAACACGTAAGAAATGTAATGGCCGTTGTAGTATAAACGTGATGTCAAGGCCCCCATAAACCAAGCATCAGGCCCTGCTACGCCTCACATAGGAATACACACATGCAGCATGCTCTAAATGCATATGCTCACCTAGGGTACCCAAATTGGCTCTTAGACCAATCGGGTCGTGCAAATGCTCATACATCCCATCACACACAAAGCATGTCCCCACGTGAATGCAACCCGGCCCCTTGTGGCACACACATCATGAAATGTACAAACCAATGCGGGAATTTGGAGTATCAGCTCTTCTGGCCGTCTAGCGCTTATCGTAACAACCGATGACTGGCGCCCATACATCCAGCCATCAACTGCCACGACCCACGGTCAACAGACAGTGGCTTTGTACCCATACCCTTAGACACACTTACTGACACCATTAACTTATTAGCTTATAAATTTAACATTTCTCCAAAACTCTTCACGTACATAACCACATGACATCATGATACCATTCTCATTCTTCTTCATTCACAGAAAACTATCTCCACATACATAATAGACTCTTTTAACACATTCTCCTAATTCTGACCATAACTAATTTCTCTAAGAACCTAATCTCAACGGGTTCGACATCATTCCCAAGGAAAACGGAGCAATACGAAGCTCCGTGACGGTCGAAATAAAAGACGCCATGACATCCTTACTTAGCTTATCTCATTAACAATAAACTCATTAATAAAATAAAAGTCATAAAATGATTACTACGCGAATTATTATTATTTATACGTAGAATCGAATCACGATGAGGGAGGGTTTAGAGTACAAGAAACCTCAAAGACTTTTACGGGAAATAAATAGCGCGAGAAGAGTATTAGGAGCTTGTCTCTATTTGCACGATTGTTGTCCTTTTCGCACTCCCGCTGTGAAGTGAAATATTCTTCAATTTCTTTTGCCTCCAATGCTAGCCTTCTTAATTGAGTCTCCCGATTGCCTTTAGCCTTCTAGCAGTAACTTCCTTCAATTTCCTTCCAGACTCACGGCCACACCCCTTTTACAGGTAAATTCCTTTTAATTTGTTTAATTTAATTTTTATAATTCACAATTAATTTTGTCCACCAGCCGCGGATTTCATTCCCCAAGGCTAATAATAGCCTATTTACTTAGTTGCAAAGCAAGTGAAATTTAAAGGGAATTAAATTATGGTTGAAGTCCGCGTTGCATCCCACGCTCATACTCCCAATTTTTAAAGCATATTAAAATAATATTAAATAAAATTATTTTCTCCTATTATATAATATATTTTTTACTACCATAACTTATATATGTATATATATATATTAGTTATATGCGTATACATTACGTGTGAGCAGCTTCTTCATCTCCATATTACTAATTTTCTATTTGAATTTATTTTTAATATAATATTGGATGCAAGTTCCCAATTTCTTTTAATTCATAAATATAATTAATTTAATATCTTTAAATATATTCCTTAAACCACGAATTCTCAATAAATCATTTCTAACGCTCAAGATTATCTATTATTATCCTCTCAAAATTTTAAGATATTATAGGTTGACTAATTAAACTACCTTCTTAAAATAATAGAACTCAATTTTAGAAAACATTGGTTAACTAACCTTTAACTTTGGTCAACCAAGTGGGTTCTGAAAACTTATCTAAACTAGATTAGAGTAATTTGATCGACCAAGTCTTATCTAAACTATATTCAAATTAATTAAATTGAAGTGTTAAAACCTTAAAAAACATACTATCCATCTTCAAATTTTATGTCATTTGGTCGACTAAACATTTAAACATAAAGAGAAATGATATGTTGGCCACGTCACGCGGGTGAGCAGGACGTGTGTTACCCCCCCCCCCCCCTCAATGGGGCCATGCTCCCTTCCCTCTGTTTTTCTTAATTTGTTGGTGTCAAACAAATATTATATTGTTCAACACTTATAATATAACAAAAATTATAAAAATAAATTTATACTAGTTATTGGAGTCTTTTAGTTGACCATACATGTGGATTAGTCAACTAAACTAAAAGGGGCAAGACTCAAAAGCGTACTGCCCAAATTTGGCAGACTACATAGATGACTTTGGTCAATAATGCACAATTTTTTTTTTTTTTAGCATGGTTATAGAATTTATTGATTGGTTTTGGTCGATTACATCATACAGTTTAGTCGACCAAACAACAATTCTTGATGAATTTTAACTCTCTTGAAAAAAATAATTTTTGTATGGTTTATTTGACCATATTGATTTGTAAAAACAACTAGAATTAGTTGTTTCTCTTGAAATATGATTCGAAGTTTTAAAACATTTTTAAAAAAAAAAAATTATTATATCAAAATTATTTGATTTTACCCTTGAAATTATTAATAAGTGTTTCACTACTTTGACAATTTGTATAGTTTGTCTGTCCAAAATTGGGTTATTGAGGCTTTGTATAGTTTTTTTCAATTAAAAACTACTTTGACAATTTGTAGTAGTCTCCTTACAAAAACAAAAACTATTTGAGAGTTTTGTAATTTTTTTTTGTTCAAAACTATAATTAGTAAATTATCTCATTATTACGATTTGGTGAATATATGTAATTGTCCAACCATGTTAAATTTTTTATTGATGACAAAGATGTCAATTACTAATTAAATTTATAAGATTTAAGTGAGATGTGGACCACATGGCAGGTTAATCTGAACTTGGGTGTTTATACAAACAAAATAAGAATGATTATTTCAGGGCTCAACCAGGATAATGTCACCTCGATGCTTAAGCCAACAAGGAATTTGAGAGAGAAGTTGGAGACTTAAGAGAATAGTGTTAAATATTGTACCATTGACTAACTCCTCTTGGTCTTTTTATACTTTTTGAGTTTAGTTGTTTTACAAAAATTACAATATTAAGAATGAGTGAATCCTAATAATATAATAGAGAATTTATTAATTCTTCCTAATTTCATGAGTTTGGAATTGAATTGAACTACAATTGTTGAACAAGTGTGAGTTGTCTCGTCCTAAAGTAATAGAGATTGGGATACTTGGCATCCATGAGACTTGAAATGACTATCTTATGATTCTCTATGCTAGATTCGAATTGATCTATTCCCTAAATTCTTAAAATTGCCTAACATTGAGGGTTTATTGATAGAATTGCTTCTAGAGAAAGGTTTAACTATTAAGTCCTTCGAGACCTTCTTTTGCTCGGATTATGCTTGTGGATAGCGTTTTATGTTATTGGAGAGAATATTTTAGTGTTTTCTTCTACTTGGATTAGGATATTTTATCCTACTAATCATTGTATGATCCAATGATAAGCTTGGCGTAGTCTGAGATGCTTGGTGGCTATATGAGAAGTTTTAATTGGTTTAGGTCAAACTATGAGTTTAGGAGGAATTAAGTTTTAGTGTAACTTTGGTGATGTGATTCTTTATCTAACATGGATCTTTTTATTTTTTCCAAGATCACCATCTATATTCCTATTTTCAATAAGTGTTGTGTTTAATTGTGCACAATGAAGATCTCTAGTAGGTCCTATTTACACGACCTAGATAAGGTAATATCAAATCAATGCAAATATCAATAAAATAAAGGGTAAATTGCACCCCAAAAGCTTGTTGTTTGAGTCATTGACTAAGGCACCCCTTGTGGGTTGAAAATGCGTCCACGAGTCTTGTAATTTACATTTTTTTTTGGCACAATAACCCTTTTTGTTCGTAACACTATTAATTAAATCAAATTAAAATAAATTTAACTGAAAATATATAAAAAATCAAAAGAATAAACTAAACAATGAATGTAATATCCCAAAAATAATATAAGTGTAAATTAAATTTATCTAAATTAAATTTATTTAATTAATTAAATTGAATGTGGGGGGTGTTTGTGAGAACTTATGAAAGTATGGAGGTTTAAATGTAATTTCTGGAACTGTTGTGGGATTACCTTAAAGTTAATTTAGTGTGTATATATGTTTGAAGAATGCAGCTAGATCGCGCGGTCGCGCGGGCGCACGAGGGAGCAGCAGGTCGCGGGTTCGAGCGAGGGGAGGAAAATGGGCTGATTTAAATCAGCCAATAAGGGACCGAAACGACGTCGTTTCGTCCCTGAGGCGGTGGCTTCCCAGCGCAGCCCACAGGCTGCCACGTGGCTGCCTTCTGGCCACTTGTTTTGGGCCATTTTTAAGCCCGTTTCGGGCGTCTCCGAGCCAGCAGAATCGAAGGAAAAATGGGAGAAGAAGGAACAGACGCACAATGAAGAAAAGAGGGAAATTTTGGGGAAAATTTCAAGATTTAATGTGGTTGATCGCGATTTAATTAGCCAGGTACGTAAATAAATATGTATTAAACATTCTCTACGGTTAAAATTTTATTTTGGACTTAATTTTATTAATTTTGGAAGTTTAATCTATTTACAGCGTGTTTTAATTTGGTGATGTTTAAGCATGAAAACGCTGTAAACAGCTAGATACAGGCAAACTCTCATCTATCCTTATGATTTCTTTCTATTTTATAAACCCCTCACATTTCCTTAACTCATTTCGATATCGCGTATTAATTATATATATATATATATATGTGTGTGTGTGTAAACACAGTGTATGGCGTGAAGGCCACTGTGTGTGATGGGCAATGAAGTTAGAATAAAAGAAAAGAAAAGAAATTTATGCCACTGTTTGTATATTAGGATGCGTTAAGTTAATTTTATTATATATTAATTAATTAAGTATATATATATTGAAGATGTTATTGATATAATATAATTTAAATCAAATATAAGACTTGTCGGGGTTTTATTTACGGTGTGCCTACGTGGGATTTTAGGCGGTTAAATTATTTATATTACACGGTTAGATTTAATTAAATGCGAGCCAGGGTTTTATTAATCGCTATTAAATGTTTTACTTCGCAACGGGAGTGCAAGAAATGCAAGAAACGGCTGTGTAAAGGCAAGCTCTTAACCCTCTCTTCCTGATCTTTAATTCCCATGAAAGACCCCGTGATTTTCTGTATTTTATCACCTCCCTTACTTTAATTCGGCACCTTGCCTTATTGGTTGAACTATTATTCATTTGTTTTAATTTAAATTAAATCTGAGCCTTCTATAATTTATTCGTTGTGAGCATACGGGGGTTTGTACCGCCTCCATTCCTTTCGGAATGATGCTGAACCCAGTTGGGGAACTAGGTTCCTAGTCGTGTGGGTTTTATTTACGGTTTTTCTCGGATTTACTTATGATTTGGTTAGAGCTATCGAGCAGTAAGGCAGGGGTCGGTTGTTGGTGACGTTGGGGTAGACTATGGTACGGCCCTGATGTGGATCGTCGGGTGGACACCCCTAGTCACTGGCCGTTGACCGGTGCCGGGCACTGCTGACTAGCTCTGCCGGTATGTGATTTACTGCATGATTAGATACCTTGTATTACTATTCATGATTTGATATGCATATGGGTACGGGATGCATGTTGGGATATTCATTTACTGAGTATGCTTGGACACGGACATTCTAGTTTGGTTAGGTTGCATCCACCGCGAGCATATGCATGGCGTGTGGTTTACTATGTGGGCGGAGCATGGCCTGATGCCTGGATGTATGGGCGCCTTGTATCACGTTGATGCTCACTACGCTATTGCATTTCTATGTGCATTGCATGGATACTGGTAGTTTTAGTTCTCGGACGGGAGTACCGTTCCGAGGGAGCCTATGGCTCGGTTGTCGGGAGTACCGACGGATACAGGTGACGGGAGTACCGGCCTGGGACAACGTGCGCAGGTTTGTTGCAGATATTTGTTGCCTTTCAGGGCCGCGGCAGGTTGGTATGGGACTTGGGTGCCAAGTGTCTTATGTGGGCCCCAATGACCGGTATGTGCTTTTATTTTGTTATGTTATTGAGCTGTTGTGTTGTAGCGTCTCATGGCTTGTGTGTACCTGGGGGTTTATTCTGGGGTGAGATTTCTGGTTTTATGTAGCCTTCAGCCTTTTCTTCCTTATGCTTGCTGAGTCTCTCGACTCACCTTGCTTTCCATCATTCCAGGTAGTGGTAGCGTGGGCCATAGCAAGGGAGTCAGCTTTAACGGCAGAGTCGGTGTGGTGTACAGGCAGTCTCGTCAATCCCTGTCAACTCTGATGTCTGAGTAGGATTTACTCTACTATTTCGTACTGTGCCAGGTCTTTTCTCGAGTCTTGTGTATGTCGGCACAGGAGTTTGTGTTTATTTATTTATCTTGTGACCGCTGTGTTAGCGGGGTACCCATAGTGCATGCATGTGTTTTGCTTCGCTTCCGTTGCTCTCATATTTGAGTATGCATGCCAGGGTGGTCCTTGTCTCTGTGTTTATTACTTTTCTCCTCCCGTAGGCGCTCCCGTTCGGGTAGTCCGGGTGGTTGGGGATATCCGGGAGGGGGTGCTTACAATGTTGGTATCAGAGCGTAGTTTGAGTCAGTTTTTGGGGACGAGTTCCTGTACACCAAGGTTGTCGGGTAGAGTTAAGGATGTCTAGGTGAATCGAATAGGGTTAGGCTGTGTCCCAGTTGTGTTTTGCTGATTCGTGTAAGAGATCGTGTCCCAATTTATATTCGTGCAAGGGTGATAAATGCACGTTAGGAAGGGACCGTGAAGAGGTATGAATAAGGTTTATTTAGGACTTGTGCCTACCCCTAGGTGTTTGGGTAAGATGGTGGTTTCGCCTTAATATAGCTGCCTGATGTTTGGTGATATATGTGGATTTTGAGTATTCCCAATGGAACCTGGAGGCCTAGATCTCAGTGTACCTATTCCCAATCCGAAAGACCTCCCGGTATTGGAGCATTTATGGTGACTGTGGGAGTAGGAGTTTGCTTCAGGATGGGGAGGCGGGCAAGACGAAGAGGAGCACATCGTGAATTATATGTATCGGCTTGACGAGTTGTTTCAAGAGTCGATTCACGAGATTTTTTTTTTGGGATTGTCGGAGAGACAAGTCCTGTTTGCCCGTGAGCACATGAAGGACATATGGAGGTGGCTGACTGTTGTAATTATGAATGATGTGAGGCTTCGTTCCCATTATGATATTTTTGCCGAAGCTGTGAGGTAACAAGCTGCCATTTGGGAGTTTTCCCAGGGGCCGATACCGGACGTGCCCAAGATTGGAGCACTACCGGACACTCAGTCAATCCGAGCCGCCGTGAGGGTACCGTCATAGCCACTAGAGGGACCCGTTGGACCCAGTTCTAGCATAACTAGCAATGAGGATTTAGCGTACCTGGTAGATGAAGCTACATCGATCGCCAGGGGTGATGAGGGGAGTTCTAGTTAGTATGATTATTAGGGGGCTGCAATGCAAATATGTGGCTGTAAATTATGAGTGTAAGGATGGGAATGTGCTATAGGAGTCCAATGGTTACTAGTAGATCCGTAGGTACCAAGATGTGCATAGAGTGTACTGAGATGGAAAACTGAAGGTTGGGTAATGTGGTAGCTTGTGCTAGTTGGTGGTTTAAACTGGCTGTACATATTCAGACTGGAGATATGTAACGTAAGGAGGTGTGAAGGTAAATTGAGGTTCTGAGGGGTTTGCATTTCCTTGGAGGTTTAGGGCATCCACCCTAAGTTTTAATCGAATCTGGATGGATAACTTGGAACATCAATACGAAGTCCCAAGAGAGATCTGTGATGGGAATTTATTGAGGGATTATTATGGACTTATGAACTTGGAGTTTACAGTGGTTATGCTGTTTGGAGATTTAGCATCACGACCTAAATAGGGTATAGGTCTTTAGTTCTCACAGGTGAAGCGGAGTTCAGGTGACGCCGCGATTGGCGTGGCAAATGACTAAGGCTGTGAGGTTCTGTAATAAATATGATTAAGCAAATTGGTGATAAAGTGGATTAGGAATAAGAAAATTCCCTCTAAGATTATTGTTGTGGGAGATACCCAGGTGTATGGCTAAGGCCAAAATTGGATACAGGTCTAAGTAACTGATGGGTTTTGCTGTAAGGGTAGTGGTTGTTGTGAGTATGCGCGGTGCTAATCACGGACCACATACCCTAGGGTCGATTATTGACCGAGTGAGAAAATGAGACTCTTCTGGGTGCTGGTCAAGTGGTACATCGGCAGTAACATGAGATGGCTTGTTATGCCAATCAGAGGAACGCTTAACCGCATCTTTAAGTTGCTTTTCGTTTTTGAGGCGACCTATGAGATGCCTAGTGGACTAGAATGACTACTGGTACGATGAGTTGCTTTTAGTCGAGCAGGCTTCAGAGCAGATAACACCGATACTAAAGATCGAGTCCTAGCTACCGTATAAAGTCTTGAGGAGGTCACGGTTAATAATTAATAATCAAGACGAGGTACGGCCCAATTAGCTATTGGGAGTTAAGATCAGTAGCAAGGACAAGATTAAGGGTTGGTGATCGCCGAATGAGTTATAATAGGAACCCCTAATTCGATGTGCCGATTCCTTAAAGGATGGGAGACTATCGGGTGACATCTTAGACCTCGAGATGTATTGAGTGGAGAACGTCTATTTTTTTGATAGGCCTGATTAAATGGCTACCCGTATTTATTGACGGAACCCCGAGCATTCGCGGTAAATTATGGGAGAAAGTACTGCCGAGAAAATGCTATGTATCTGGTTAAGAATCAGTTGAAAAAGTCAGACTAAAGGATATTGCTACTGAACCCTTGATTGAGTATGTCGTATCGTTTCCATGTTTCCATGGATCATAAGTACGTGGCAGGTTCAGGTCACGTTACTGAGTATTAGCCTTTCGTCCTATTTGAGGATGGTTCCACTCCGATCACTACCGGTTGCACTTGATGTTAGTTGTATTTGCAGTGAGCTTTGGGTTGTGGATCGGTTTATTATTGGGATTGAATGTCACTGAATTTTGAGCTTACCCTTAAGTTGATATGTGGTCAAGATAGTTTTGAGGAACAGTTGGATTACGATATCGTAATAGGCGAACCATGTTGAGTTATGGTTGACGACTTTCCTTACGTCGGTTGAGGTATCAGTGGCCATAACGTGATCCAATAGAGGTGATAGATTAGAGAGTTGTAGGAATACTGAAAAATGATGATATGGAATGTCCAAGAGGTGATGTTGAGTAATATCATGAGAGTTGTGAGTGTATTTTGAGGACATAGATTGAGCACGAATTTCGAGGACGAAATTCTATTAAGGAGGGGAGAACTGTAATATCCCAAAAATAATATAAGTGTAAATTAAATTTATCTAAATTAAATTTATTTAATTAATTAAATTGAATGTGGGGGGGTGTTTGTGAGAACTTATGAAAGTATGGAGGTTTAAATGTAATTTCTGGAACTGTTGTGGGATTACATTAAAGTTAATTTAGTGTGTATATATGTTGAAAAATGCAGCTAGATCGCGCTGTCGCGCGCGCGCACGAGGGAGCAGCAGGTCGCGGGTTCGAGCGAGGGGAGGAAAATGGGCTGATTTTAATCAGCCAATAAGGGACCGAAACGACGTCGTTTCGTCCCTGAGGCGGTGGCTTCCCAGCGCAGCCCACAGGCTGCCACGTGGCTGCCTTCTGGCCACTTGTTTTGGGCCATTTTTAAGCCCATTTCGGGCGTCTCCGAGCCAGCAGAATCGAAGGAAAAATGGGAGAAGAAGGAACAGACGCACAGTGAAGAAAAGAGGGAAATTTTGGGAAAAATTTCAAGATTTAATGTGGTTGATCGCGATTTAATTAGCCAGGTACGTAAATAAATATGTATTAAACATTCTCTACGGTTAAAATTTTATTTTGGGCTTAATTTTATTAATTTTGGAAGTTTAATCTATTTACAGCGTGTTTTAATTTGGTGATGTTTAAGCGCGAAAACGCTGTAAACAGCTAGATACAGGCAAACTCTCATCTATCCTTGTGATTTCTTTCTATTTTATAAACCCCTCACATTTCCTTAACTCATTTCGATATCGCGTATTAATTATATATATATATATATATGTGTGTGTGTGTGTAAACACAGTGTATGGCGTGAAGGCCACTGTGTGTGATGGGCAATGAAGTTAGATGAAGTTAGAATAAAAGAAAAGAAAAGGAATTTATGCCACTGTTTGTATATTAGGATGCGTTAAGTTAATTTTATTATATATTAATTAATTAAGTATATATATATTGAGGATGTTATTGATGTAATATAATTTAAATCAAATATAAGACTTGTCGGGGTTTTATTTACGGTGTGCCTACGTGGGATTTTAGGCGGTTAAATTATTTATATTACACGGTTAGATTTAATTAAATGCGAGCCAGGGTTTTATTAATCGCTATTAAATGTTTTACTTCGCAACGGGAGTGCAAGAAATGCAAGAAACGGCTGTGTAAAGGCAAGCTCTTAACCCTCTCTTCCTGATCTTTAATTCCCATGAAAGACCCCGTGATTTTCTGTATTTTATCACCTCCCTTACTTTAATTCGGCACCTTGCCTTATTGGTTGAACTATTATTCATTTGTTTTAATTTAAATTAAATCTGAGCCTTCTATAATTTATTCGTTGTGAGCATACGGGGGTTTGTACCGCCTCCATTCCTTTCGGAATGATGCTGAACCCAGTTGGGGAACTAGGTTCCTAGTCGTGTGGGTTTTATTTACGGTTTTTCTCGGATTTACTTATGATTTGGTTAGAGCTATCGAGCAGTAAGGCAGGGGTCGGTTGTTGGTGACGTTGGGGTAGACTATGGTACGGCCCTGATGTGGATTGTCGGGTGGACACCCCTAGTCACTGGCCGTTGACCGGTGCCAGGCACTGCTGACTAGCTCTGCCGGTATGTGATTTACTGCATGATTAGATACCTTGTATTACTATTCATGATTTGATATGCATATGGGTACGGGATGCATGTTGGGATATTCATTTACTGAGTATGCTTGGACACGGACATTCTAGTTTGGTTAGGTTGCATCCACCGCGAGCATATGCATGGCGTGTGGTTTACTATGTGGGCGGAGCATGGCCTGATGCCTGGATGTATGGGCGCCTTGTATCACGTTGATGCTCACTACGCCATTGCATTTCTATGTGCATTGAATGGATACTGGTAGTTTTAGTTCTCGGACGGGAGTACCGTTCCGAGGGAGCCTATGGCTCGGTTGTCGGGAGTACCGACGGATACAGGTGACGGGAGTACCGGCCTGGGACAGCGTGCGCAGGTTTGTTGCAGATATTTGTTGCCTTTCAGGGCAGCGGCAGGTTGGTATGGGACTTGGGTGCCAAGTGTCTTATGTGGGCCCCAATGACCGGTATGTGCTTTTATTTTGTTATGCTATTGAGCTGTTGTGTTGTAGCGTCTCATGGCTTGTGTGTACCTGGGGGTTTATTCTGGGGTGAGATTTTTGGTTTTATGTAGCCTTCAGCCTTTTCTTCCTTATGCTTGCTGAGTCTCTCGACTCACCTTGCTTTCCATCATTCCAGGTAGTGGCAGCGTGGGCCATAGCAAGGGAGTCAGCTTTAACGGCAGAGTCGATGTGGTGTACAGGCAGTCTCGTCAATCCCTGTCAACTCTGATGTCTGAGTAGGATTTACTCTACTATTTCGTACTGTGCCAGGTCTTTTCTCGAGTCTTGTGTATGTCGGCACAGGAGTTTGTGTTTATTTATTTATCTTGTGACCGCTGTGTTAGCGGGGTACCCATAGTGCATGCATGTGTTTTGCTTCGCTTCCGTTGCTCTCATCTTTGAGTATGCATGCCAGGGTGGTCCTTGTCTCTGTGTTTATTACTTTTCTCCTCCC
The DNA here is from genome assembly GCF_014633365.1 of Diospyros lotus. Lineage (NCBI taxonomy): Eukaryota > Viridiplantae > Streptophyta > Magnoliopsida > Ericales > Ebenaceae > Diospyros > Diospyros lotus. Next base: position 15,110,459 of record NC_068341.1, on the reverse strand, counting down.
GTAGGCGCTCCCGTTCGGGTAGTCCGGGTGGTTGGGGATATCCGGGAGGGGGTGCTTACAATGAAAACCTACCACTAATTAGGGGTGTGCATTCGATTATAACCGAACCGAACTGCCTGATTTTAACTAACCGAAACCAAACTAATCGATTCTGAATTTGAGCTAACCGAACCAAAAACCGAACCGAAAGCCTACCCAAAAAATCAAACCGAACCTACACAAAAATCAACCTAACCGAAACCGAATGACAAATAATTAACATTCATTCATTCAACCTTGATTACCAACAGCCAAATACGAAAACAACAATGTGTGACATCGAAGATTGAATGACAGAAAATGAACCAAAACTGGTGTTTTGAGAATGATATAAAAACACAATTTCTACACTAAAAGGACTTAGAGGAGGACTAACCGATTGACATCAATTCCACCCATCAAGGGAACAAGAAATGTAAGAATCATCACAGCAGTCCCCAATGCCAAGATATAGTGCTGTAAGCACATCGCAATTGCCTCCCCTATTGAAGGACATGAACAAACTTGAATCAGAAACAAATTAACAAATGAACAAACTAAATCTGAAACAAATTAACAAATGAACAAACAACAAATGAACAAACGACAAATGAACAAACTGAATCTGAAACAAGTTAGGGTTAGGGTTTCGAAATCACTCACTCTTGGTCTCTTGAGAGAGAAGGGATGGAGGGGTGACGGCGAATGGACGAAGGGAAGGTAGCCGACAGCGAAGGCTAGGTGAAGGGTAGTTGGTTAGGGTTCGATTTGCTCTCGCCTTCGATGGGTGGGGGGTGACTTGAGAGCTATCTGGCGGCTAACGCAGAGGGGCTGGGTGTTGGGGAAGGAGAAGCCGACAACGAGGGCGTTTGGATTCGATGGCAACGGCGAGGTAAGGGTTAGTCGGTTAGGGTTCGATTTGCTCTCACCTTCGACGGGTAGGGGGTAACTCTCAAGCTATCTAGCGCAAAGCGTGCGATAGGTGTTGGGAGGGGGGGAGAAGCCGATGACGACGATGACGTCAACGAGGGTGTTTGGGTTCGACGACAACGATAAGGTGAGGGTTAGCCAGTTAGGGACCTAGGGTTCGATGCTGTCGCCTTCGAAGGGTGGGGGAGGGGGGCGACTCTCGGGCTATTGGGTGTGCAGGGTCTGAACAATGAACTTGGGTTGGAGGGGGGCACGGGGGTGTGTGTTGGGGGCTGAGAACGGGTTGGCGGTTCGGTTATTTGGGTTCGGTTATTTTGACCCAAATAACCGAACCGAACCAACTATCTAATTTTTTGTTAAATTGGTAACTGAAATTGAATCGATTGTTAAGACTAATCGAACCAAATCGATTAAATTGATCGGTTCGATTCGGTTAAATCGATTTATTCGAATTTTTGCACACCTCTGCCACTAATAATGAGTTAGAACCGTCAACGATGGTTGCTGTTGGTGATGGACTCCAGCTGTTTTCTCCCATCGTTAATACGCTCATTGTTGACGTGACTAAAATATATATATATATACAGTATATATAGACAGGGAGAGAGGAGAAAATAAAAAAAGAAGAAAAAAAAAAAAAGCAACGAGACTTCTTGGAAACGGTTACAGAATCACGATGAAATAAAGTAGGACAGATAAAAAAAAAAGAGTAAAGGATAGTATCGATGGCAACATCATAGTAGCGACAGAGAAGTTCTCATGGCTGAGAGAAACAAAGAAAAAATTGAGATAGAAAATAAAATATATATATATATATTAAGGTAATGTTTATTAAAATAAATAAAATAAATTTGTATTAAAATAATTTATTTGTGAAATATTTATTGTCTATAATGGTCTCTTTCTAAAATTCATTCTCATTTTATTTTTATTCTTATTTTTATTTTTATTTAATTTGACTATTTTAATTTAATTAAGGTTTATTTAACTTAATTAATTTAATTTAAATTAATTTAACAGAATTAGTAATGGAGGGGAACTAAACCTTAGAGACCTCTAGAAATATTTTGAAATTATAGAATGTGTCTTAGTCAATAATTTAAATTAGGGGAAATGTAAATGTATTGTCTAAGATAAATATTTATAATATTTAAGACACATGTCAAGTGATTGAATCGTGATAAGTTGAGATTTATATCAATAAGTCGTGAGTTCGACTCCTTATATTATGTAATGAGACAAAATTTGTATTTGTAATTTATCTCATCTGTTAAAATTAAAGTCACGAGCGACATGAGATTTCATAAGAGAAAAGTAATTTCAAAACAAATATTTAGTAGAAAATATTTTTTAACCGTATACATATAAGAGAAAAGTTTAATATCAATATATTTAGTATGATATTATTATATTAATATATTATGTTTAATTAATTAATGTAAACATAGCTCTTTACTTTCGGAAGTTCCACAATCATCCCCCACGGTAGACGAGAAGCCGAAGAAACAGGAAGGCAGTGTCCATCTAGAAACCGAACACTCGGTCTCGCATCATTGGAAGGATAAGTAAAGTAAAAACGACACCATCAAAGTTTATCTTGAAACCTACGACAACCATCTCCACACGCGCACTGTATGGCACGTCGTTTCCACCCCTCTTGCCACACTCCCCCCCCTTCATATGCATATTCCCCACTCAGTTAACTCGCCTAAGCTGCCGTCGCCCGCGTACTTCACCACGAATGTTCAGCCTCGCCTCAGTCTGTCTGTCTCTCACCGCGACTGATGAAGTTAAATCATAGGAGTCCTTGGTTTCCCCGCTTCTTCTGCTTCCGCCATGGCCTTACTTGGACCCTCATCCTTATTCTGCTGCTTCGACAACCACGGGTCGCCGGACAGACCTTGTCGCCGCCCAGAGGGTACCACTTAGATCCCAAGAGCAGGGTCACCCCGGCGACGGCGATAATACTCGCGTGCCTGCTATGCGCCTTCTTTGTCATGGGCTGCGTCTCCATCTACGTTCGCCAGTGCATTGAGCTCCGCGCTTCTCGAACCTTCATCATCAACGAAGCCGGCGTACTTCCAGCTCCGCGGCTGGCTAACCGAGGGCTCGATCCCTCCGTGATCGACGCTTTCCCGACCTTGGTCTACTCCGAGGTCAAGGAACTCAAGATCGGCAAAGGCTCTCTCGAATGCGCCGTTTGCTTGACGGAATTCGAGGACGACGACCATCTCCGGCTGCTCAACAAATGCAGCCACGTCTTCCATCCAGACTGCATCGACGCTTGGCTCTTGTCTCACACCACCTGCCCCGTTTGCCGCGCCAACCTCGCTCTCGATCCCGGCGAACCATTTTCTTTTACATTCCCAACTCACAATATGGATTCCCGTTCTCCAAATGATCGTGACCCAGAAAACTTGAATTCCAATCCCAACCTGCCTGTTGATGATTCGGTTGTACCGACTCAACTACCGGAGAGAAAAGGAGGGACGTTTCGGAAGTCGTTCTCGACCGGCCACGACTCGCTGGTTGGTCCCGGCGAGAGAAGCGACCGGTTCACGCTCCGGTTACCGGAAGACGTACGGAACCGGCTGGTGAGCGCGAGCCTGAACCGGACGAAGAGCTGCACGGTGGCGTTTCCGAGGGTGAGGAGTGGGAGAAAGGGTTACAGAAGCGGCAGTGGAGGGACCGGCCGGAGACGGAACTTCGAGTACTACTACGAAGCTGTTGAGCGGGCGAATAAAAACGCGGTGGTCTATTTCAGGTCCTGGTCGGAGAAGGTGATCAGTGGGGAGGAGGGGAGGGGGAATCCGAAGAGATTGTTGAGGTCGGTGACGACGCCGTTGCAGAGGCTGTTTGGCGGCAAGGAAAGTAACAACGAGAAGGATGAGGCAGGGGAACGGTCGACGGATTGGCTGAGGTTGGAATCGGACAGTAACGCTTAGGCGGAGGCCAGGATTGACTTTTTACATTTTTCTTTTTTCCTGTTTGCAGTTACAGATAAAAATTAAATGAAAATTGCTTCTGCTCTGCTTTCTCCATCCATTTCGCATTTTTATTGTTGATGAATCGCTTTGTGTTAGTGTTATTAGTTGGCAATGACACTGATTTATTTTTGCTCTATCTAAATCTTACAGCGTACAATAAATGGATATAAATAAATAAATATAAATTACCAAAAGATAATAGTAATAGCTTTTATTTATTTATTTTTACTAAAAATTAGAACAATATAATGAACAAGAAATAAGGTCAGGTTAGGACATTCTTATTCTATATAGTGAGGTAAAAGTTTTATCTACGATTTATTTTTTCTGTCAAAATCGAGAACATGAATGACGAGAGATCGCGCAAGAACGATAATTCTAATAAAATCAAATCAGGTCAAGTTAGGAGTTACTTAAGCGTCGTTGGGCGTCCAATATCCCAATTTTGTTTGGCCCTGTTATATGTATTTCCCGCATCACCCCGCATGGGCCAGACTCGGTCCGATAAACCGGCCCAATCACCCAAGGCCAAGAAGGCCCGGACGACCTCGTCAAGGAAAGTCCAGCCTCCACCAAAGATCCGGAACTGGTAAAGCGAGCATATGGCGAGCTCCCGGTAATCCCCCAACGAGCTCCCAGCAATCGACTAACGAGCTCCTGAAATATCCTCCAGATCGCTGGCCCATTCAGGTCGCTGGCCTAAAACCTCTAGCTCACATGAGTGGCAAAGCTGCTGAGAAGTCAGAGATAGGGTCCGATCACTTTATCTGTAACAGCCCATGCCCCTCGTAATGAGAATCCCACTGAAGGCGACAAGAACTGTTTGTCCCCCATTACACAATCACTGTATTTTTATATATTATCTAAATTGTAAAAGCCCCTCCATATAAATGGGAATCAAAGAGATCATGAGGGGCAAGGACGAAAAAGAATAATCAGATACCGCCACTCTAAGAGAATAATCAGACGGCGGCCGTGGACTAGGCATCGTTCTGGCCGAACCACGTAAAAGATTCTGGTGTACACGCTTGGAATTTTGGGGGGGAGGTTTTCCTTCCTTCTCGGTATTTTTGGATTGACTTACCGTGGCCCAAAACGAATCACGGTCGGCCGAAATCGAACGTCAACAGGCCCATAATTCAATGGCTCATTAATTAAGACTAAAAACAGTATATTATGTTAGTAAATAGTATATTCAAAAAGTTATTTTTATCTCATGTCACATAGTTTTACACAATCAAAATTGATAACATAATTTTATACAGGCATTTCTTTGTGATATTCTTTTATAAAAATTCTACCCAAAATTTATATGACCAAACATTGAGAAAAACAATATTCAATTTTTTTTTATATAAAAATATCTATAGACAAATTTGTCAAACTTATATAAAATTTTTATACTAAGATATAATAAAATTATATATATAGTTCTCTCATGGTCCCTTGGAGATTCATAAAATTTGGTTCCTAAATATTTTGATACAGTTTGAGAACTCACATCACTAAGATTTGTTAAGTCTAAATTGTTATTAGTCCAATCTTGATCTTCCTTTTTAACAATCCCTTGAATCAATCTACAAACACAATGTAAGGTTGGATTGCTCAAGGCACCTCCACAACTACCACTACCATATGAGGCCTAAGTTAGATAAGATTAAGATAAAGTGTATAATATGAAAATAAATTTGCTCACATAATATTTAAAATCTCCGAGATATTTGTAAGAGTTTCTATATATAAATCCCGGTTAAGTCAATAATGCATGTTTCACAAAATTATTTTTTATATTTTACTATTTTATATAATTTCTCAAATAACATATAGACCCTACAAAGTCTTACCCTTTAGGGGTGCCTTAGTTCCAAAGTTCAAAAATTGAACAAGGAAAGTACAATTCAAATATCACTTTCCCTATAAACTTATGTATTAGTATCTTCATCTTTACAAATTAATATTTCTCTGCAACCATGTTTTGACTTTCTCTATACTCATGTTTTACATCTAATTATTACATGCTTAATCCCTATACACTTAGCTTGTAAGTATCCCTTTTCTTTTTCATCTGTACGGCTATATGCTTTTTCTCCTTTGATATATAATCTTGCTTAAAATTACAAAACATTCCCTTTGCTCCATAATATTTTTTTTCGCCTATCCTACTAATTCAGCTTCCCCTCGTCCGTCCTCTTTTCGTTAAAGAACGCAAGAAATCCTTTTAGACTACAAAATCCCTATTGATTAGATTATCACTTTCGAATCTCCCAACCACTTTTGCACCCCAGTTAGAGGTCAGCTCTACATCTTCCGTTAAGCCTTCAAATATGGCCTTTGCTTCCCTTCTAGGCAAAATGCACTAGATATCCTTGATCATTACAGCCTTTCCACCTCTCAACTTTCTCCAAACAATTGGAGATACCTTCTTGCCCTCACCTTACTCTGCCATAAGGCTAGGGTTAGACCAAATCTCCAACTTTTCAACTACTTCTTCTTTATTACTCATAATAGTGAGTGGTATGCCTTTTCCCTTTGGCATAAACTAATACCTTTTATGAATTGAGGTAAATATTTAAGTAAGAGTGACCACCCATGGCATATGGGGTATGTATTCATCCACTCACCTCTTCAAAGGAAAGTGAAGTATGGGAAGTAAAGAATGAATAGAAAGTTCTTTATTTACACCCCGTGGTGGAAGAAAGAAGAGTAAAGAAAGCCCTTCAAAATCTCGAAGAGGCAGCTAAAGACTTCTCTAATAGCTGGTTTTGCAAATCAAAATTGGTTAAAGCCCACCTAAGTAGCTTTCTGGTTCATAATTCATATATTTTCATTTCATCAAATATCATTATCATTCCCTACTCACAATTATTTTTCTATTCTCATTACGTGGCATTGAACTAGCCTTCATAGCTCTGATCAACCCGAACTAACCTCTTACCTTCCTGAACGTTGATCGATTTCCTCAAAAGTCAACCCTTAGATGTCTACCCAGGCTGCCTTAACCAAATCATCCATTCCTCTAAAGAAACAAACATTAGAACTTCCATATAACCTTTAAACCCCAAAGAAGAGAAAAGTCAAAAAGACAAAAATAATAGAAAAAAAAAAACTGGTTAGGCCTTCCATCGGAGACCTCTTGTTCCCTTCCTTGCCATATGACAACGATGAGGATCATAATCCCATCGCAAACTTATCAATCCTCCAATGACTTCACCAAACTTCCCCGAACCTACTAAAGAAACAAAACCTTTCTCTGAAACTCTTTGCTGGGAAACTGAACTTCTTTCTGAAGCTCCCCATTCCGAAGCCAAACCTTCCTCCAAAGCTCCCTCTTATTCCAAATGAATCATCCTCAAATTTGGAGAAAAGGCTCCCCTCAAAGATCCCTCTTAACTAGGAGCTTAGGGAAATGACTTGCTACTAAGTTTCACCCACCTGCAAAGTCCAAAGCTGTTACCTAGGGTTTCAAATTGAATGCTACCCCAGAAATCCATTTTTCTCCTCTAGCATTTTCAATATAGGACTGTTACAAACAAACAGAGATAGCAAAATCTTCAAACACAAACACACCGTCAAAATCTCACACAAATGAACTCACACGATCTGAAAAATTAAACGCAGCTGATATTGACAGTATTTTAAACATAAACTAGAAAACAAGAGGCGCAAGATTTTATAGTGGTTCACCCCAAAAATAGGGCTACGTCCACTTGAGCTCCGGTGAGAAGAGCTCACTTCCACTAATAGATTCAATCTGATTACAGCAAAACAATAACCAAACAACCCTGATTTTCTAAAACCGTAAGCCACGAAATCACTTACAGATTAGGAGCTTACCTTACACAAAACAAAATCAGAGAACGCTTACAGAAGACGAACTATACAACATTTACAGAGAGAGAACGAGAGAGAGAGCAAAAGATGAAACCCTAGAAATGATCGACTCTCTGCCAAACCCCTCAATCAAAAACTCGTCTTCAATGCGATCAGATAACGGCAATCTCGAGGCGAGATATAATGAAGTGAATGGCTCGGATTGCCTCAGCAAAAGCAGCGTCGATGGTCTGGATTAAATCGTGCAAAGGAAGCAGCAGGCAGCAGACAAAACGACAAGAGATCAAAGGATATGAGAAGTGGGCTGGCCCAAGTTGGCTGCATCTTGCGGCCCTCCAGTGGGCGCCCAGAAGGGCAGCCCTGGTTGCCACAAGAGGCCCCCCAGACTTGGGCCTCTTTTATGTTTCACAAAATATAACAAACTCCACCTTGAAACATAAAAAAAACTAAGTAATCAGATATGAAAATATAAGTAAAGCATGCTACAATTCTCACCTTCATAGCTCTAGATGACCAGAAAATTAGCCATCATCAATATGCAACAATTTTAAGCAATGCTTAAATTTAGTTGCAGTTAATACCTTGGTACCCATGTCTGCTGGATTGTTGGCTGAAGATACTTTCTGAATTCCCACAGTTCCGTTGGATATCATTTCTCTTACATAGTGATACTTCACATCCACGTGTTTTGTCCTATCATGATACACAGGATTTTTGGACAAGTGGATGGCACTTTGACTATCCGAGAAAACCATCACTTTGCTTTGAAGGAAGTGAATTTCTTTTAGTATGCCTTGAAGCCATATGGCTTCCTTAAAGGCATCTGTTACAGCCACATACTCTGCCTCTGTGGAGGACAGAGCTACAAGAGGCTGTAACTGAGACTTCCAGCTTATACAATTTCCACCCAAAGTAAAATAGTAAGCAGTGGTGGATTTTCTGGAGTCTCTATCTCTAGCAAAATCAGAGTCAACATAACTAGTAAGATTTAAAGTGTCAAATCTTTTCTTAAAATTTAAACCAATGCATGCAGTACCATTTATGTACCTAAGCAAATGTTTTAAGGCATCCCAATGTGTTTTACCAGGGTTAGACATATATCGACTGAGTAATGAAATTGAATATGCAAGGTCTGGCCTAGTACTTATCATTGAGTACATAATTGTTCCAATTACATTTGCATAAGGGACATTTTCCATTTCTATTATTTCAGAGTTGGATGTGAGACATTGTAATTTTGATAAAATAAAATGTCCTGCCAATAGAACTATGACAGTTTTACAGTTTCCCATTCCAAATTTGTGAACAGCTTTCATCAAGTAATCATGCTGATGTATCTTAAGGCTATTATTGCTTCTATTTCTCTCAATCTTCATTCCTAGAATTTTCTTAGCATGACCTAAGTCTTTCATGTCAAAAACTGAATTTAACATAGATTTTAACTCATTAATCTTTGACTTAGATTTGCTAATAAGAAGAATATCATCTACATAAAGCAGTAGATAAACAGGAATTTCTGTAAGCATGAAATAGAAGCAATTGTCATATTGACTCCTAATAAACCCGGCCCCTAGAACAAAATTATCAAATTTTTTGTACCATTGCCTTGGGGCCTGTTTTAAGCCATACAAAGATTTTTTCAGCAAACAGACATGATCAGGTTTTTCAGACACAACATAACCATTTGGCTGAACCATGTAAATGTGTTCATCTAAGTCTCCATGCAGAAATGCAGTTTTAACATCCAATTGTTCAAGTTCTAAGTCAAATTGAACTACTACTGCAAGCATTATGCGAATTGTCTTAAATTTGACCACAGGAGAAAAAATTTCAGTGTAATCTATCCCTTCCCTTTGTGTGAACCCCTTAGCTACTAGTCTTGCTTTATATCTAATAGGGTCATCCAGGTATATACCTTCCTTTAACTTGAACAGCCACTTACACTGGATCAGTTTATGATTTTCTGGACGAGGGACAAGTACCCAAGTTCCATTTGCCATCAGAGAGGCCATTTCCTCATCCATGGCTTGTTGCCATTTTTTACTTTCTTTTGAGCTGACAGCCTCCTCATAAGAGGAAGGCTCATTGCTCCTCATCTCAACACCTGCCACTAGGGCACAAAACACCAAATCTGAGAAAGCATACCTAGAAGGTGGTCTAATAGACCTCCTGCTTCTATCTCGAGCAAGTTGATAGTTTTCCAGATTATGTTGAGGGGTGTCAAATTGCTCCACCTCAATTTCTGTTTCATCATTTTGTTCCTCATGATCAGATTCATGATCAGAGGTCTGGTCTTGATTTGATGTAGGGTCTCCTTCAGATTGAAGGACTGGTATGGTTGGAGCATTTGAAGGATTGTTATCTATAACTTGATGCTCCACCTCTATTTGGGTATCTCCTGAACTGGTGAATTTATCTATGTCATCAGTTTTAGATAATTTGCAAGGGAAGACTGATTCATTAAATATTACATCTCGGCTGATGATAATTTTTACACCCTTAGATTGCCTTTCCCATAGCCTATATCCCTTAGTTCCTTCCTGGTACCCAACAAAAATACACTTAGTGGATCTAGGTTCCAGCTTACCTTCTGACTGATGAGCATAGGCTTCACAGCCAAAGGTTCTTAAGTAGTTGAAGTTTAATTTTCTTCCAATCCACTTTTCTTCAGGGCATTTTAAATTAAGGGCTGTGGAGGGGCTTCTATTTACTAGGTGTGCGCCTGTTGCTAAGGCCTCTCCCCAAAAGGATTTAGGCAAGCCAGATGTGAACAAAAGGCACCTCACTTTTTCAAGGAGGGCCCGGTTCATTCTTTCAGCCACCCCATTTTGTTGGGGTGTATTCCTAACAGTCTTATGCCTGCTTATTCCTTGGGAGTTACAGAAATCATCAAACTCTTTATTGCAGAATTCTAAACCGTTGTCTGTTCTAAGAGTTTTGATTCTTCTATCAGCTTGGTTTTCTATTAAGATTTTCCAGGTTTTAAATTTTTCTAGTGTTTGATCTTTTGATTTTAATAGAAAAACCCACACCTTCCTAGTATAATCATCAATGATAGAAAGGAAGTACCTGTTGCCACCATGGGTGGGGACCTGGGAGGGTCCCCACAGATCTGCATGTAAGTACTCAAGGCATGCCTTCGCCAAGTGAGTTCCCTTATGGAAACTCATCCTGTGTTGCTTGCCAAGCACACATGGTTCACAAAAATCGAGGGTCTCAGCAGACACTGGACCAAGGTATCCTTGGTTTGACAGTGCCTGCATACCTCTCAGACTCATATGGCCAAGTCTCAAGTGCCACAGATCTGTCTTATCAGTGTTAACATAGCATGCAGAATTTGATATAACAGAGGAATGAAAATAGCCCTTTAAAACATATAAACCATTTTTCTTTAAGCCAATTAGGATTAGTTCATCTCCTTTAAAAACATTCAAGGAACCATTTTCAGCTTTGTATGAGAATCCTAACTCATCAAGTGTACCAAGTGAGATTAAATTTCTTTTAAGATCAGGGACATATCTTACATCAGTAAGAGTTCTAATTTTGTTGTCATGCAACTTAAGAGTTATGTCTCCTCTACCCTGAACATTACAAGATTGGTTGTTTCCCATGTACACTATTCCACTTTCTCTGTTATTAAAGTTGTGAAACCAGTTAATATTAGGACACATATGAAAAGAACAGCCAGAGTCCATAATCCATTCATTTAAAATTGAGCTTGAGGAAACATTAAGCACCTCAGCCAAACAATTAGAACTACTAGCTGCTACTGTTACATTTCCCCCTTGCTTTTGTTTTTTCAAGTAATCGTAACAGTATTTCTTTATATGACCTTCTTTCCCACAGTGGTAACATTTCCACTTTTGTTTTTGTTTTCCCTTCTTTTCCTTCTTTTTTCCCTTATACCCTGACCCATTGTGTTGTTCAGTATTCACAGTATAATTTCTTTTATCTGTATTTCCTTTAACAAACAAATTGTTGCCAGATTTCTTAGATGTACTAAGTTCTAGTTCTCTAGCTTTAATACCAGATATAACAAGTTCCATATTAGGTACTATACCAGTGTAACGTAAAGCATGTTTCACTACATCATAATCATCAGGTAAGGAATTTAACAAAATCATTGCCTCATTAGTATCTCCTAAAGCCTGATCAGTACCTCTCAATAACAAAGTGAGTTTAGTAAATTCATCTATGTTTTCATCCATAGACTTAGATGTATTCATTTTAAAGTTAAACAACATGCCTTTTAAATAAACTAAATTTGGAGCAGACATTACAGAATATAAAGATTCTAATCTATTCCAAAGTTCAAGAGGTAGAGATATACCGTCAACCTTACGGATTACAGAGTCACCAAGATGAAGAAAAATCAGATTAAATGCCTTTTCTCTGATTTCATCAGTTCGGGCCAGCTGCTCAGGTGACCATTTTCGGTCATCTGTCTCAAGTGCTATAAGCACTTTGTGATGAGAGAGAAGAACCCTCATCTTCTTTTTCCAACTACCGAAATCCCCCTTTCCATCAAATGTATCGATTTCAAATCAGGTTGTTGTCATTTTCGTAATACACGAAAAATTTCACAAAAACAAAAAACCCTAGTTTACTGACTGAGACCTGTACAGCAAACTCACGCTGACAGGCTTTCTTTAGAAAACCCCAGAGTTCTTAAAAACAACACCGACACAGTAAGGAAAGGAAACCCTAGGTTTTCGAAAAACAGAGTCGGTCGAGATTTTGACCCTAAAATGTTGGATACGATAAACCAGAGAGCTCTGATACCACTGTTACAAACAAACAGAGATAGCAAAATCTCCAAACACAAACACACCGTCAAAATCTCACACAAATGAACTCACACGATCTGAAAAATTAAACGCAGCTGATATTGACAGTATTTTAAACATAAACCAGAAAACAAGAGGCGCAAGATTTTATAGTGGTTCACCCCAAAAATAGGGCTACGTCCACTTGAGCTTCGATGAGAAGAGCTCACTTCCACTAATAGATTCAATCTGATTACAGCAAAACAATAACAAAACAACCCTGATTTTCTAAAACCGTAAGCCACGAAATCACTTACAGATTAGGAGCTTACCTTACACAAAACAAAATCAGAGAACGCTTACAGAAGACGAACTATACAACATTTACAGAGAGAGAACGAGAGAGAAAGCAAAAGATGAAACCCTAGAAATGACCGACTCTCTGCTAAACCCCTCAATCAAAAACTCGTCTTCAATGCGATCAGATAACGGCAATCTCGAGGCGAGATATAATGAAGTGAATGGCTCGGATTGCCTCAGCAAAAGCAGCGTCGATGGTCTGGATTAAATCGTGCAAAGGGAGCAGCAGGCAGCAGACAAAACGACAAGAGATCAAAGGATATGAGAAGTGGGCTGGCCCAAGTTGGCTGCATCTTGCGGCCCTCCAGTGGGCGCCCAGAAGGGCAGCCCTGGTTGCCACAAGAGGCCCCCCAAACTTGGGCGTCTTTTATGTTTCACAAAATATAACAGGAAAACCCTACCATTGTAGAGTGGAAATTGGCTATGATGGTAACTCTTGCTTTCCCTTGGAATATTTATACTTCGCTTTTATTTTCATACCTTACACTAACCTAATATCATTTTTTTTTTGTTTTTGTTTTCGCATCAAGCATATGAACAAATTTAGTATTTATCAAGGACATGATTGTGTCACTCTTAAGATCAACAAACACAATCTTAATGATCCTAAAGCTGAATTAAAGAAGCGAGAGCAACACATCCAAACGCTAAAGAAAACACTTTCCAGAGCTTAAAAGGAAAAGCTAGAATCTAGTCGACTACTTCACGAGGCTAAGGGAGGATTATCAAAGCTTTTACCTCCAATCGGACCTGTGTTTCACCCCTTCTGGTGTGAACTTTCGAAGCTTCTCTCCTACTTTTTTGAAAATTTTCCTTATTCCTAACCCTTTAAATTTTCATAATGCCTAATCACCCATTCCCCTTGCAGGCATCAAAGCTACTTCTTAACACAGTACACCAACTCCTACTCCTCCAAACAAAGCTTCTTCCCCCACTTCGTAAGAAGAAATCAACACAAATCTATCGTCATTATTCCATTCTCAAACATGCCTAGCATTTCAACAGGTTACTAGAATGAAATAGAGAGTTTGAAGGACAGAAATGCACAACTTCTGCAAGTTGTGAAGAAGCCGAAGTTAGAAGAAGAAAAAAAATTGCCGCGGAAGAACTCCAACTTTTCTTTCTACCAAGACCGAGATAAATATTTTACACTTAAATGAACACATTTCTGAATTAAATGCCCGTTTGAATGAAAAAACACGCTGGATTAGGCCTCTTTATATAGAGAATGGTCACCTCTATAATTCTAAGCAAAAATGGAAGAAGAGACAGAAGACCTTCAAGCAGAGCTAGTAATGCTTAAGAGACAATCATCAGCACCATTAGGCCAACACAAACAAGAAGAAGCCAAAGGCACACGAATAAAGAAGCTCGAGGAGATAGTTACTTGTTAAATAATAATGGACCTTTTGGACATGATTTATTTAAATATATAAAACCAACACATTTGGCAAATCTCCATTGGAATCTTTCACCGTTCGACATCCACTCAGGTGAGTGAGCAAAATTGAGCACTCAAAAGCTTCTCAACTTCTTTGGCTATAGCCTTTTGCCAATTTAGGGGAAAATTTTGCCTTTTATGAACCACAAGGCATACCCTCTTATGGATCTACAATTGATGAACAATGAGGCTTGAATCAATTCTTAGCATGTCTGAGGCTTCCCGTGTAAAAATATCATAATACTCCTTCAATAGTTCAACAATACCTTCTTTGATGGATCTCTCTAAAGAAGCTCTGATTTTAACTGTTTTTTATTCTCGTCTGGATATATTGTAATCATCTCTAACTCCTCAAGAGGCGTAAGGGACATTTGAGAGTACGCCTTCATTATCTCCATAACTAAGGACACATCTTTCGATTTAGTGTCATCAACATAGCATTTTCCTGCCACTTGTTGATTACCGAGCATCTCCCTGACTCTGTTGTCCATTAGGAACTTAATTTTAAGGTGTAAAGTTGACACCACTACTCAAATATCGTTGAGCAAAGGTTTTCTAGTAATGGAATTATACGAACTAAGAGCAGAGACCACCACAAAATCAGTTATGAGTGTTTTCTGCCTTGAACTGTTCTAAATGTAACAGGCAAACTGGCAAAGATATCACTCCTTCAGGCACCATAGACTAGCTATTAATCTCGATCAAAGGATTGTCTCCAACATTTTCTTATCTATGTTCATTTGGTCAAAGACATGGGAGTAGATTATGTTGGTAAAGCCACCAGTATCAATCCTTTTAATATAATAACTAGGAATAATAACACTTCTAATCATGACATTAACATGTGGAAGCCTTACCCCTTCCAAATCGTGATTGGTATTCCATCCGAGGCTTCTTCCCCGAGACTTTTTTAAATCTCCCCAGCAGATATAAAAGTTTGCTTATCTGCATGAGAAACAGGTCGCGGACCTCCTAAGATAGTATTGATATCTTACTTTGCAACCTGATGCTGTTGGCTTTGATTTGCACAATTCTCACTGGGAAGCTTTGGGGACTCTTCTCTTCTCACATTTCTCAATGGAATCTCATCCCGATCCCTTCTTCTTTAAGGTAACTGTTAGTTATTCAAGTTTTGTCTCTCACCACCGAAACTTCTATATTCATAGCCTCTTCTCACACTTCGCTCCATCTCCCTTTTCAATTCTCTACACATAGTAGTGTTGTATCCGAACCTTCCATGATATTTGCGATAGAGTTTAGGCGCATTTTGTGAAAATAGCACCTTGAACTTCGGCCACCATGTTATTCTGGAATGGTCCCTATGTGGGTACAATATGGCCTAAAACTTCGATAAGGTTTGGGCCTCCGAGGCTCAACATGCTCCTTACGCAAAGGCTCTTTCAGCTTACTTAGATTTGCCTCCTTCAACTTCTCCTTTCTTTCAACCTTCTCTTTTCCTCGTTTCTCCAATATCTGATTCTCTAGATTAATGAACACCTGTGCACAAGCATAGAACTCTGCTAGGATTTTTGGCATTTTTTGCTAGAGGCTAGTGGAAAACTTAATATCCCAAATTCTTTCCATGAGTATAGCTGTAGTGATTTTCTCATCTAGTTGATCCACTTCTAAAGAAGCCTATTGAAAATTGAAATTGGGCTATAAACTTGCGCAAAGTTTCTCCTTTTTGTTGTTTAATATGCAATAAACTAGTGCAAGATTTTCTTTTTTTTTTACCTTTCTATAACAATTGAAACTAGCTACAAATTAAACTTCTTAGCTACCTTTTGAAAACTCCCAATACTCCGAGGCTCTGAGGAATTAAACCAATCCTTAGCATCCTTTCTCAAGGTTTGGAGAAATCCATAACATAATAGAGCTTTAGTAGGTGTCCTCAGGTCCATCGTAGGTCTGTACCTACTAAGATGAGCAACGGGATCATCAGTCTCTTCATATTCTCAAATTATAGGAAGTTGAAGCAAGATGACAATTGCACTTTAAAATTTTTCTCTATAAACGAATCGAGGTATAGAAAAATAGAGCCACAAGTACCTTCATCTTCACGAAGCTTACTTTCCATCAATTGCACAAGACATTGTAGCCTCACTTCCATCAATTGCATAAGACATTGTAGCCTCTCAGCGTCTACTTCAAAAAAAGTCCCATGATGTGGATTCTATTAAAGCTAAAGTCAACAATTGCAATATTCAAATTAAAGGAGGCTAGAGAAAACAATAAAAAGAAGACAAATGAAGCAGCCGTGCCTTTTTTGACAAAAGGCAAAAGCAGCAGCCAAGCCTTTTGAATTTCAGGCTGCTGCTTTTGACAATGGAGCGCCGAAATTGAATTGGAGTGGCGCATGCACGCAACGCGTAAGGGAGACCTATAAATTGGCCTCCCCAACTCAATTGTTCTCAACTTCTGCATCCCATTTGTTTGAGGGAAAAATTCCCTAGTTGTATTTAGATTGTGATTTTGTGAGTAGAGTGCATAAAAATACTGTGTATATCTTCTCATATAATAAAAATATTACACTTCGTAGATGTAGGAGAATTTCTTGAATCACGTAAAATTCTCGTGTTTATATTTTATTATTTCATCCTTATTATTACTTGTGTATCTCCTTTCCTTCTCTCCCTACTCCCAAATAGATTCTTCATTTGCTCCTTGTCATGATCATCATGCTTGAGGTGCATTTCTTAATTTACTACATGAATCACTACAAGAGGTTTGACTTTTTTTGGTAGTTAAAAAATTGTCGAAAAAAGTAAAAAAATTGTCGATAAAATTTTTACCGGCGGTAATTATGTCAGCCGAAAATACCACCGTCGAAAAATATTACCGGCGGTTTTTAACCGCCGGTAAAAAAAATTTACAGGCGATTTTTGTAAAAATAAGAATTACCGGCGGTTTATGTAAACTGCCGGCAAAATACTTTTACCGGCGGTTTATAAAACTGCCGGTAAAATACTTTTGCCGGCGGTTATTGAAACCGCCGGTAAATTTACAACTTTACCGGCAATTAATAAAACCGCCGGTAAAATACTTTTGCCGGCGGTTGGTAAAACCGTCGGTAAAAGTATTCATCGGCGCTTTAAAAATCACTGGGAAAAATCTAAAACCGTCGGCAATAATTTTTTTTTTTTTAAAACACAAACATTAATCAAATGCAATCAAAACCTGTATAACAAAAAATCACCAACAATTTTAAAAGATTCGCTCACTACACACATAATAATTGTATACAATAGATCTATTTAAGTACAACACATTTGATCATTTAGATCGATCTTGTCTCTGTCTGACACAATACCATTTTTGCACATACAAATCAACTCTAAACTAAAACATGTCCAAGTAACCTCAGATAACCCCTGATTACGCCACCATGCTACTCCAACCAAAATTGCATATCATATTTTTTCGATCTGTATTGAAAAATAATAGATCTATAAGTATGTACATTAACTATGAAATTGCATAAAACATGTTCAAAATTGCATAACAACTATATACAAAAACACTTACATCAGAGACCCTCCATGGTATCGTAGTTTTACTGTTATTAGCATCCCTCAAGACACGCATCCTAGAAAATTGTCGAGGCAATGGATATAAAGGCTTCAGCACTTTCTGAATACTAATTTCAATAAATTCATTACCTAGCTCTATTCCCCCTACAGACTTGGTCGGATCAATGGACACAATGATTGCCTCAGCAACAATGTAGCGAGGTATTCGTCCATTCATCAAGTGAACAAATTCATTAATCTGTCATATCATAAAATAATAAGAATTTTTTTTTTCTGTATGTAGGAAAAGTGCTTCCACATTTACATATTGAAAAGAACAAAAAAATGTTAAAGTCTACTTCAAATAGGTAGTTCTTAAAAAACATATGAGCAATTTACAGCCAACAATTATACTAATGATTTAAGGGCACGGCAGATTCTTGTACTTGTTTAAAAAATTTGTTACAAGTGCACTAACATTGAATCATTGAATCAGTACTGCTTGTTGGTTGCTTTTGTTGTACGTGTCAAACACTTGATGGTAAGGCACAATAAGAGCTGGCAAGAAGTAGATAATTGGGTGATTGTATACCATGACATTTATGAGTTTAATTAGAGAAAACTAACTAATAATAATACTATCAACAAGATCTTAGTAGAGTAAGAGATCAGTTAGATGCGTAATAGAGTAAAACTAGTTAGTTATTTTCTAAACTCTCTAAATGCTCTGTGAAGAACCTAAGCCAACTTACCTCTAAATAATGATCACATTCTGGTGTCGATAATCCAGCGCATTCAGCTTCGGGTGATGGTGTGCTTGCATGTGTGGCAGAAGCACTAGCATGTGAGGATGACTATATTTCAAAATAGTTTAGTTAATATATATAGTAAACATGTAATTTTAAATTACAAAATGCACTAATGGAACGACATACCTGTCTCGGTTGTGGTGTATTGTCTAGAGCCGGTGGTGTATGTCCCATTGCCTCAAGTATTGCACAAACTTGCATTTGAACTTGACTTTGGATTTGAACTTGAAATTTTTCTTCTAGCTCGACAGTAATTTGCACACGCATTTGGTCATACTGCTCTTGGGGCACCTGATACTGTTGTCTTTGTCTAACCTTAGTTGGGCATGTTCCAAGTCCTCCCATCCTTACCCTGCCATGCCCATCTTTGCCTAGTATTTGAGTAAAGACATCCTCTAGCGAATCTGGGGTTTGTTCATCAGTGAGTATTTGTGACAACCTTTCATCCATTTGTTCCTTAAGAAACATTTCACAAGTTAGTTATATAAGTCAACAAGTAAAAGAAACAAAATATGAATCTACAACTTTCAAATTTTAGAAAGACATACGATTATATATGAAGATGTAGAGTCTACTATCTCTCCACTCTTTTTGGTGTGTGTCTTTTTAAAAAGCTTGATTCTATCTGGCTCATCTCCACTTTCAATAGTCATCTAAAAATATATATAAGAGATAAAATATATTAAATGTTTAAAGTGTAGGCATTACTAATTAAATTATCAATAAATATATATAACTAATATCCATTCTATTCTTACCTGGTGCCTAACTTGAGGATGTGATCACCTACCACTGGTGTGACCCATCTTTTGCTTATCTTGATTGGCACGATTTGTCGCACTACATTCCTATTTGTAAAATGATATTAGAACTAGGTATAGAGAATCCATCTGATATATCTATCATACATAAATCATACATACATGTGCTTGCTCACATCCCCAATACTCCACAAGAGCCTTCCACTGTTTTGGGTCCACCCCAGGCGGTATTTTTGACAGACGAGCCGCATCTGTCTCATGGAAATCATAATGCCTCTTCAAGGTGGCTTTGTACTCTCTCCACTTCTTGGAAGCATGTTGCAAGCAAATTGATCTCCATATTGTGGGTACATCAGTGTTATCCTGCAATGATACCCTTATTAGAGTATAAAAGTTTAGGGTTAGATAACTAAGAATAAGAGATGTTATTTACTCACCAAGACCTCTTGCCAGATGAGCTCCTTATATGGTTCCATCCCCGGTGACCTCCAATCAATAAATGTAAGGGGAGCAATACTCCTTACCATCACACCTAGTTGGGTTTCCAACTTAGTTGCCATCTCCCCAATTGGTTGTCCTTCAGCATCAAATTCAATATAAATCTTTTCCTTTCCCCACTTTGAAATTTGTTTTGATATTCCTCTTCCTTTTTTGGTCGTAGATGACATAGAGCTTGTACCTGCTAACACATAACAACACAATAAAAACATAGAGCTTGTCTTGGCTGTAGATGACATAAAGCTTGTTTTGAAATTTGTCTTGGTATTTACCTTGCTGACTATGTGAGTTTTGGGGGTTGGATTGTGAGTGGATCAAGTCCTCTTCAAGATGCTGGGGATGTGACGGGACTGGGTTTGGGGTTGGATGATGGGATGGAATTGACTGTGAATCATTGTGGTGCGAATCTATACTATGTGACATGGATCCAATTGGCCAACGAGTCTGCCTCTTAGGTGCCATCAGTGTAATTGCCTATTATTGATTTGAATGTAAAAAATAATCTGTTAGCATATTAATCGGGAATAGTCAAGATGTATATATACCATATGTATACAATATGTTTATGAAAGACCTAAAATTAAATCTTAGCACTAAACTTCAGTACAAATAGTTTCCAACACTTGATTTTCAGAACACTCGGCATCATCAATTATACCTTATACTAACCAAGTTAGGGTGGGTGGTGATAGAAACTCTCTTTTTGGATTAAATTCAATACTAGAACAGTACTATCTAATAAATCCCATCTAATTATTATATTTTTTTTAGAAATGCCAAATAAATTAACATGATATCAAAAATGAAAAAATATTCGAAATTCAAATCTCATACTAATTCAATTATAATAATGATGTTTAACAATAGCTTGTATAAAATATATAATTAGCATCAAAGTATACATACACATATATATATGTGTGTGTCTGTATGTATGTATACCTTAATAGTAAAAAGACAAATGGGCAGTAACAACAAAGAAATAAATAAATGGACAATTGGAATGAGATGAACTGTTGTTGCACAAGTTAAGAAGTGAGGATTGGAGACTCTCTAAATCAATTTTAACCAAGAATGGACTAGGAATCTCCTTTTGGTCACTGAGAAAGACTGAAGGCTCAAACAAACGGCAAGAAGCCATCCCAAACAGCAAAATGCACCGAGGTGAGGCTCAAGCCTCAAGCTACAGACCACAAGGAAAGAACACATCCTGTGGGACAAAAAGCTATAATATAAAAGAAACCTGACTGACCAAATAATAAAAAAAAAAAAAAAAAATTGAACTGCCGCCTAGAAGGATGATTAAGTGGAAGTTGCTCAATAGAAGATGTTGACCCAAAGGAATTCAGTTCATCCTAATGATTTCAGGTTTAAACTTTAGAGTTTAAAGAAATAAAAAATTCAATTGTTCAAATCCTGAGCAAATGGCTTAGATTTAATTTTTACAGCAGTTGTCTTCACATCCAGTTGCAAACAAAACTTGGGATTAGACACTAGATTCAGCTTGGAGCAGAGAAACTGAAATCTAAGTCAAGAAGAGTCCTTTGTTAAGACGGCAGAAATTTAACTTCAATTTGTTTAGCAGCTACTTTCTCTTTAATGAAATCAACATTAATCTCTATATATTTTGTGCTGTATGAAATCATTAAGCAAGCAGAGGCAGCGCTTAATGATTTTGTATCAGTTAAAAGTAATTAAAAATATGGTGCATAGGAAGGGACAGACAGAATTGAAGAAGCAGATAAAAGCAAATGCCTAACAGGCAGCAACCAAATAGAACGAACCAAGAGGAGCCTTCTCAACTCACTCACACACCCATTAATTGGAGCAATAGAAGAAGCCCGATGGCAGAAAGACCCTCCAGCAAATAAGCATTATCTGATGCACAATCTCCTGTATAATATATATGAGAGGATTGATTACCTGATGATTCTAAGAGAAGCAGCGAGGGCGAGGGAGAAAGCGAGCACGGCAAAGCGAGCAAGGACGAAAGCGAGCGCGGCTGAGCGAGCAAGGGCGAGAACGACTGAGAGTGAGCGAGCGAGGGCGAGGGAGGCAGCAACTTAGTGGCGAGAGAGATCGCAGCGAGGCGCGAGCGAGAGAGGGTTAGGGTTTGCAGGGGGGATTTTGGAAGAGAAGGGGGTGAGGGGAAGATTAATTTGGGTGGGGGCGGGGGGAGGGAGGCGGGTATATAAATCATATCCCCAGCGGTTTTAAAAATCGCTGGGGATGGTTCAACATTACCGGCTGTTTATACTTTCCACCAGGGTTATGTCCATATTACCGACGGTTTTATAAACCGCTAATAATTTTGAACCATCCCCGGCGATTAAGGTAACCGCCGGGGATTGTGGTATTTTCCCAACAATTGTTCAAACCACCGGGAAAAATTCGCTGGCAATACCCCTTCTTCTTGTAGTGAATGTTCTCACTTATAATGACCTCCATGTTCCTCATCATGCCTTTCTTCCCTGTCCAAATTGAATAACTTTTTACAATGTTCATGATAGAGATCGTCCATCCAAGTCCTTTTGTTGCGAAAAAACACGTATAAAATAGAATCGGTTAATACAATAATAATCAAAATCAGAATATCAAAATAAGAATACAAAAAGCATAAATATAGAACTTCCTATACGGTGATTCAAGGCTCAGATTTGAATCTGTCCAGATTATACCACTCAGGTAACACTAATAGAATAAGGCCACCAAACCATTGAGAAGCCCCAAAATCTCAAGAATAGAAACCCTCAAATGCTCAAGCCCTTTTACCGATTTACAGATCTCGCCCAGAAAACCACCCAAAGGTTACTCACCAAAATGATCCACCAAGGAATAGAGAGCACCACACACAAAGAAGATGGAATCAAGAATAGTAGGTCGAGAGCTTCCCTTAGAAAGATCTGCTACATAGTATAAATAGAGACAACCCACCGATCGACCAAGGGATCCCCAAGGAAAGGAAGACCACCGCCATGGAAAGGGAGATCGGGCCGAAAAAAGAAAGGAAGACTCATAAAGATCGACCATCAAAAGGAAGCTATCGGGTAAGCAAAGAGAGAGAGAATCGACCGTCAATAAGGGCAACAAGAAAGGGAAATAGCTTTTTTATATGACAATGCTAGGGCAAGGCAGGAGAGTGAGAGGGCATGGACTTGGGTTTCCTTAAATCTTAAGCAAATGGGCTCAACCCATTTCTCTTCCAAAGACTTAATAAAGGGCTTATGGTCCGACTTTTTTAATGTACTACCAATGAGTGGTACTTTTGGACTATACTTCAATCCCAGGCCAAAGTCTATAAAGATAAACTCAAAACCTCGTCATAACCTTGGACCTCATTAAAAAACATAAACCAACACCTTTTTTTTTTTTTTTTCTTTAAGATTCATCTTTTTTATCTAGATTAAATCCATTACCCTCTCATGTTGTCCATTTTCCTTTTCCCATCTCCATCTCCACTAAGAGTTTTATATTAACTCCCCGTTAGTACTTTCATCGCATCTTGCATCTCATCATCCTATTTTGCATTGCTTTCATTCTTCTCACTTGTTGATTATCATCATTTGAAGCCACAAAAACTCAATTTGGATTGGTCGACTTTGCCAGTAGAATATATTGAGAAATTAGTGAAGAGTTCAACACAATTAGTGAAGAGTTGTACGTGCCAAAACTCATAAGAACCCCACGATAGGTGTAAATTGATGTGGTCTAAGATTTTGCACCGATAAGATTTTGTTGAATCTGGGTTGTGGCTGACTCAATCTCGATCTTTCTCTTCAACTTACAAGCAAAATATAAAGTGGACTAGCCAAGTCACCTCCAGAACCACCCTCTAATTTCTAAGTCAAAAAAGATGAAGACATAATGTATGCTGTAAATTTTGAGAGAGAGAATATGGAAGTAAATTTTGCTCAGAGAATGTTCAAAATCCCCAATATATTTGCAGGACTTTCTATATGTACATCCTACTTAAGCCGGTGGTGCATGTTTTACAAAATTACCCTTCACATTTTACCATTTTATATAATTTATCACATGACGTGACAAACCCCCTGCCCTTACCTCGTCACATTTGCTTGCATAGAATTCTTAGTATAATTTGTTTGTATGAGATTCACTTAATCATTTTTTTCTTGAATAAAATTATGTATCATAATATAAAATATTTTTTAAAATTTAATTTGTATTTGTCTCCTTGTCTACTATGATGATGTGTTTGACAATTTAACTAAACAAAATATGAGGTGAATCTATAATTAAATCAATAGTATTATTAATCATCCTCTTATTTATAATGATTAAGAAGCTATAAGTATATTTTATTTTTAGATAAAATATATTTACTGTATCTTATTTTTATCATATAACTAATATGATTAATTGATTAATAAATATTTTAAAATTTGATATATTTATCATTTACTAACATATTGTTAAATATTGCTGAAAATATTACGCAATAAATGAAGTTTATTTGAAGATAAAATACACTTATTATCGCTTTAAAATTTTAAAATTATTATAAATTTGAAACAACACTATTTTTTTTTTTTTTCAAAGTATTTGGACTAAGAAATATGAATAATGCCTATCAATGGCTTGAGATTGAAAGCATCGAAGAGGGTGGCGATGACCAGAACTTGGTAGAAACCTTTTATGGGTTTCGGCCAGCCCTTTCGGCATTAATTTTTTTATTAGTTTTTATTTTTTGTTTAATTAAATAGAGATTAAAAATAATTATAATTTAATTTAATCTCAATTACCATTGTTTAATAAGAGTGGAGTGTTTGGGACAGTAATTGAAAATTATGGGGACTTATTTGAATAAAAATAAAATACAAGGTTTTGAGGGTAATTATTCTATTATGAAATTGAAATTAGACTAAAATTACAGTACATTATTTAAGAATCAACACCCCCACTCAAAATTACAGTATATTATTATTAAATAAGTCTTAACACAAAAATTTAATAACTATTATGATTAATTTCAATTGAAGTAACATCAATTTACAACTTAATAATAATATTAAATATTAATTTTGGTGTTTTGTTAGGCTCATAATGTGCCAAAATGAATTGTGTTTATAGACTTAAAACAATATTTATCATTATTTATATTTTGTTAAGTTTAGGTCAGTTAAATATATTCAAAATGATTTGGCAAGTCTCATTTTGCTATGTCACGAACACATTAATTGTGGAATGCAACTCAATTTGGTTTCTCAAGATTTTATTTATGCAAATTGTTCAATACAAATAACATTGTTAATATATTTTAGACAGTTAAACAAAGTTTTCATTTTTTGAAAAATATCAAACTTGCATTACACATTTATAATCACAAAAACTTAATTAGACAACCTTGATTTCATAGTCACATTTTTTGAAGTGTCACTTAAATGTTGACATGTCATTTAAATGTTGATGATATGTCATTTAAATTACTAATATTATTTAAAATTTATTTTTGTTTGTATAAGAAAGACAACAAAGATTTTAATTCCTGATGATGATTTGTTATTTAAATGCTAAAGTGTAAATATTTTTATAAGGTGTACAATCTTTTCTAGCTTGTTTTTGACATCTTTTCCACTTATCTTATTTGATGTCATCATTAAGCTTTTCATTTGCTTTCAATTAATTGTTGAATTAAAAATGATTTAAAATATTATTTTAAAGATGAATAATAAGCATGAATTAGATAAGAGATGAAACACTATATTTTTTAATATTTTGGAGAGTCACATATATATAAAGTTTTTAAAGGGTTATTATACTTCATGTATTTTGAATGGCGCATAATTTTTGAGCTTCCCAATGATTAGCTTTTCGATAACTAAATTATTAATTTGAGATATAAATTAAATGATTAACGAGATATTACATCTTTTAATAATTGAGAGAAACTCGAATGTATAAACCCTATATATAATCTATGAGAATGTTATGTTATTCGAATCAAACAATATAATATTTGTCTAATGTCAACAAAATGAGAGAGAATCCCCTAATATAACCTAATGAATACTCTCAAGAAATAAGTCTATATCATCGCCTAATTCAAACAATTAAATTAGGTCATTTTTCACCAAGCATGACAGGTGTTTCCTCATTGGGCCTGACACCCTCGTCTCTCATGTTTCGAAACCTGAATATATACTTTCTCCGTTTGGGCACAATGTTTTAAAAATTGGACCGGACAACGAATTGGCCTATTAATTAAGTCACGGGTCAGTTGGTTCGACCTGTTAGATCAGAATGATCCGATCAAATGATGTCATATATATATATATTATAATTAAATAATATATATATTAAATATATATTTTAATATATATTTGAAATACTAATATTTTATATATAATTTATATATATATTATTACATAATTAATTAATAATTAAAAATTTAAAAATAAATGAGGGGTGAAAAAAACTGGGGTCAACTTAGTTCCCAATTCACCGGTCCAACCGAATTTTGACCTAGTTGAAAGACATTTAATTTTTTAAGTTAAACCAGACTGGATAGGCCACCAGTTCCTGGTTAAACTAGTCCAATCGGCCTGTCCGGTCTGATTTTTAAAATAGTGCTTGGGCACAAACACGTGGATTCGACCTACTTCCTCATTTAAGCCGACGACTCAACCTAACACGTTGGATATTAATTGATTAGGATGCGTTAAATTGTTATTTGGTTCGTGGATAAAATCTGGTAGAATAAAATTAAAGATAGACTAAAATAATGATAGAACTAAATACTTTAGTACGAGAATTGTTATATGAGATTATAATTATATGACATTTTGTACATGAAAATCTGAGTAAGATATTACTAGTATTAATGACAAATGACTAAATTTTCCATTTAATCACTTATAATAATATATATAAAGAGACTAAAGAAAGAAGGAGATGAAAAGGGAATGAGGAAAAGGAGTTGATTTAGGTTTCATGTATTAGGAGGGTAAAATTGCCCTCACAATGAAAAATTTTATCCCAATTTGAGATAAAATTATGTATTGTTTATTTTATTCCATTCGTAGAACTATACTAGAAATGATATTTGTTAGTGTTATATGCTTTAATATTAGATTTAGATAACATCTAATAAGCTTAATTGATAATCTTTCAATTAATAAAATAATTATATTTTCATTTATACATCTCCATGTAGCGTCTCATGGCTTGTGTGTGTTTGGAGGTTGGTGTTCTAGGGAGAGTCTATTGGATATGTTCATTCTTCAACCTTTCTTTTTGTATGCTTGCTGAATTTCTCGACTAACTTTACTTTCCATCATTCCAGGTAATAACAACGTGGGTCAAAGGCAAGGGAGATAACATCTAGCGGCAGAGTCGGTATGATGTACAGGCAGTCCCGTTAGTCCCTGTCAACTTTTATGTCTGAGTAGGATATTTTTTACTGTGTCAAGTCATTTCTCGTGTCTCGTGTATGTTGGCACAGGGGTTTGTATGTGTTTATTTATCTCATGACCGCTGTGCTAGTAGAGTCCCCGTAATACATGCATGTGTTTAGCTTTGCTTCCGTTGTTTTGTGTATGTATGTTAGGGTAGTTTTTGTCTTATGTCTTATTCTTTCTCCTTCCGTAGGCGCTTCCATTCGAGTAGTCCGAGTGGTAGGGATATCCGGGCGAGGGTGCTTACAATGTCCCTCGTCGTCAATGCCTCTTTCTCTTACCATTCTTGTCATCAACGCCATCCTTCCTTGCCATTCTCACCATTATCGACTCTACTATTTGTCTCATCATCGTAGACGTCTTAATCTAGCCAAGGCTCGACTCGATTCGATTACAACCACCTCATTGCTACCTAACAATGCTTAGCACTCCCGACAGGCTCTAAATATGTTGTTGTTAGGGTCTTCAAGCCTACAGTTCAATCAATCAAAGTTGTTTGTTGTCGTTTGTTGGCTACCTCCTTCATATCTAACTTTCAAGTTGAATTTTGACATTGTAGCTAATTACTATCATAGCTTATATCGTGTTGGGTTGGGGGCCATTATTTACAACCATGAGGGTAACATTGTCTCTACTTTGCATAGAAATTGAAAAAATTAGCACATAACAAGCTGGGGTAGACCTCAAACAAAACATACAAACTAAAGCAAACAGCTTAACAAACATCACCATGGGAGACAATAAAAAATGAAACAACTACATAGACAATCTAAAGAGCAAACTATCCTATAAATTTAGTCTGCTGTTGCTTCTTCTTTTAATGTTCTCTTTTACGTTGGGACTTTGATTTTTTTTCGGGAGCGGGGGGGGGGGGGGATCCATAAAATGCGGGCAAGATAAATCATTGGAGTTAACCATCATGTTCATCAAATCTTCTAAATCATTATTTCTAGAACGATAATCTTGAGGGTCTGAGCCACTCACTACAGGGATAGATTAATCTTCTTGTGTTAGAGAACAGAACATGTTGGCCACCAAAGTATCATTCACCGTACCTTAGACATCACTAGAATTCAATGATTGGGCTCGAGGGTAACACCTCATTTGACCATGAGAAGGCCCTTTCAAACTACTATTTGACTGAGGAGACTTATTCCTAACATTCAATTCTGGGGGAACATGAATTGAAGATAAACCACCATTCATTAGCCCCTAGCTAGTCGAAGCAATGGAGGACACAACCTGCTTAGGGAAATAGACTTGTTTAACTTTCTTCAAGTAATTCACCAAAAAATGACCAAAGACTTCACATTGCTTGCGAACAGACTGAAGCCATTGGTATTCAACTGAAAGTTTAGCGATTGTCAGTTCATCGGTAAAAGTATCAACTCCTTGAATTAACTCAATATGACCTGGAAATGAGGAAAAAATGTGAAACTTGATAAAATTTTTGGCATAACCCAATTGTAATCAGTCTTCAATAATCGCATCAACATGTATGGGGCGACCAAGGGCACTCTCTAAGATAAATAAACCATTGCTAGTCCAACCTTCTAAAGGAATGTCATAAATTTTCACCCAATTGAGAATAGACAAATAAGACTCTTGAGTAAGGAGCATACTTTGTTTCCAAACCATAATAAAAAAAGGACATTTAGCAAATTGCCAAGGCCCAGTTTCTATTATTCATCATCTGATCATGGGTCTCATACTAGAAAAAATAAAAGCCCGATGTACTGAACACTAGGAAAAGAAATGCGCTTTTCAATGAAATAACCAGCTAAAGTATTAACCCAATATTGCTTACTTTCCTCAAGAATGGAAAAAGGAAATTGAATTTTGGGAATTCCGATACCACTTGATAAAGAAGGAACATATTGAAGCTTAGTTAGAATCCGAAGCTATGAAAAGGCCATTACATCTGGATTACTCAAGTGTAAACCCAGGTTACCCGAGTAACCATGCGAGTTACTCAAAAAAAAAAAAAAACTCGGGTTATCCATGTTATACTTGCCTGTTGTTCCTGCCATTAAAAATTTCAAAAATTCTTTGAAATTCCCACCTGAGATAGACACAAACCATCCATCAAATGTGACCACTGAAACAAGAGACATCATCTTTATTTCTTGCATTAAATGAAATATTTAATGAGGCATTATGATTAGCTACAAAAGGTAGAAAATCATCCCATCCTTGTTGATTGTCGTTGCATAGAGAAAAGCCATCAACACCATGGATCTCGACACCTACCACCATTTAGAGCCCTCGATTGCTACTGCCTGGAGAAAAGAGATTAAATGCCCCTTTTGATGTCTTATTGACAATAATCTTGGTGGGTCCCATCACTTTAAAAGCCCTTATGACATCATTATGGCAATGATGGTCCTCAAAAAATAAGAACCCTCAACCACCATGCCCACTACTTCTGGCCATGGCCTCGATTAAGCGACAGCTTTATCACCATCTTCCGAGCCAACCATGACGTTCGATAACAACTGTCGATAGCTCACATAACCATCAACACCTCCAATGCCTTCAGGGTGCTCCACCATTGGTTGAACCAACATCCATTGAGCCTCCAACACTACTGCAAGCCCTTTGTCGTGATTCGACTCTGATCTCATCCTGTTTGACCAGCGATTACTTAGACATCTATTGTTGACAACATTGTTTGCATTCACTGTAATATCCAGAAAATTATTAAGAATATAAATGGTATTTGATGAATGGTACAATTGGAATCATCGAAAGAATAAGGCTATAGGACACACTGTTGCAGTCTTAAGTGACCGAAATGGCCCGAGGGAGTATGCCGGACGCTAGATAGCCAAGGAAAATGGTATAGTATTGACGAGTAATACGAGTTATGATTTTTAGTGATGAAGGAAATGGGATAAGGAACAATTTTCGGTACAGCTGTTGACCAGGCTAGGAAAATCGAATCGATGTAGGAGACGTCCAAAAGGTCAACGGAGCATGCTAAGGACTAACATTTGATGTGTAGAACAACCCTTAAGCGAATTCGGGTTGAAACGAAATGAATTAGGGTCAAAACGATCAATCGGGCCTAAGTGTAATTTTCTAAATTTGCCCAAGAGAGGTCAAAACAGTAATTTTTCAGGAATGTCGAGGGTCAAATGAGATGTACAAATTTTGTGGGCCTTATTGGTATGGTTGGTTAGTTCAGAGGTATTTTGGAAAGGCCAAAATGAGATTAAAAGAAATTGGGGGGGGTTAAAATGAAATAAACTAAACTTGTGGTGTGAACACAATCGGCCGCCACAATCACACCGCACATGGAGGCTGAAACTGGCGATGGGACGGCAAAGGGTGACCTGGGGAAGGTGGTATACAACCGTGAGAAGCTTGGAGGCCAACCCTCGACCGGTGATTGGCCGAGAGCTGGCCGGAATTTGGCTATAAAAGGGAGGGCCGAAACTTTAAGATTTTAGCATCAAAATTCGTTGAGTTTGAGGAAGAATCGAAGGTAAGGGATAGGGGGCTTTTACTCCTTGGTGTGTGGGCTTCGTTTCTGGAGCTTTTCGGATCGATTGGAGTTCGTTTGGAGCGGTTTCGGGCGTCACCGAAAAACCCTAGACAGACTGCCTCCGCTGACTTGCAACTGGCGATTTGGAGCACTTCCCGGTGGCCTTTCGGCTTGAAACTAGCCCCATTGTGATCGACATAGAGTGGGCTTGAAGGGGGTATGTTCAAATCGGTCATTAGATGAGCTGTCACCGGCTGAAAACCGGAGAAGAAGGTGGCGTGTGAGCTGCACGCGCCATACTTCATGCGCACTCACACGCTGGGCGCGTGAGAAGGTGTATTTTGGTAATTTTTCTGCCAGCATTTTTCTTTAATTATTTTAGGAATTATGATGTTGAAATATTTTGGAAAATCTCTGAGGAGATAATTATTTTTGAATTATCGAGGTGAAAAATGGGAGAAAAATAGAGAAAATTATGAAAAAATTAAGGAAAATAGATTTTAATGTTTCCTTAATTGAATATGGTGTTTAGGGAATGTTGTGGCTCGAGGTTGAGTATAAGTTCAAAGGTTTGTGATTTGGCACGCAAATCGAGGTGTTACACGAGAATCGAGGCATTCCGAATGCGTTCGAGGTGAGTGGTTTGACTCTAGTTTTACCCTTGTTTTAGATATGTCTTAGTGTGAGTGTAGTGAGTTCAGGTGAACGAGTGACACGGTAGGGCACTCGAGACCAGAATTCGAGATGCTATGCTTATGCGTTTTATTTATGTATTCATGACATCATTTGCGTATTGATCATGTGGTATATTACATCAACTATTTTTACTTGCAAAAGAGTCGATGCATGGCGTGTGATTTTCATATCATCGGGGCATTGATTTTTGTGTCATTATTGGATCCGTATGGGATGGGATGGGGTCTTCTTGAGAATGAGATAAGGTTAATCTTGGTAAACGAGTGATACGATAGGGCACTCGAGAGATTAAGTATGTCGCAACAAGGTCAACCCCAACGGTGTGTGGAATGGATCTTCCACGGGAGGTTGAGTATGTCAGGGAGATTTCTCAAGATAGACATGTTACATGTTATCGTTGTCTTTGTATGCCATGCTCGTATGTCTTTCATACATTTTGTAATCTGTTTCATCCCATCACTTAGATGTTTTGTCATCTAACCTGGGTTATGCCCCTAGAACATTCAGTGTTCCAGTCAGGGACTGTTGCGAGAGCAAAGACATGGTCGGTTGAAGGTCAAAGGTGCTTAGATTGATAGTCGTTGTAACCTTTTGGGGGATTTAGTATGTATTTCATCTTGTGTATGAATAGTTGTACGATAACGTTGTTATCATTTGGGTTATCTGTATTACGTATTTTATTATGGAAATACTATGTAAGAATCACGGTATTTGATGTTAATGTATCCGCTGCGTTATGATATGTCTCGTTTGGTTGTTAAGATCATTGATCTTGTTAAGTTAAACGGGCAAGACTGGGGTTTTCGGGATTCTGTATGTGCATGTGAAGGTTGTTCATGAAGCACCACGCGTGATGAAGTTATTAAAAAAAAAAAAAATTCCTGGAAATACCCTTATAGTGACACGCTCGGCGAGGCGGGGTGTTACATTCACCACCAACAAGTGAATCTCCTTTGGCTCAAAACCAGCAACCAAACCATTGGCCTCACATTGCATCTGAAGAATTACATGAATGGTGGTGCAGGTAAAAACTTTTTTTTTTATAAACATCAAATATACATAATGAAAGTCACAAACAAACACCATACACAAGTTGATATTTAAACAACACGTTATTTCTTCACATAAACTACAATAAATGAATACCTGAAGTCTAAACTCAAGTTGGGGTACAGAAATTATTTTTGTACTGAGACCGATTCCACCTCAAGTTGTGTTGGTCCCAGGTTGTCCATACCTAGCGTACTGTCTAGTATCATGTCATTCACCTTTTCCCATGATAGACCAGAGGTTCCCTATGTCACTGGTACAAGTGTCTCAAATTCCCCGCGTGACACCCACCCTTTTGTAACTTTCCAGAAGCAAAAACAGAAAAAGAACACAAGCAAAAGTTGCAGAGAAAAGAAGAAGCCAGCAAGAATTACAACCTTTGTAAATCCTCTCCATGTCCAAAATTGCAATTATCGTCTCACCATCTTAGCCCCTCAATTGGTTAACATGTGGACTGCACTGAGAAGACTGAGGCAGCACTAAGAGTCGACTCTTATTCACTCGGTAGCAATTGACTCCTATACAAGAGGCAATCACTCTTAGTGCTCTAGCAAGTTAACTTTTGACCACTATGTCATTAACACTTAATGACATAATCAAGACACACTAGGTGTATAATATCGATACCAGACGTAACATTATATGGCGTGTGACTTTCTAAATTCACTGTCTGCTAGAAAACAAATAGCACCAAAACCCATTTTGGTACAGGCCAACACCTTGACCCATCACAAGAATCTATCCATATCCCCGCGATGATCC
This sequence comes from Diospyros lotus, assembly GCF_014633365.1. Lineage (NCBI taxonomy): Eukaryota > Viridiplantae > Streptophyta > Magnoliopsida > Ericales > Ebenaceae > Diospyros > Diospyros lotus. The sequence continues at coordinate 15,077,139 of NC_068341.1, read as the reverse complement.
GAGAGGTCCTAAATAGTGCCTAACAATAGTCAAAGACAATATAAGTGATAATGAATTCTCACTTCAAGTAAAGTTATTATAGTTGACGATTACCGTGTGTTCTAATCCTTCCATCATAACATCCCAATTGAATGAGAGCCATGGAGTAATAAGCTCACAAACTCAGTAACTAACTATGTGTATGACCTTGTCAATGTGACTAGATGACACATTAGGAAACACTTTTCCTGACGATCAATCTGCCTTGGTTAAGGACTATCCCGTCACACTAATAATATGTTACATAGAACGTTCACCCCATTAGTTACAACGAGGGTGACAAATCATATCCCTAACACCAATCTCCACCTCGTAATTGGATCGTTCAGTCCATTAATAAATCCTGCACACTAATACACAAAATAATCGTGTTGGTTCAAGTCTAAGGATCATCTACACTATTATAACTAGACGACATGACCATTATCCTCTATGCCATGTGGTCATTCATCAACGTCACATTCAATGCATTATTCCTCAACAACCACTCGTTGGTTTACTAGAGACATCCTCAAATCATATGGCATGTGACATACCATCCTCCCATCACTATCTCATACTGAACAAGGTAGTAAACACTATGATAATCCATAATTGACTAATCAGAGTCCACATCCGATTAATTTAAGGATCATGAATTAGTTAAAAAGTCTTGTTACCAGATAATCATGTCACACAGTCTCAACATCTTGAGAATAAGATTCATAAATAAAATATCTAGGGACTTATTTGTATATCAAACTGGAGAGTTTATGAAAGATGATAAACTTGTCTTTCATAATTAGATACAAAGATAAAATAAATGTATTAATTACAATCCTGCTAGACGACATCCAAATTTAGCATTAGGGCACACAACACTAACATCATCAAGAAGGACCTACAGGCCAGCTATTGCTTTGACAACATCTAAGGCGGAGAAAGAGGAATGAGATCAAGCATGGCTTGAAGGCTCTCTTCCTCAATGTTATAATTATGGCCCGAAATTCAAATTTGACTAAGATTGAGATTCCTAATTTGATCGTGATTATGATTTTAAATTTGACTATGATTAAAATATTGTTAAATTCGATTTTGAGTGAGATTTAACTCATCTGGAGGAATATTCTCATGAATTATTTTCTGATCAAGATATAATTTTATGTATACGTCTATAGATGATTTTAGATTTATAAATAGGTGTCAAATGCTCTAAAATTAGTTATAACAATATCATTTTAGTATGATATTTTAGTGTGAAAATATCACTTTTATACTAACAATTATTTACTTAGTGATATTTTGTTCTTTCTGCCTCTAATTTTTTTTATTTAGGTTTTTCACGTAAAATTATGTGTTCGTGTGTGTGATTGATGATTTGATTGTGGTTTGTATTTGATCCATTTTCGTAACAAATTGGTATTAGAGACATTGAATCAAAGCATCAACGTTTGGCAGATCTTAGCCGTTGGATTTGCAACTTTTACACCATATTTTGGCTAGGGTTCCTATCAGTTACCGTCTCCGCTACCATTCAAACAGCCATCGCTGTCTATCGGCTGCCTTTAGTTCTTGCTTGGCTGACCGACCCTGCCTCTCCATCAATTGCCTTTGATTTTTGTTCGGCCGACTGACTCTGTCATTGCTTTTGGTCTTCCTTTTTAGTTGGCCGCCTCTCCCATCTCGTTGTCATCGTTTCCAGCCACAGTGCCAAAAGCCTCACTATCATCGGACGTCATCTCTTGTATCCACGACCGCTAATCAATCTTGCCTTTGTTAGCCATTAACGAAGCTTTAAGCTTCCAAGGACACCTAGATCTGACCCTGATCTAATTTGGTCCGACCTGACCTGCCAAGCTCAATCCGTTTCAAATCTTTTAAGCTTAGATCTGATCCAGCAGACCAGATTCGACCAATCAGATCTATCTAGCCCAGATTTGTCCATATTTGCTGTCTAGATCCGTTATCCTGGTTTATTTTTTATTGAACTTTTATTCATTGATCGTTTGATATAATTCAGGATTATTTAATAGCTACTTCAAAGTACGATATTTCTTTATTTGACTGAAATATTTTATTTTCATCATAGCAGGTTGAGATGAATGGAATTTTGGCATAAATGAATTTAGATGAAGGTGAAATCAATAAGAAGGATTTATATTAATAAATGTAAAATTATTAAAGTAAGTAAAGATATGCTAAAAGCGGTCTCTTTACCTATGTTAACTAAGAGTGATCTCGGTGCCTTCCTAACACCTCCACCGCTGCTAGGGAGAGCTTGAACATTGGGAGTGGCATCTTTAGTGAGGAATTGAGCCGAGGATGAGGGCCGGCTGCGCATGGAGATGGGTGATCACCCTTGTGTCGCCTGGAGAGGGTAGAGAGAAGGGAGAGCATTTTGGCGGAACTTTATCCAATATTGTTCACTAAGGCGGCAACACACTTAATTAGCAGGGGTGCAGCTAGCTAGCTTTGGAGATGGGAATTCAACATTTAATTTTCTCTCGTGGTTGTTTCCCAGCGTCACTATTTGGCGGTTTGAGGTCTTTTTTTCTTTTTGGGTTCCATTAATTCCCAACTGGCAACCGATTTGACAATTTCTTTCCGCAACAACGGCGCGTTGTATCTAGGCGGGAGGTGTGGAAGAATCTCCGTCTATATCTATGGTTGAGCGATTTAAAAAAGTTCTTTCTTTTATAAGAGAGAGATAGGGAGAGAGAGCGCCTTAAAACTTATCCGCGTCGCATATGTCATAATTCATGAGCATCATTTTCAAATTGGAAACAAAAACATAAAAGTCCGCGCAAAGAACGGTATAAACTGAAAAGTCAATCCAAAAATTGAAATTATAGAAACATCCATCCAAAGCTGCCCCCACGCGTCCACTCATTCCATATAAATCAAAATTAATCTGTTTAATTCCACTAAAGTCATATCCCCTATTCCTTAGCTCAAATCCATCTTCGAAATCCATTTTGATCCGCCATGGATCGGCGAACCAAACTGGTGCGAGATTTCATCGGCATTCTCAAGGACAGGGCTTCACTCATCAAGGCCGCTCTCACAGTCAAACGCTCCACCTCCATCGCACGCGCCGCCGTCATCCACGCCACCACCCACCGCTCCTCCTCCTTCCCGCCGGAGCACTGCCTCGCCGCCGTCCTTTCCCTCGGTCTCGGCTCCCGCGCCACCGCCTCCGCCTGCATCGCTGCCATCATGGACCGTCTCCACCGCACCGGCGACACCTTCGTGGCCCTCAAGTGCCTCATCACCCTCCACCACGTCGTCGCCCGAGGCTCCTTCATCCTCAAGGACCAGCTCTCCATCTTCCCCGCCTCCGGCGGCCATAACTTCCTCAACCTCTCGACGTTCCGTGACGGCAGAGACGTGGAAACCTCAGAGTTCTCGACCTGGGTCCGATGGTACGCTGGTTTCCTGGAAAGCAACCTAACGACGTCAAGGGTTCTGGGAACTTACGTATCTTCTTCTTCTCTTTCAAAAGATAGATTTACGATCACATCTCTGCTGGACTTGGAATTGATGTCAGAAACGGAAGCTTTGGTGGCAATGGTGGAGGAAATAAGCAGAGCTCCAGATTCAGTGGATTGCCAACGGAACGACTTGGTTTACGAGATTGTGAACCTGGTTGGCGACGATTACCGCTCGACTCAGCGCCAGATCTGGGTCAGACTGAATGAATGGGGTAAGAGGATTAGTAGATTGGATGTCGATGAGTTGGCCAAGTTGACTCGGTGTTTGGAGAGGTTGGAGGAAAGCCGAGAGAGAATATTGGTGTTGTTTGTGAGTCGGAAACGAAACGATGCGTTTTGGGAATTGGTAAAGGAGACGAAGAGGAAGGCAGTGAAGGTGGCGGAAGAGAGAGAAAGGGCCAGGTGGCTGGTGGTGAGTGAGTCGACTCGGTTGGGAGAACGAGCTGTGAGGCCGGGTCGGGTTTTAAGCTTGGCATATGGAATGGAGGTCAATGGGCGTGGGGCTGACCGGGTCGCAATTTCTGTTCTGCCGGCGACGGCCTGACTCTGTTTTTTTGGGGGTTGTTTAAACTTAATTGTTAATTATTTATTAATTTGGTATCATGGAGTAATCGTGTAGATATTGGCATTTTGTTAGACCATGTCCAGTTTCAAATCGACAACCCCAAGGATTTTGAAAATATATGTAAATTACTATGCTGTTTAATAATACGAAAATATATCAAATTAATAAAAAGAGGTTGGATTCGTAAAAGCAGATTAATACGAAACGGGCCCTTTTTATCATTCTTTGTTTGCCTTTTAATTAAACCATGATTTAGGATGATGATTAGTTATGCTTCCACGGTAGGGCCTTACACTGTTTTGGCCCACAAATCAGCAAGCATAATAATAAGAATTAAAGCCGTGTCCCACGTTACGTACGTATAAATAAATAGAGTGTGTTTGATATTTAAATTATAAGTTTTTATTTTTTAATATAAAATTTAATTAACACAAATTTGAATGTAATAATAAAATTGATCTTCAACTCTCCAAAGTCTTCATCTAACAATTCTTGAAAAAGACTGCAGCATAGCTTTATAGGAACCTCGTATTGTCATTGAAGGCCACCAAAATGGAGATTGAAATAGTGATCGCTTCCCATAATGGCAGCCTCTCCCAGCTCAAAATTTTATGTGATTAGAAAAGATTATAGTGGTTTTTTTAAATATGTGATTTATAAGTTATTTTTTAGTACACGTTCGAGGATAGTTATTTTTTATAAATAATAAATTAGAGTTAGAATACAGTCACAAATACAAAGTTAGGGGGGTAAACCCGTACGAAAAGAGCCCAAAATAGAAACAAGTTGAGTCCGGAGGATCGAGCCGAAGCAAAAGCTATAGAGAGCATCATCAAAGGCCAATAACCAAAGAGTCCGGGGAATGAAATTAGGAGAGGGAAGCCTACAGTGGACTAAAAGACTTATCATAATGAAGCTTGGAGAACCCAATGCATGGCATAGGAGTGACCCTGGTGGTTGAGACTTGGTGAAGGGTACGGAAATAACCCAAATGGATCACAAATTAGGAACAAAGGCTGACCTCTTGAGATCCTTTTCCCATAATCAAATGGCCAAGGGTTGAAAAAGATAACTAGAGGGCAAAACAACAAAACCTAAAGAACATTAAAGGAGCCCACAAAAAAAAAAAAAAAATGTAACAAAATGTAAAAAGGCTCATCAAAGATTACAACACTAAACTCAACTACTTAACATAATAATATGAACCCGACTTTTTGTAGCATTGAGACTTGAATCCCTCGGTCCCATGTTCATTTCACCATAGAGAATCTATCATTTTATTGAACCTATTCAATTGAGGAACAGATGAAAGAGTTGGATATCAGTCCAACCTTGAGTTGGAGAGTAGGAATCTATAATGGACATGGGTTGGCTGTTAATAACAGATTTTCCGCTGTAGATGGGGTAGCTTTCAGTTTTGTACATTTTTCAACGAGTCATAGGGAAGATTGTGAAAATTGTTCAGTACGAGGGTTGGATGTGAATGAGCCATGGATAGGAGTTGGTTGCCCTATAGTTTACCAATAGGGGTGGTGAATAAGGTTTTGGTGGAAGGTAGCACTAGAACAGAGCCAGCCCTATAGTAAGGCCAGCTAGGCGGCGGGCTGGGGCCTCAAATTTAAAAAATTTGTTATTTATATATATTTTTATTTTTTAATAATAAATATTTTATTAAAAAATTAAATACAAAATATAATTTGATAAAAATATCAATGATGATAAAACAAAATCTGTTAAAAAATTCTTTAAAGTTGATTATTTTATGTATACAATTGATCAAGTCATTTTTTCACTTTGAAATAGGTTTGAGTAATTTGGAATATATGAAAATTTTCTATGCAATTTTAAGAAATTAAAATCAACGGATGAAGATGTTTTAAAAGGATATTGTTTGAATCTTAAAAATATTCTTAAATTTGATGGATTTTCTGATATAGATGGTTTAGATTTATTTTTAGAATTAAGAGTGTTAAGAGAAACTTTTTAAAAGGAAAAAAATGGTACAAATTCTTCACTACATCAAAATAGTTGATTATTTTCCAAATGCATATATTATTGTTTATAGAATATTATTCACAATTCCAGTTTCAGTGGCTTGTACTGTAAAAAAAATTTCAAAATTGAAATTGATAGTCATATTTGAGGTCAATTATGTCACAAGAAATATTAAATAAATTAGCTATATTATCTATTGAACATGGTTTATTAGATAAACTTAATTATGGAGATTTAATTAACGATTTTGTATCTCAAAAAGCAAGAAAAATTAATTTTACATAAAACTAAGTATAGTTCAACGCATATTTGTGGAATAAAATTTGCTCATTATTGGTGAACTTTACCTTTTTAATGTTATTAGTTTAATGCCTTATTTTGTTTTCTTCTATAGGAAACTTAGAAATGTATAGTTTTTTACTCGAGTTACACTAATCTTCTTAGAGTTTCAAGAAAAAATTAGCTTTATTTTTTCTTTGTTTATTGTGGTAGGTTGTTTAGCATTTTTTAATCTCTGAGATATTATATTTTAGTTAAAAATTCACTATCATTAAGAAATTATCAGATTTTGTAGTTGATTGAACTTCAACTTTTTTTTTAATTTAATGAAATGATAAAATTTTTTAGTAAAAAAATATATTATTTATTTTTTTATAAAAAAATTAATACTTTTAAGAAGGCCTCGATAAATTTTTTCGCCTAAAGCCCCCAGATTAGTTGGGCCGGCTCTACACTAGAAGGTTTTTAGGGGGCTTGGGATAGACATGGCCACGGTTCATGAACCGCCGGTTCCGGTTCATGAACCGCCGGTTCCGGTTCAAGAAATCTTTGAACCTGAACCGAACCGCCCAAGGGCGGTTTGGGACGGTTCGGTTTCGGTTCCGGTTCGTGCCGGTTCGGTCAACGGTTTGGACCGGTTCGGTCAACGGTTTGAGCCGGTTCGGTCAACGGTTCCGGTTCAAACCGAATTTTTTTAATTTTTTTTAAATATTGTTGTATTCAATTTTGGTCCTTGTTCCGTTGTTCGGTTCGGTTTGGTTTCGATTTTTAATTGTTAAATGTAATTGTAAATATAAATATTCTCAACCATATTTTTAATAAAAAAACACTACTAAAAATTGAAGAAATATAAGTAATAATTTCATTAAAAATAATTAAAACAACTAAACAAGTATGTAATACAAGTAATTAATTTTTACAAATGTGAAAAATAAAAAATAAAAAATAGAATTAGACTTAATTTCATTAAAAAATAATTACAACAAAAATGTAATACAAGTAATTAATTTTTACAAATGTGAAAAAAAATAAAATATGGACTTGGATCCTACGCATCTTCATTGGAGTCGGAAGTCGCCGTTGTTGAACCATCATTAACCCATTCGTCAGATGATGATGAATGAATAAGTTCTTCTTGACGTCGCATGTTAGCTCTTTCCCAATCATCGAGGCAAACTTGAGCTTCCAATGATTCTGGAGCCAATCTTGATCTTCTTTCGTCCAAAATGTTGCCTCCACTACTGAATGTTTGTTCAACGGCTACAGTTGAAGCTGGAACTGCAAGAAGTTGACTTGCAATAATTGCAAGAGTTGGAAATGTCTCCTTGTGCCTTTTCCACCACTCCAAAATTTCAAAATTTAAACCTGTATCATCACCAAACTCAAAAACTGTGGTTAGATAAGTTTCGAGCTCCGAATGTGAGCTCGATCTAGGTTTTTTCCTCCTTTGATCTAAAAATTTATGACCCCATTTCATTGGTTGGGAGGAAGAGGAATGCGGAGCCATGGATGGAAATGATTCTTCACTACTAGGAGCAATAACATATGCTTCATATAATTGATTGCATAAAGTTCTAACCTTAGAAATTATAATATTCACATCAATTTCTTCATTATTTTCTAATCCTAACAACGAATAATAGTTAGACAAACACTCAATTAAACCATCAAATTTACACCTAGGATCAAATACCATAGTAACAAGAAAAATTTCAGGAATAAATTGATAATAACGTAACCATTTTTCTCTCATTTCTAAAACAACATGACAAATTTCTTCAACATTAATTCCTTCCATTAATACACCGGCCACATTCATTGCTTCTATTAAAAATTGATGTGAAGTTGGTTTATAAACACTACTAAGTGTATGAGTAGCATCATTAAAAATTCGTAAAATATTCAAAATTGAACTACAAACATTCCACATAGTTGAAAAAATAGGATATTGTGGAATATAATTTGCTGCAAAAGAACACAATAAATCTTTATATTCAAAAGATTGATTAAGTAATTTAAAAGTTGAGTTCCAACGAGTAGGGACATCTTTTGAAAAACGTATTGGGGTTTGACCATTGGAGGTGCAAAAATGTGCCCATGCTTTTGCAGTTCGAGGGTGTACCCAAATATAAGAAATAACATTTCTAATTGGATCTAAATAAGAATTAAGTGACTTAATACCATTTTGAACACATAAATTTAAAACATGACATGCACATCTAACATGAAAAAATCTTCCACCAAAATTTGGTTGGCAAATTCTTTTCAATTCATTAATAGAAGCAGTATTAGCCGACGTATTATCAAAAGAAATTGAAAAAATTCTATTAACTAATCTATATTCTTGTAAAATTTGTTGAATTAATCTACAAATATTTTCAGCATTATGACTTTCATCAAAACATCGATACGCAAGAATTCTTTTTTGTAAAACATAATTTTCATCAACCCAATGACAAGTAATACCCATATATGAATGAGTTTGCCAATGATCACTCCAAATATCACTACAAATAGAAACATTAATATTATTGTTTTGAAAATATGTTATCAATTCAATTTTTGAGTTTTTAAACAATTTTAACAAATTCCTTTTCAAAGTATTTCTAGGAATTGATTTAAAACTAGGATTAACAAAGTTTTGACAAAATCGAGTAAAACCTAATTTTTCACCAAAACTAAAAGATAAATGATCAATTGCTACCATTTCAGCTAAACCAGACCTACAATTAGCTTCATTATAATGAAATAATTGAGGAGAGTTTGAAGAGGTAGCAAACCCGGATATTTGTGTTTGATCGCGGCTCAATCCAACCTTGAGCGGGTGCTTTGTTTGCAAATGTCGGGCGAAAGTACCATATCCACCTCCTTGCTTGAATTTGTATACCTGATTACAATAATTACAAGATACATCAAATTTACCATCTCCTTTTGGTGTTTTCTTGAAATGAATATTAAAAATATCAGAAGTAGAAATTTTTCCACCTCCCTTTTGTTGAGTTTCACTCTCTTGTGTTTGAAAATTTTGAGGTTCAAACTCAACATTTTCAACATTTTCAAAATTTCTACCTTCACTTGCCATTTTTTTGAAAAAAGTATGATAATAAAAAAATATAATAATGATAAAATAATATAGTAACAAGTAATAAATAATTAACAATATAATTGAATAAATTGATAAATAACAAAATGAGAAGATTGAAGAAATTGAAATTAAAATATTAAATGAGAGACAAAATTGAGAGAATAATAGCTTGAGACTTGAGAGAGAGAGAGAGAGAGAGAGAGAGAGAGAGTGTGTGAAAAATGAGTGGGGGAGGGAGGGGTATATATAGATAGGAATTATAAAATTTAAAAAAAAAAAAAAGTTGGCTGGGGGTGGCAGCCAACGGTCCGTTGGGGGGGGGGGGAGGGGGGGGCCAACGGTCCAAAATTGGACCGTTGGGGGAGGGGGGGCACGGCCGCACGGGGGGGGGGGAGGGGGGGGGCCAACGGTCCAAAATTGGACCGTTGGGGGAGGGGGGGCACGGCCGCACGGGGGAGGGAGGGGGGGCACGGCCGGTTCCGCGGAATCGGCGGTTCCGGCTCCGCGGAACCGGCGGTTCCGATTTTCCGGAACCTTGAACCGAAACCGGACCGAATTTCGCCGGTTCGGTCCGGTTCCGGTTCCGGTTCCGGTTCGGCCGGTTCCGGGTCCGGTTCCGGTCGGTCCGGTTCCGGTTCGAACCGCCGATCCGGTTCAATTTTGGCCATGTCTAGCTTGGGATAACGAGGGATTTTAAGGGCAAAAGGGGCCTTCTGGTTCAATAATGGTGGTAGGTGGTTCTCAATGATCCATGTTGAGGGAATTGGGTGGTCATTGACGGGAAATAATAGGGATGCAACGATTGTAGGTTGTGAAGGATTACTGTTTATTAGTAAAGCGAGCAAAGTTTTAAAGTTAATACCTAAAGAGTAATGGAAGATTAAATATTAAATAATGTTAGGAGTTATAATTGATAAATATATCATCAATTATGTGACGTCTCATGTGTCATTATTTTATTTAGTTAACACATTTTTTAATGAGAATATAACATATAAATAATAATATCATTATCCATATAACTTTTAGCATTCCTTTTAGATGCAGGAGCTGTGATTGAAGACAAGGGAGTGTCAGCCAATAGCAACCGAGAAAGAAGGTTTACAGCTAATGATTGGAGCCCAACATATATAACACATTTGCCTGCCAGGAAACCCTAGGTTAAAGAGATAAGCCCTCGTGCAAGTGCAACATATTTGAATATTTAAGGATACATGCAAGTTGCAAGTCTTATTGCCAAAAAAATAAACATACTGATTATTAAAAAATGAACTGATAACAATGTCAATTAATTATCAGACACGCAAAATCAATAAGTTCATTTAATATTACAGGGGTTTGAATAATAATCGATATAACGATCGTCATAATAATTACTATTCTTTTTTGGAAATGATATTTTCTCATAACAACAAAAGTTTTACAGTAATTAGTCTTTGTTGGGAGCAAGCAACTTAATTAATTGAAGGCTTTTGTCAAATAGGATGGCCTCCTGGCTTTTGACTTTGGATACCAAGTGACGTGATTGGAATTTGCCACAAGAAACTTAGATAGTACATTATAATATAAAATAAAATGATAACATTTGCAAGATATATATACCGAATTCCTGTCCATGATTATGAGTGACTCGATCGGGGAATATTGATCAAGTTCATATGTTCTTTATTTGCTAGCTAATAAGATTTTCTTAATTAATTACAATTAACACAACGTTTCTTTATAATTATATTCGGGCATGGAAAATTTTAATGTTACTGTCACATCATTTTGTTAGTATATTTCTTTAGTATAAAATTTATAAAAGATCATTTTCCATTGAAAGACAGCTATAATAGCTCCATTTTAGACCTTACAATTACATGGCCATGCTTTCTGGAAATGGGACAGGAAGTTATATACCTATGATTTTAATCTCAATAAATAAATTATATTGTACAAGTCTGTTCTTTCTTGATGCTATAGGCCTATATATATAGCAAACTAAGTAAAGTTTTCTTGACATTTCAATCAATTCTACTCACTTGCCATCTAAGATATGCCAATTCTCAACAACGACCAAACTATTTGTAATATATATTAATTATTTAGCCAAGAATACTAAATCAATTTGTCTTTCATTTTTGATTATGCAACTTGGCGAATGTTATATATATATTCAAAGGGCAATGACATTAGACTGCTATATTTTTTTATCCCATAAAAGCTGATAACAATGTCAATTAATTATCAGACACGCAAAATCAATAAGTTCATGTAATATTAGAGGGGTTTGAATGAACGGCAAAGTTTTGGAATTTAGCAATGGATTAGCGATGGAGTATTTCAGCGTTAGTAATATATTTTTTTAAAATTTAGTAAACTTTTCTTCGATAAAATAATTTTTTAATTTTTTAATATGTGTTAGCGACAAATACAATACTAAAAGATACTAGAGCTCGACAATCTCTATTATCTGTGTACAATAGTCTTTCTTGGGATCATCATAGTTGGATCATTTAACACACATGTCGTTGTTCATAGTACCTTTATTCGAACTGTGGTTAATCATGTAAAATTTAAATCTATTGACAAAGCAACTAGGGTACATTGTAACGATGTTGAAAGGCCATTTTGCGAGATCCCTTGTATATGAGTTAGTCTCATTGTTCGTAGGATCGCGAGCCTATTAAATAAGAAAGATACATAAAAAATTACGATATAAGAAATTGGGTGGAATTAATATTCCAGTTAACCAACTCACATAGCAATTGAAGCAAGAAGGGAATTCATTATTCGTTAAGTGTTCAATAACGTGGTCGTCAATGTCAGGATTACGTTGCCTTAGCTCAGTATCGTAAATTCTTGACAAATAAAAAAATTGAAAATAATTACATTTGACTATTTAGTTTAAAGATAATTTAGAAATTAACAACAATTAATTAGCAAAATCTTACCATAGATATGGTTCTATTTCTGGGTAATTCATTAAAATACATCTGTGCGTAACATTATATTCTTTATCAAACAACATTCGTGACTTTTACATTTGAATGGTCCACAATGATGCTTGAAAATGGATAACTTCCCCTCCTAGTCATCCCCTTCATTTACAACATCAGTATTGTTGTGTAACACTCGTGTATGCCTTATAACAACATGGTCCTCAAAGTAATGAGAATAAAACAACGATGCTTACTCCACAACGTATGAATTAAAAATAAAGCCTTCCACTTAAGCTTTATTTCTAACTATTTTCTTCAATTTTCCAAAATATCTATATCAAATGTGTATAGTTGTCAGAGAAGAGAACTACATAATGAATATGTTTCTTGAAAAATAGAAAAGAAATTAAATTTAATAAAAATAGTACATTTCAAACGGTTACATCTACCGATATTGAACTAGACCTGCTAACTTTGCTTCATAAGCCAAATGAACCAGAAAATACTCCATAGAGTCAAAAAATCTTGGAGGGAATATGAGCTCCAACTTACATAGAGTAATGGGGATGTCGTTCTCTAATTTCATCATGTGTTCACTTTTGATAGCAGTTGATATCAAATCTTTAAAGAAAAGACTCAACTCAGTCAGTGTCACCTCTACTTTTTGCAATAGTAATTCCCAAAATGCAACAGGCACCAACGTTTGCATAAACACATGATAGTTGTCGCTCTTCATCCCAAACAACTTAAGCTTCTTTGTGTCAACACATATGGCCATGTTTGACACATACCCATCAGAAAATTCCAGATTTTTTACCCACGCACACAAGGCGACTTTTTCTTTCTTGTTTAGAGTAAAAGTCAGTTGAGCAATGCGACAGCAATACTGATTCAACTCTTCTCTTGACTTCATCGTGTCCTTAGTTTTTCCAAGTACATTCATCAATGTATTGAACACATTTTTCTCTATATGCATAACATATATCAAATGAGATGAGTTTTCCAATAAAGCAAATCCCAAAAAATGCTCCTACTCTTCCAACCACCACCATGACTGTTATCCCCATTTGTCTTTCCAGCATTGGGTTTTATCACCTTCACTAGACTCAACTCGTCTAAGGAAACAAGTATCTCAAGTCTAAATAATACAGGAAGTGCTATTTTTTTTCTTACCAAAGTATTCTTGTAGAATCCATTGCTTATTCCATCGATATAGATGATCTCGACTCAAGAACTTTCAATGGTTGTCAAACCAAGAAATCTTTCAACTCTTCAACAGGTAAAATGCGTTCGAGTGATTCTTACAATAAGCACATGCCAGCTTTCTTACCCTGATATACCCCAAGACCATTGAATATGCAGGAAAATCACTAATGATCCATATCAAAGTCGCTTTCAGTTGAAAATTTTGTTTTAATGAAATGTCATATGCCTACACACCAACATCCCACAAAAGTTTCAACTTTGTAATAAGGGGCTGTAAGAAAACATCAAGTTTTTCCTTAAGGTTCTCTGATCCTAGCACTAGCACCGTTAAGAACATTGTCATATCCTTCATACACATCCAAGGTGGCAAATTATACACCATGAAAATGATAGGCCAAGAAGAATAATGCTTCCCAGATTGACCAAACGGCTAAAACCCATCAGTACAAAGATTCGAGTCTGACATTCTTTTTTCTCGGCAACAAAATCCTTGAGTCTTATTAAAATAGATCCACGTGAGGGAATCCAACGGATGACGCATGATGCCATCTTTGACTGCATGATCCACATGCTACCCCATTTTTGCTACTGTTGAATTGTATGCATACAGTCTTAGAAGCCAAGGAATTAAAGGAAAGTAGTGCATCTTCTTATGAGGAACACAAGTTTTTTGTCATTTGCTAGTGTCAGCTTGATCAACTTGTTTGTACCGTTTCTCATGACAAAACCTGCAGACTATCAAATCGCTATCATTACCCTAAAAGAAATCATACAAATGTTTCTACATCAATCAATTTTCTCAACGGGAAGGCCCAGCCCTTGTACCAGCTTCTTAGTGTTGTAAAAATTATCAATCACTATATTAGGTTCAGGAATAATCTCCTTAAGTAATTCACAGAGTTGATCAAATTCCCTCTCAGATAGATGGTGCTCCGACTTAAAGCTAAGCAATCTAGAACAAGCGACAACTGCGTATGTTTTCGACAAGCAAGATATAACTTCTTTTTCGCAGCACTCAACATGTCATAGAATGCTTGACCTTCCAGATTCGAAGGTTCCTCCTCCATATTCGAATTGAAATCAGGCCCGGTAGCATCCATTACCATAGTCTCATATGCGTTGCTTGGCTTTGTTTCAGGCGTCGGTGCTGAGTACGATATATTAGCTGAATTGACTATAGCTTTCAGTTCCCCATGAAATGTCCACTCGTAATACCCCGGTACGAAACCTTAGGTAAGCAAGTGAGTTGTCATTATTTCCTGGTCATGAAAAGTTATGTTCCTATACTTTCGTTGATTATAGGGACATTTTATCTTATTCTCGTCCATCCACTCTCGTTGACTCTTAGAAAAGTTAACAAACTCCTTAGCACCATTGATAAACTTTGTAGAAACATAACCATCCTCCTTATGCCTGATATACATCCACAGACAATTTAATCTCATTTTTTTCCTATGGTAATTAAAGAATAAAAAATTACTTAATTATGATTACAACAATTTTTTTATTTGAATTTTTTTAATCTTCTTCCACTAAACCACTCCTTATAACTTCTCCTTAAAATTTGAAGGTTGGGATATATCCCATTCAAAAATGAGTGGTGATATGACCACTAGCGGATGCATTTACTCATGCACAGTACGAAATTTCAGTAGCATCTCAGCGTAGTTCTCCATATGCACGATAAGGATTATGTGTTGATTCATACGAGTTACACTCAATTTGAGTCAATCATGTGAATCAAAATATATTCTTATATGCAATCGAATAACAACCTGAGATTCTACCAAATTTTCGTACCATGCATCACTAATTAATGTGTATCCGTCGAGCACACAACACGACATCAAACTTTTGGACTGCCCAATTGGACAATTTAGTGACGTCCTCACTGTTTATCGAGGAAGTCTAATCAGTATATTTTGCACTCTTATTTAGTTGTTAAAGCTTAGAATTTAAGTATTCAATGAACATGATTGCTACTCATTTTGGGCTCAATATTGTCAATATAGGTACACATCACATGTAAAACGGATATGGAACAAAAAGAAACGATTTTGGTGCATGATAGGAGCGAAAATAAAACTTGAATGCATGGTCAGCTATCAACTCGAAATGAGATGGAGAAAGTGAAAGTGGAACAAGAGTGAAAAGTGAAAAGTGAAAAGTGAAGAAGAAAGAGGCTAAGGAAGAAATTTAGTGGCCTACAGCGGTAAGTATTCCGCTATAGAACTGTTGTAAGAGTTAGTTTCTGGGGCTCATGATCTTACAGCGGAATGCATACCGTTGTAAGACTGTTTTAGGAATTGCTATCTGGAGCTCACGGGATCTGCAGCAACAAGCATACCGTTATAGAACCGCAGTAGAGTTCTGAACTTCAATTCAAAGTGGGTTTTTGGCTCGTCTCTATCCAATTCAATGGGAAACGAGAGTTTTCACTATGCATGACTTTAATAACCTAAAAAGCACTATATAAAGACTTATTCTTGAGGGATTTGAGGAGTTTTTGGATGGAAAAGGAGCCGACAGAAGATTGAAGGGGCGTGAAAGAAGGTAAACTATACTTTTAGTTGTATTTCTCTTTCTCTTTCTCAATCTTTGCTATAGACTCTGACTCTTTTCTTTTTCTATTGATTGTAAGAATGCATTGCTAAGTATTTATAGCTATGGTGAATGATGAAACCTCGACTTCTAATGGTTTGATTTAAAGTTACTCGATTTGCTATTTTCTGATTCATTCGGGTTGATTGTGTGTTATGTTCATAATGTCGTTTTGATGCTTGATCACCATTGAAACGTATTTGTGATTTGTGTTGCTTTCGAGAGATTCAATACGAATTAGATATGGTAGCAAACAACGTAGGGTCCTATAATAGGTAAAGATACCATTATGTCCCGTGAAATCATTTTGTGATGATCACTGTGATTGAATGCATGTTTATACGTTTGAAGGTTGATTAGAGATAGTTAATCTCATATATATACATAGAACTGAATGACCACCGAGAGAGGCTTTTGGTTGTAATTGGATCATCGATTTTCAACCTAAGATAAGGAATAACAAGATCCGAGTAATGAACAATTGAATCATAAAAGGCCGACGGCGGATTCACAAACCCTAGTGCCTTAGTCTTATGAGTTTTAAATCAAAGAAATTGTTCTAGCTGCATCTTTTATTAGTAAATTACTTTTCATTACAGTTGAAGTCATTGTTAATAGCTATACCAATGTGGGTTCAGTTAAGGTTAAATCGGTTAGAGTAAACGTCAAAAGTTAGTCCTCGTGGGTATGACACTCTACTTATCACTATATTATTTGTCATGATCCGTCCACTTAAGGGATAGAATTAGGCGGACAAAGTCACCGAACCAGAATCTAAGGCTAACTTTCAACAAATCTAACTAAATTGTTGGGAATTATTTAATTAATTATGTTTTTTATTTAATATAATTTCTGGGGAAAATCCGGTAGAGTCTCCTCTCTAACTGGACTACATCCCTTGGAAGAAAAAAAACACAAAAATATTGTACTTCAATATATGCAACATCATCAATTCTCAAAGCATAAGATACTTCATAAAATCACAACAGAATTCATCTCATATATCTCAACAAGTCATTATACTATCATTTCAACGAACAAAAAATGACATTTTTATTGATATTATAACAAAAAATATATTAATAAGAAATCAATTAAATTAGAAGTTGGAAATGAAACAGAGACTGCTAGTGGAAGAGCAACTAATGTGGCAGCAATATCCAAGGGATGGGATGCAGGGGCAGGTTGGATTTGCAAGGATACAACAAAGAGGGTGTTATCAGTACAATATGGGAGGTTACTGAAGAAGTTTGTGTTGTGTTAATTAGACAACCATATCATATATTTCATCAATCTTCCTTTTGCTAACAAAGAATTGAGGAGATGAAATAAAGTCCAAATAAGGCATTATTTTTAGAACAAAGTATACAATATGTCTTAATTATTTGGCATAAAGGATTGGTATTATAAACTCAATCTTGTAAACAATAGTTGAATGCTATATATTATTATAATGTTATTTTCACCAACCAAACTGAACTTATGGGAAATAAATCATACATTTGAATACCCCAAAAAAATCCAACAACACAAGCTTTTCTAATTCCAAGGCCAAATAAGAGATCATATAGAAGGAAGAGAGATGGATGGAACGTACCTAGGGTTGTGGAAAGGACCAGGTGGGGGCAATGGCGGTGTGAGCGTCGATGGGTGCGATTGATAACGGTGACGGGTTTCTGTGGTTGACGGGAGGGGATGATGACAATGGGTGCGATTGGCGATGGAGGTGATTTCTATAGTCGGTAGGTACGGGCGAGGCAGTGTAAGTGACAATGGCAGGGGTGCGAACGACAACAACCATGGGAACGACGATGGTGGGGCTGGAGCGACGGCGACATGGGTACACAAAAAGTGATGAAAGGGATTTTGGAATTTTGGGGAGGGGATTTGGCCATGGGAAAGAGGCGGCCCGCCTCTTTCACTTAGTTTTTATTAATATTTAATAATTAAATAAAAATAATATAATTTAAGATTATGATAACTGATAAAATAATTTAAATTATGACAATTATTAAATAATAATTTATTGTAATCATTTAAAATGTGATAATAAAATAATTTAAATTATTGCATTTCAAATTAATATTGATTAAAATTTTAATTATATTATAAATCTAATAAATATAATAAATTAGTTTGATATATAATTTTTTTTAATATATCTTATTATCAATAAATAACTAATGCTCAATTATAATAGTTTAATAATTATATTTGTGTATTTATAAAAAAATATAATTATATTAGGATCAGTTCCTTATATAATGTTAGTTAAATCTTAATTTTTTTTATTATTTCATGGTTAGAAATAAAAATTCTAGGCAATAATGACGAGAAAGTTCTTTTTTAATGATAACTGATTTAAGTTGTCGTTAAAATTTATCTTTTAATTATGGGATTTATATTTAGTCATTACTAATACTATATTAATGGCCAAAATTAAAGTCGTCGTTAGTTTTTGATCGTTAATGCCTCTTTTTTTTTTTTGTAGTGTTAGATCGGGGTTGCTTTCACGGTAAAAATGCGATCGGATCTAAGAACGAACGATCGGATTTCACACAATCGATGATGCCCAGAAAAGTGATTGGAATAGAAAGAGAGATAGGAGGGAAGGGGAAGAACTAGAAGAGGCGGGGGTGTTTGTTATAGTATTTTGTTTTTATTTTTTTTAAATAATTAATTGTTAAATAAAAGGTATAATAATTTATAAAAACAATAATATTAGATATAATGTGTTAATTAAATCTTAATAATTATTTTCTATTATTTTATTATTTGAATTAAAAATTTTAATCAATAACAACAAGAAAGTGGTATATTAACGATGACTTATTCAGTTTATCGTAAAAATTTATCTTATAATAAAGGAAATTATATATATTTAGTCATTAATAATATTACATTGACCACTAAATTTATTGTCGTTAGTCTTTTATCATTAATATCTCTTTATTTTTTTGTACTGCAAGTCATAATTTAAAAATATAAAAAATTATGATGGATTAATAGTTATAAGGGAGAATAATGCAAACTGGGTCAGATTAAGTTAAGTTCGTTATATTTAGTTTGTTTTATTTTATATAGTCAGAAAAAGTTTTTTTAATTTAGTTATATTTATATATATTTAATTTTGGATTTTATGTTTTATATAATTGTTTTATTTTACATTTTTTCGTATTAATTAAGTATTGAATAGATATATTACACAATGAAGATATATTATTGAATGAATAAATATATTATTAATTAAGGTTGTGTTTGAAGTATACTATATAGAGAAATATACATTATGATTATGTTTAATGTATTGTTATTCTTAATTTAACAAGTTATTACAAAATCGATATTTCTATTTTAAGTGCTAACTCAAGGTAACTTATTATTATAGAAAAAAACAACGAGTACAATATCAATAATATAAAGGAGCATTAGTCTTACTTAAAATTTAATACTTTATTATATAAAAAGAAAGAGAAATTTTGTTATGATGTTCTCCAATAATTAATTAATAAATATATAAGGTGACAAGGTGTAACACCCCACCTCGCCAGGCATGTCACTATAAGGAATTACTGGAACTTTTTTTTCCATACGTAAGTTCGACAATGGAAATAAATAAGATCTCATAACATAGATTATTGCAATTGTTCATACATATTGTCTTCCAATCAAAATAAGGATTACATAATTTAAAAAATGTAAATAACGACTATCATGCTCGTACCCCATCAGCCATAATTGACCACGTCATCGCTCTTGCCGCGACCCTTATCTAGAACATTTGAATGTTCCAAGGGTATAATCCAGATTAAATGTTGAATCATCTAAGTGATAGCATAAAAACAGTTTATAGCATGCATATATAAATAATACAACATGTCAACTTTGAGAAATCTCCCTAGCATACTCAATCTCCTGGGTGCATATTGGCGATCACCCATGGAAAATCCATTCCACATCACACGGTTGAGATTGACCTTGCTGTGACATACTTAATCTCTGGGGTGCACACTGATGTCACCCGAGGAAAATCCCTTATCACAATTGAGATTAACATTGCCCCATTCTCAAAGAGACCTCATCCCATCCCAATCGACAATTACAATGACATAAATCAAATATGTCATCAATGCCACGAAAATCACTTATCATGCATTTTCACAAAACATATCCAGTTAATGCATCATGTAATAAAGTCAATATGCACATTATGCTTGTAAATCAAAAGCATTTAGGCAAAACGTTCACATGAAACCAACCATCCACAGGTTAAATCATTTGCTTGAAATTGAACCAAATTTCAAGTCAAATCACTCACCTTAACTATGTTTTGATCTCAACCTCGATAAGCGTATCACTTCAAACACCGCAAAATCCTCAAGCCCATATGACCAAGTTACCTCCTGATCAATGATTTTTCCACCAAACTTCAAAATCCTTAATTTCTTAAAATTTTTCTATTTTTTCATAATTTCCTTTTTTCTTCAAAAATTCATAACAAATATGTAACACCTATTTTCACCAAATATTTTTTTACAACTATTCCTAAAATAATTTTTTTAAAATTAAAAAATTAATTACAAATTTACCCCTGACCTCACACTCCCTCACATGCCTAGTGTGTGTACTAAGAGTGAAATTCGCGCGTGTAGTACACTCCTTGATCATCTTCTCCGACTCTAGCAACTAAAACTTGCTCTGATGGTGAATCCAATATCACCTACTTGAAGTACTCCTCAAGGCGAACCTGGAAATGCCCTTGGATGCCCAAAAACTTCACCGGCGGTGCCTCAAACGACCAATTTATAGTACGTCTCAGGCAACTCTTTGAATTTTCTAGTGAACACTCAAAACTCACTCAAATCTAAACGAAACCTCACTAAATTCTCTAAAAAATGTTCTATAAAATTCAAAGAACAAAAGCTCCTTATCTGTGACCCTCAATTTAACCTCTAAACCCTCGAATTTCCACTCGAACTTGTTAAAAACCCTAGGTTATGAGTCCAAGCTTTTATAGCCAAATTTCACTGATTTTTCAATAAATCCCAGCCTTCATTGGTCCCTAAGTCTCTTTCCCATCCCTTGAGTGCCCTAAAATGCATCATAACAGCCTAAAATGTTCGATATAATCCGTGATTTTTTTAAAAAATTGTTTGACCGATTCTCAGTCAAATTACGGCCAACCGACTGCCACACACGGCCAATAGCCATCGGAACTAGGCCATCATGGCCTGGAGAGTAACCCTACACCCCTTGGGAGCTTCTTCGGCTGCCACTGCAAACTTGGCCGGTGTTGAGCCAACTTGTTCATATTAATTAAGTTTTGATAATTAACAAAAATATTTTTATGATATAAATGTATTTCTTTCTCATATAAAAAAATAAATTTATTTTGAATTAAAAGTGGGTACAAAGAGTAAATTTATTTTGAATTAAAGGTGGATTATCTTTAAAAATGTTTCCTACTTTTGATCATTTATGTCTCAAAAGTTTATGTTTGAATTTTTATTTATTAATAAATGCTTTTATTACTTATGAAAAAAGTATATATTTATTTTGAATTAAAGGAGAATTATTTTTAGACATGTTTTATCTTTCTCATATAAAAAGTAAATTTATTTTAAATTAAAGAGAATTGGTTTTAGATATGTTTTCTCATACTCATGCAAAAAGTAAATTTATTTTGAATTAAAAGAGATTGATTTTAAACATGTTTTCTTATTTCAATTATTTATGTCTCAAAAGTTTATATTTGAATTTTCAAATATTAATTTCTTATGCAAAAAGTAAATTTATTTTGAATTAAAGGTGAGACATGTTTTTTTTATTTTTTGATAAAGTCTAAACATTTTTTGAATTTCAAATTTCATATTAATCATTTTTTTAGTGGGTAAAATGCTTATAAATACCCCCTAAACTCATTTGTTGAGAATTTATTGCACATATTGCACATCCAAATCTCCCAAAAGCTCTCAAGCTAATTTTCAAGCATTTCAAGATTCTCAAAGATTCATTGTTCATCCACCGAAGAGCCAAAAGGCAAGAGGAGAAAAAGAGATCACAAAGCCAAATATGATCTTCTCCATTCAAACTGAGGTCACTGTTTATTTATTTATTTAAATATTATTGCCTTGTATAATTTGTTCTTAATTACTTATTTGTGTCCAAGTGTGAACAAATTATTTGTAACATTTAAATTATTATTGAGTATTGTATAGGTTTCCTTATCCGTTAAAATTTAAATGAATCTAGTTTCCAAGGTAAGCTAGGGAGAAAACCTTGGTGTAGTGGTTGCCTAGAACTCATTGTAATCTAGGTGTGTATCTAGTTTCCAATGTGAGTTAGTGTGGAAACCTTGGTTATTTTGATTTTAGTGGAACCCCAATGGTGGTTAGACCTTGGGAGAGTGGACTAGGTATATGTGAAGACACCGAACCGCTATAAATTATCTTGTGCCTCATTGTATTTATTTTTGTTATATCTTGTGGCTTACATTTATTATTAATTTCAAATATAATTTATTATATTTATCAAATATATATTTTTCAATAAAATCATGAATCAAGAATATTTATTAAAATTGAGAAAAATTTTAATCACTCAATTCACTCCCCCTATTGAGTGGTCATACCCTAAGGGACCAACAATTGGTATCAGAGCAGGTTCTAAAATATTTGTGATTATCAATCTCAAATCTTATGATAAGATTTTATAATGGCCTCTTATTTTAGTCAATCCCTAGGTGATGTCTCAATCCTCTCTAGTCCTCCAATGCTCATTAGAAATGATTATGCCTTTTGGAAGATTAGGATGAAATCCTATATCATTTCCATAAACTATCTTTTATGGACACTCGTTAGGGATGGATTTGATCTATCCTTTCAATGAGGAATAATGGTCAAAAGAAGACCTAAGAAAAATAGAAATAGACCATAGAGTAAGGTATTTAATTCTTAGTTCTTTAATGCCTAGTGAGTGTAAAAAATTATCTTCATGCTCTACATCTCATGAATTATGGAAAGAATTAGAGAGAATTCATGAAGGAACCAATAATTCTAAATTGAGTTTTCTTGTGTCTCAATATCAAATATGTAAGTTATGGCTTAGTGAGACAATTAGTAATTTAAATGGATGGTTCAAAAAAGCCTCAAATATTTTAGAATACTAAGTAAAATGAATGAAGATGCTAAAGATCTTTTAGTGAAAATGATGAAGATGTAATCCCCCTAGAAAATATTTTAAGGAGTTTAATGAAA
Source organism: Diospyros lotus (assembly GCF_014633365.1). NCBI lineage: Eukaryota > Viridiplantae > Streptophyta > Magnoliopsida > Ericales > Ebenaceae > Diospyros > Diospyros lotus. The sequence goes on along the minus strand of NC_068341.1, from coordinate 15,053,719 downwards.
AAACAAGGTAATGATAGCAAGAAATCGCTTCTTACTTGCTACAATTGTTAAGAAGGTGGGCATTATAAAAATGAGTATTCAAAGAAAGAGAAAGAAAATAAATATAAGAAGAAGAAGAAGAAGAAGAAACATTTAAAATATCCAAAAAGGCATCCTTTCAATGCATGGGATATGGATGATTCTAGTGAGTCATTCCAATCCAATAAAGAAAATGCACATGTATGCTTTATGGCTATAGAAGAAGATGAAGAAGAGGAAGATAATTTAGAGTTAGAAGAATTACAAAAAGCATACGAAGAGCTATATATAAAATTTCTATCCACTAAGAAAGAATTAAAAATTCTAAGAAGTCCCACAAAGAAGAAATCGCGAAATTAAAGAGTGAAATAAATAACTTAAAAGAAAAATCACAAGAACTCAAGAAAGAAAATGAAGATAAATTAAAAGATCAATTAACTAATCTTTAAGAAGAAAACAAAATATTAAAAACTCAAAATAATAAACTATTGGAAAAGAATGCAATTGAGAAAAGTTTAGCCACATTAATTTTAAAGAAAAATTCAAAACCCAAACTAAGGTACAAAATACCTAAGAGAGAATGGAAACAACCTAGATGGAGACCCCAACCTAAGAGAAACAACATAGTACAAATGTGGATACCCAAAGGGGTAATACAAATAATGAATGAGTTAGATCATAAAATTTTAAATGTTACTCTTCATCCACATACATCAAAATAATTAAATCATTTGATTCCAATGAAGAAAGATTCAAGGGACTCGTCTATAGATGGGTACCCAAACCTAAAACATGATCTCATCAAATATGTAAACGTGCATGAGGACCACAATGGAAATCAAATTGTATATGTATAGTGGATGCTCATCGCACATGACTAGTGGGAGAGATCTATAGATCTCACTCCCAAAGAAATAAGGTATGTCACCTTCTAGAAATAATGCCTAATAGTAAAGAATGATGATATTCTTTTTGTGGCATAAAAGATATATTAAGTCATGCAAATCCAAACCTAATCAAGAAAATTTTGATCTAGTTGTCGGGCTTCCTAAAATGAAAATCAGTAAAGAAATTTTTATGATGTTTTCTATTAAAGTAAGAAGGGTAGTAAGAAGGGTAGAGCCTAAATCTATGAGTAAAATATCAATCAGTGAGCCTCTATAACTATTGCACTTAGATCTATTTGGACCCACGCAAACTAAAAGTTTGGTGGAAAATATTATATGTCATAGTAGATAATTTCTTTAGGATTACTTAGTTGTGCTCTTGTTTTCAAATGATAAAAATTTTCAAATCTTTAGAAAGAAAGCTAAGAGAATTAGATGATAAAATTATCTCTCTAAGACGAGGATGATTTAGGTATGCTTCCCAAGAATTATAATTTGTGCAAGATCATCTAATAGATCAAATAATTGGAGAACCAAGTCAAGGTGTAAGGACTATATGTTTTACAATATGGCCTTCATATCTAATGATTGAGCCAACTTACATGGATCAAGCCTTGAAAGATGAATTTTGGATCAATGTTGTGCTAGAAAAATGAAGATTGAAAATTAGTTCTAAAACCAAAAGATTTGTCTATATTTGGAACACAATAAATTTTCAAGAATAAATTAGAAGGGAATTAGGGATAATAAATCCCTTTAACTAGCTTAGAATATTGAAATGAAAAAAAAAAAAATTCTTGGGCAATCTCATTTCTATTAAATATAAATTAATTAATTAATTAAAAAAAAATCAAATCCTTATCTCTCTCACTCACTTCATCCTCTTACCCGAATCCTCTTGTTGTTCTCTCTCTCTCTCTCACTTTCTGTCTCCCAAAACCGATCTCTTTCTCTTTCTCTCTCTCTCTCGTCGTCCTCTTGTTCATCACCTCCTCGCCGTAGTCGTTGTCGCCCAAATTCGCGCTTGCCATCGTTGCGACCTCAAGATCTGCACCCGCCACCGCTGTTGTCGTCGCCCAAACCTGCGTCGTCTACTACTCTCGCTAGATCGAATTCACAATGAGTTTATATCCACTCAGATCCGCCTCTCGATCATCTTCTTCGTCCGCTACCTCTGATTTGAACCCTCTCCATCGTTAAGGGGTTCAGATCCGCATCATCCGCCGCTTCTCCATCATCATGGCCTTCAAATTTGCCTCTCTATCGTTGCAGTCTTCAAATCATGGCCTTTATTGCCGTCACCTAGATCCGTGGTCACCACTGCTCTTGATTCACCAAGCTTCACCACCTAGGTCTACGTTTGCCGCCACCTCTTTGTTGTGAAGCCAATCAGATCCACGACATCGATCGAATTCATAGTGAGCTCATTTTCATTTGCATTTTTTTTCTATCTTTGTAATTATTCTTGTTAGGGTTTCATAGTAGTTTGTCTTCTGTCTATTTGTTCGGCCCGATCTAACTAGATCCAGCTAGATCTACCAAATTCCAACATCCAGCCAGATCTATCTAGATCTACCCAGATCTGGTCAGATCTAGCTAAATCTATCCAAATCTATCTAGTACCCAGATCTGGCCAGATCTTCCCAATTTAAAAAAAAAAATAAATTAAAATAAAATAAAATAAAATAAACAAAATGAAATTAAAATAAATTTAAAAAATCTAAAAAATCATGTCAGAACCTTGTTCTCCGTGCGGTACCTGCAAAGTATTAAGATGAAAATGTACTCATTATGCGTCTTTGCCCCTTACTTCTACTATGAAGAAGGAGCTAGTTATCCATAAGATTTTTGGTGCTAGTAATGTCTTAAAGCTATTGGACCAGTTTTCGGTTGGTAACCATTATGGGGTTGTCGCTACACTCTTGTATGAAGCACAAGCTAAGCTTTATGATCCTATTTATGGTTATGTATCCTACATTTTTTCCCTCTAACAGCAGGTCATCGATTTTCAATTTCGTATAGCTTTATTGGAGCAATTACTATTTACAAATTCTTATGCAAACCCTCTTAATGTACAAAATTGGTTTCACCCAGAAACCAATTCAAATCCATATTATGACAATTGATCTTTTCTCGTGGATGATACAAACCCTATTTGGAATTTTGAAAACCCAGTCATCCAAGAAGAAAATGTGTCATTTCCTTATTTTCAAGAGGCAACTTTGTAACCTTACCCAGTCGAATCTAGCAGCAACCAATGGGCATTCCCAGGTGATATAGATGAACTTGGATCCATCGTGTTCAGCAACCATCATCAGCATTAAACATCGGCGAAATCCAAAGATATCAACGTGGATGCCTTAGATTACTACTTTGTAAATTTTGAAATGCTACTATTGTAATACCCGAGAAATTTGGGTTAATTAAAAAGAAGCAATTTATTAGAGAAATGGGATTTCAGAGAAAATTAGTATCTGAATAGCCCGAAAAATTGACCAAATCGACTGCCGGGAGTGCCCTGGAGCCGAGATACCAAAGGAAAATGATGTGGAATTAATGACCACCCCGAGATAGGATTTATGGTGCAGAAAGAAATCAGATCGGGAATAATTTTTGGTACAGCAAAATAACAACTGCCAATTAGGCTGCAATACCGAATTGTTATAGATGACTTCTCAGAAGTCAATTGAAACTTGAGGGGGCTTCGGTTTTTCATAAGGAATAACCCTTCAGTGGTTTCAGGAAGAAACGAGAAGGTTTGAGGCCAAAACGAAGATTCGGGCCTAAGCGCAATTTTTGGAAATTGCTAGAGGGAGGCCAAAACGATATTTTTTCGGAATCCTCAAGGGTCAAGATGATGTTTTAGGACTTTAGGGTCTTAAATGCAATTATGGAAAGTCAAGGGGTTAAGTGGAAGAGGGCCAAAATGAGAATACCAAAAGTTTAGGGGCCAAAATGCAATTTTTCAAAAATGGCTAGCATAGGTGAATCTGACCGGTTGGCCATGGCTGAAATTGGGCACTGGGCTAGCACGAGGATGGCTCAGGGATCACGTGGGCGTGATCATCAGCCGACAAGGGCCATCGAGGTGGCCGAAATTTGAAGAAAAGTGACTGAAAGTGGCCGCACAAATCGAGCTCCTGTAAATCGCTTTTAGTGGTCGGTTGAGGCTGCTTGAAGGTCGATCTAGGGGAGGTTTAGCCTCCTAAGGTGATGGGTAAGGCGGCCAAGGGTGTTTGAATGTTCAAAAATGCCTATAAATAGGCGTTGAAGGAGGCCAAAAATTTTATAACTTTGAGCTTCAAATCGGCCTCTAAATCGAACGAATTGAGGCTCAAGAATAAGGGGCTTTTGAAGCCCATGAGGTATAGAGCATTTCTGGAGAATTTTATCCATTTTGGTTGAGGTTAGAGTGGGTTTTTGAAGTCACCGGAAAAAGGAGGCGGTCGGTTAGCCGAGGCTTCGAGCCTCCAGTTGACGGCCTTCCCGAGGTTCTTTCAAGCTCCAAGAAGTGCCAAAGGGATTGACTAGAAGAGGGCTTGCAATTGGTGGAGAAAACCAGAATTGCCGGCGATCGGATCGCCGGAGAAGACGACCGGCGAGTTCTGGTCACACGTTGGTCTTCACGCACGCCACTCGCCCTAGGCGCGTGCGGTCGCGTGGGCTTCCGGAAAAATGTGAAAAAATGTCTGAAAAATCCAGAAAATTATTTTATGGAGGTCCGTGCAAAAAGTTTTGAAGTTCGGGTTCCCGATATCTCGATTTTAGAGCCAAAGAATCTCGTTTTGCGTGAAAATGCAACATCCGGGTATGTTCAGTATTTTTTCTTTGAATTTCATCGGATATTATGAATTGTTGTGAAATTAGATTTGAGAAAATAGTCCCGAGGTATTTATTGGAATTTTCAGAGAGGAAAAATGAGAGAAAATAAAGAAAAATAAAATAAATGGAATATTGAGGATATTTAGTGATGAAATATTATTTTATGATTGAGGAGATCAAGATGATGTGATTGGTGCAACTTTTAAGAGTTGGCACAAAAATCAAGGCGGGGCACGCATATCGAGGCGATGCACGCTTTTCGAGAAAATGCAAGTTTATCTCAAAAGGTGAGTTGTTCTATCCTAAGTATGATTTGGTGAGTAATTTTATACTAAACATGGTTTTGTAAGTTATCCTACCCTATATGATATTCATGAGATGATTGTTTATATGCATGCTATTCATGAATGCAATATTAATTTTATCATATTGCATGGAAAGTCGTGATATTTGTATGACACGATATTATTGTCATATTGATATTTGTGCATGGGAATGGGATGTCGCCCCCAGAGTGTAGCCGTAATTCCCCTAGGGCAATGATGGAATAACGTTAGGCTTATCTTGCAAAGGTTCGGGATTTGCCTAAGATTCCGTGCCGGGCTGGTGGGCCTGGGAAGTTACATTAAGGGCAACTGTTGTTCATGTTATTGCATCATACATTCGTATATATGTTTTGGACCCTCACTAGAAGTTTCATCTTCTAATGGGTTATACCCCTGAAACATTCAACGTTCCAGTTTTAGACTTGTAGTTAGGGCAAGGAGCAAGTTGAGATATGACGGCACGTGATGGCGTGGCCGATGATTCAGCAAACTGTCTCGGAGATATTTTAGCTGATACTTTATTGATGATTAGCCTTGTTAGAATATTATGAAATCTCCATGTATTTATGTATTTCAATATTGAGGATATGATGTTAACTATGGTACGAATTCTTATGTTATAAATAAAGTGAATTGATTATGTACCATATCAGGTTTTGATTATCGCCTCCGTATTTTTAATGATTTGCTGGGGGTTTTGTTTGGAATTCGGTACTTAAAGTTAAGTTATGTACCGAGAAAGAAAGAAAAAAATAAATTTATGTATATTTTGGGCCCTAGCATAGTGACACGCTCGGTAAGAGAAAAGCGGGGTGTTACTGTAACGGCCCACCTCCTGGAGCCCCCGCTAGCATAGAGGATCCGTGAGAGGGTCATTATTTAAATGATATCGAACAATGACACAACTACAACCCACTCACAACCCTTTTAGAAATCATAATTTCTCTTTAATTATACATCTCATAATCGTCTTTACAAACCTTTCATCACTTGGGCCCACCTGGGCTTACATAACATGCCTCCATCTCACAAACATAAAGCATTACTTTCATCCAGACACACGACACCCAGGATCTAGGTTTGGGAGAGCTCTGCACTTGCTATCATGACACGCTGGTCTGGACCCAAACCCCTATGAATGTACCTGGAATGATGTAAAACAACATGAGTCGCGAGACTCAGCAAGCTCTAGAAAGAAAGACTGGGGGTTTAGGATAAGACTCTTCCCACGACACCCCATGCAATTCATGCCAATGTAGTCACACCATGTCATGATCCATACGTGCCTTACTTCTACATGCATAACATAAAATTAACTGTACATAAGGAACCAGGGGCCCACATAAGTCACACATTGGCACCCAAGTCCCGCATACAAACCTGTTGTAGCCTAACATAGGCTACCATTTCATTTCCCTTCCACCTCAATTTCCTTGTCATTGTCGTCTTATCCTTCCATTGCCGTGGGACTCTAACCCTCGGTCTTGTTATTACCGTGGGATTCTAACCCCCAGTCTTGTTGTTGCTGTGGGACTCTAACCCCCGGTCTTTTCCTGATACTCGTTACATCCTGACATAAGTCGGTACTCCCGACGCCTAGCACGGTACTCCCGTCCAGAGAAACAATAATAATAAAATCATGCAATGCAACACGTAAGAAATGCAATGGCCGTTGTAGCATAAACGTGATGTCAAGGCCTCCATAAACCAAGCATCAGGCCCTGCTACGCCTCACATAGGAATACACACATGCAGCATGCTCTAAATGCATATGCTCACCTAGGGTACCCAAATTGGCTCTTAGACCAACCGGGTCGTGCAAATGCTCATACATTCCATCACACACAAAGCATGTACCCACGTGAATGCAACCCGGCCCCTTGTGGCACACACATCATGAAATGCACAAACCAAGGCGAGAATCTGGAGTACCAGCTCTTCTGACCGTCTAGCGCTTATCATAACAATCGATGACTAGCGCCCATACATCCAGCCATCAACTGCCACGACCCACGGTCAACAGTCAGTGGCTTTGTACCCATACCCTTAGACACACTTACCGACACTATTGACTTTATATCCTCTCAGCTTAACTTTACATAACATTTCTCCATAACTCATAACTCTTCATGTACATAACCACATAACATCGTAATACCATTCTCATTACTTTTCATTCACATAAAACCATCTCAACATACATAATAGATTCTTTAACACATTCTCCTAATTCTAACCATAACCAATTTCTCTAAGAACTTAATCCCAATGGGTTCGGCATCATTCTCAAGGAAAGCGGAGCGATACAAAGCTCCGTGATGGTTGAAATAAAAGACGCCATGACATCCTTACTTGGCTTATCCCATTAACAATAAACTCATTAATAAAATAAAAGTCGTAAAATGGTTACTACTCGAATTATTATTATTTATGCGTAGAACTGAGTCACGGTAAGGGAGGGTTTAGAGTACAAGAAACCTGAAAGACTTTCACGGGAAATGAATAACCCCAGGAGAGGGTTAGGAGCTTTCCTGAAAACGGCTAATTTCGACCTCTCTTGTGCTCCCGATGCGAATTAAATCATTTCCTAGCAAATAACACAACCGGGACTTAAATTAATTAATTCTAGCCGCGTAAATCATATAATCTAACCGTGAAAAATTTATAATTTAGACATATGATATTTACACTAATTTTACCCACTCACCTGTACACTTTAATCACGAATTAATTTCAAAGATTTCCAAATTTCCTCGTTTCCTCGCTGCTGTGCGCCTCTTCCATTTTTCTTCTCATTTCTCTCCTTCATTCGCTGGATCAAAGAAACCCAAAATTGCCCCCAGGGCGTAGCACGTGTGGTTGTGGGGCGGCAGCATGGTGCCAAGAGCTTGGGTTCGAGACTGGCCAGCCGCAGTGTGGGATTTCTGCCTTCTGTTGGGTGGGGTCCTTGTGGGCAGCCAGCGCTGGGCCTCCCGTTGACCATGGCCTGCGTGTGCCTGATTAACCTCCCCCCTTGGTGTGGGGCAGTTGGGGGGGGGGGGCTAAGGTGAGGGATTTCACCTTTGGTGCCAAAGAAGGCCAAAATTGGCCCTTTTATACTCAATCCAAGTGGCTTTTAAGCCACAAAAATAAATGGCCAACAGAAGGCCACGCACATGCATACACACACACACACATATATATATATATATTATATCCCTCTCAACCTCTCCCTCTCTCTCACCTCTGTTTCAATCTAAAATAAATGGTCACTGCGCATGACTTGCTCTCCAAGCACACGCGCACAGCCACTGATCACTTATAAATATATTAATTAATTAAATTTAATTCAATTTAATTTAACTTTATCATTATCATTATTATTATTATTATTTTCATAAATACTTCTAATTAATTCAATTAATTAATTTAATTAATTAATTTAATTTCCTATTTCCTCAAAACAACATAAACCATTATTTTTTCTTAAATTTCTAAATAATTTAATATTTTCTTTAACCTCACAATTAACCAATAGTCTCCATAAATACAAGAATTATTAATTACCTTATTTACCCATTTTCTCAAAATAACAAAATTAAATATTTTCTCTTAATTCCTCAAATATTTCGTAATGACTTCAAACACTAAATTATTAATCATTATTTATGTCTTAATTTCCGGGATATTACAGTTACAGTTGGTATCAGAGAGAATTGTTGAAGATATAAAAATGTTCGAGCCGTAAAAGCGAACCTAAGGAAAAGGTCGCGTGTGGCTAGGTAAGTAAAGCCACCGTAAGATTTGGGTATTGACGGTTACTGGATAAGTGCGTTATAGTGGAAGTGCATGTCTAGGAAAGTTCTGGCTAGGAAAGACTTGGTACTTAAGTGTGTCCGTTTGTGACCCACCTCTCTTTCTTGGAAACTTACCTGGTATACTATTCACGAGCAAACATTATTTCAGTAGACGACTACTATTCTTGGTGAATAGTAGAATGCCTAATAGAAGCTAAGTTCAAGTGGAATGATCTAGTTATTGGAATAAGAATCCGATGAAATGATTCAGTGTAAGGTTAACTCGGTAACCGTGATTATGGATCCGAGAGATTTAGAGACTGATGATTTGATGTCATTAGTCAAAATCCTCGCAATGAGAGATGAGATAACTACGATTATCAAAGATAATCGAATCAATGATGATTAGCCCGATGTGGCAAGGCCTAGCTGATGAGTTAGGATCAAATGATGAGATTTTTGAAGATCATTTGGTATCTCGGAAATAAGATATAGGATCCCACAGATTGGGACAAATGAGAGGCTGAAAATGACCAAATGATGGCGCGTGAGTGCGTCGATTAATGAGCCGAAAGTAGTGCAACTGATATGACTCGCAAAGACGGGGTAGGAAACCCTAGCAGCGTGACGGTACTACTAGTCGATGTTCGCAGTGACAGATCTGGATCTAGGGACCAAGGCAGAAGAGTTGTAATGAGCTTGCAATCAACGTACCGGGAAGCTAGTTGGTTGTCTCGCGGTTTGGGTCTAGGACCCAGGGTCTAAGTTGCTTAGTGTACTTCCGAGGAGACGATTAGATGCTAAAGACCTGGGGCAAACTAGTAGGGTCTGTACCTTATAGGGGAGATCTAAGTCCCAATAATCTGGGATGTGAGGTGTGCCGTTAGTTATGATTAATCGAGGCTGGAAGCCTTGAAAACCGAAATGAGTTGGATTGAATATAGACTGTGTGTCCTATTTAAGGATTGCATTGGGGTTCATAGTCATTTTGGGAGTAAGTGACACGACGAACGGTCCAAGACTCGAGGGATAGAATACCTCGGTGTCTAGTATTATAATGTGATCATGAGATAGTCGTGTTGGGTGGCTCAAAGGGAAAGCTACCTGATGTATGAAATGAAAAGGGAAAAGAGGCATGCTCGTAAGCCGTGTAGGCGCTACCTACGAGGTGATGAAATCACCGGCCATGATGAGGGCCTAGAAGGAATGTTCTTACAGAATGAGTTAGACTCAGTGGCAGCGATAATGGATGATAGTTCTTGGAGGACTACGACGAGATCGTGCAGTTTTCACCCGGAACGTACCCATGTGAGGGTTGATGTATGATGTAGGAGTGAGCCTACTATGTGATCGGGGTGATCATGACAGCTGTGTACTGGCTAATGGAAAGAGTAGTGCCTGCAAAGAACTAATTTAATGGTCGGGTGCCGATAGTCAACTGGATTCGAAGAACGAAATGTGAGAGTCAATGGATTCTCGATATGAGATTTTAGGTAGTGGAGCATGACCGGTCCAAATGTTTGACCAATGAGTTCTGAAATGATAGTCTTGACTCAAAGTAGAGTTCGGGCACTAAAAATAAAAGAGGTGTTTGATGGTCGTGTCGACCGTAAAGGAATTATAAGGAGGCCTAGTCGACAGAGGTTGTGACTACGTTTCAGTGTGCCAAAAGAACCTGTAAGAATCAGGTAAAGTTGTCAGTAGTCAGACCCGACGAGGAGAGCTTAAAAGCACCGTAATAGAAACTCATGATGGCAAAGGAAATCAAGTTCTTGGAAGATAATTGGAACCAAATATTGTGATATGATTTGGGATCTTCGAAGATAAATCGATCCGGGATTCTTGAGGAATTGCTTGAAAGAATTGATTGAGGATCTAGGGAATCGTGATGGAACTTTAGAGATTCAGAAAGAAATCTAGTAAGGATTGGAGTACCGTGGGTAATGTAAGTACCTACCTACTCTAGCTGGTAACATAGCTATGAATTGATGTCTTGAAGATTGTGCGAATCTTTAATGGATCAAGATGATGGGAAATGTGCCAAGATAATAAGTCGCAGTAGGAGAAGCTGCAGACCCAAATAAATTGAGGATCCGAGATTTTCGATTGAAACTCTCGTATGGCTAGATGATTACTCTAAGTAGCCTTGATGGGAAAATTAGGTGATGTATCGCTGAGTGATGTCAGCAAGTTATGGAAATAAGGAGCCTGTCGAGATATGGTACGGACACTTATGGTCAATGAAAAGCCGTAAGAAGAATTGGGAAATGGCAAGATATATTCCCGGGAGATTTAGCGAGATTATTTCTTAATGATAAAATAGCCAATGATAGCTTGAGGTTATTGGATGCTTAGCTATGTGTGACCTGATTAAGGATGTGAATTATCAGGTGATAATTAAGAACCGATGTTTTTATCTCGATTTGATGAATTATTAAAATAGCTGCAAGAGGCTGAGATGTTTTATGATCAACATGCAATCAAGAATAAGAGAATGAGACGTTAAAGTATCCAAAGCATAATATTCATTCCATATGTTCAAAAGGTTACAGGAAATCAAGTCGTACAATCACTCCAAAGAAAAAGGGAAACCATAAAATTGATGATGATGCCAATACTCAGTGAGGACAACGGTTGCCAAACACAACAGCTCCCAGCTCATTGATGTCATCTGGGGGTGGCATCTGGCTACTGCTGGCTTCACCAGGGTAAGGTGGAAGAGCAGCCTATGAGAAACTGGGATGAGGGACATCCTCTGGAATGATAGGAAGATCGAAATTCCAGCTCGAGTTTTGATCGGGTTGAGGAACGGGTTGGGGATGTGAAGAATAATATGCAAATAGTGAATTTTGTAGGTAAGCTCGATAAGCTTGTAACTCACTAACCTGCTGCTGAAGGGCAAGAATGTGAGATACATAGCCATAGACAGGATCTTGAAGCCGGGCTTGAGCTTCAAAGAGGAGTGTATCAGAAGCCCAAAATCGGTCGCTGACCGGAAGCGGAGCTAGGATGTTGACAACATTCTTAACAGTAAAAATATCGCAGATAGCGACAAAACGAGCAATACCATCCTCACCATGAAAGTAAGGAGCAAAGATACACTGTGAATTACATCCTCTATTTAAGACTACGCAGGCACCGCATCGAGACCGGGGCCTTGGTATGTTGCCCCATGGCATGTTGTGCCTTGGCATGATAGATCTGAGATCTGGCTAACTCTAAATAAATCAGATATGGGTCAGATCTAATGAGTCGAATCAGGATAGGTCAAACCTGAAGCGGATCGAGTCGGGTCGGGTCAGGTCGGGCTAAGTCAGGTCATATCGACCCGGATCTGGCAGCAGCAAGGACGGCGATGGCACGGTGGCGACTGAGGGATGCCGAGCGAGGGCCGGTGGCTGCGCGAGGAGGCTGGCGGCGGCGGTAGCAGCCAGATCTAGCCGACGGAGGGCCGTTTGGGTCGTCGGAGATGGCGATCGGCGGCTGGGGCGCGGAGAAGCCGCACGGCGGTTCTCGGCCGGTGGCGAAGCAGGCGCTGGCGGCAGTTGCAGAGGGGGCAGCGGCTGCCGTCGGAGGTGGCGGCGACGCTGGAAGGCGGTGGTAGCCGGCGGCAGTTCGTGTAGGGTCGGTGCGTCGCCGAGGAAGGAAGGAAGGAGAAAAAAAAAGAAGAAAGAAGAAGAAGAAAAGAAAAGGAAGAAAAGAAAAGAAAGAAAAGAAAATTAAAAAAAAAAAATAGGAGAAGAAAAGTAAATTTTTCTTCCTTATGGGGAAAACGTGTTTTATTATTCCGGAGATTTTGGCAAGAAGAAAAAAATTATCCGAACGCACGAAAGTCGAGTTCAGGGCTTTTCGGGTATTTATAGTCCCGACCCTATATTTCGAAACATGGAGCAACGTGAGGTTTGAAATGAAATTTTTACGAACCAGATTTTGAAATAAAATGCTAAGATGTTTTGACAAAGCTGTTTTCAGAATGCAGTGATGGGACACTTTGTAATAATTATGTCCACAATAGGACTCATGAGAAGAGCCTAATAAGAATAACCTGCCAGATACAGTAAGAGGTTATGATAACTCAAAGTATCGGGTTATATGATTAGTGCAGCATGACCGAATGATGGCGTGCGGATCACGCCAAGGCATAAAAAGGACTACTCGATATATAACTTAGAGTTGGCAAATGTGGTATGTGCTCTCGAAGTTATAGAGACATTACCGAAACAAAATGGTGGGACATTTTGATGTGCTCACGAACAACGAGGAGCCTGAGGTATGAGTTCTCACAGAAGGAGCTGAACGAGAGGTAGCGATGGTTGATGGAGTTTCTTAAGGACTACGACTGCACTACTTCGTATCACTAGGCGCGTGGCAAAGAGGTGCCCAACGCAGGATCTGGTGGATAGCTGTGAGTGTCAGATGAAGTTGGAGGCTTGTTGGCCTGCCAACTATGATGGTAGTGCTGAATGGATCGTCTATTTTTATGGCTAGCCTGGTCGTTTAGCTGAATCTGGTGAACAAGATACGGAAAGCATGTGTGGTTGACAAGTGTACTTATCTATGGAATGATGATAGGGCCAGCCCAAGTCTTATGATTTTTGAAATGCGAGAAGGCATTCTCAAAAGTTTCGGGGAAGAACGTGCATGCCTAAAATGATTGAAAGATGTGTGGTCGTCTGAAAGGAACCACAACAGGAAATTATGTGAAAGACACGGTATGCTTGTAAGCATTAGACGTGTAAGGAACACAAACCGAGGTGTTTGTCAAGGATCAAATAGATGTTTGATTTGAGGTATTCAGGTAATGAGCATTGTTATGCCTCAGTTACCTTAAAAGTCTGATGAAAATTTCAAGGACGAAATTTCTTTTAAGGAGGGGTGAATGTAATACCCGAGAACTTTGGGTTAATTAAAAAGAAGCAATTTATTAGAGAAGTGGGATTTCAAAGAAAATTAGTATCTGAATAGCCCGAAAAATTGACCAAATCGACTGCCGGGAGTGCCCTGGAGCCGAGATACCAAAGGAAAATGATGTGGCATTAATGAGAACCCCGAGATAGGATTTATGGTGTACAAAGAAATTAGATCGGGAACAGTTTTCGGTACAGCAAAATAGCAGCTGCCAATTAGGCTGCAATATTGAATTGTTATAGACGACTTCTCAGAAGTCAACGAAAACTTGAGGGGGCTTCGGTTTTTCATAAGGAACAACCCTTCAGTGGTTTCAGGAAGAAAAAAGAAGGTTTGAGGCCAAAACGAAGATTCGGGCCTAAGTGCAATTTTTGGAAATTGCTAGAGGGAGGTCGAAACGATATTTTTTCGGAATCCTCAAGGGTCAAGATGATGTTTTAGGACTTTAGGGTCTTAAATACAATTATGGAAAGTCAAGGGGTTAAGTGGAAGAGGGCCAAAATGAGAATACCAAAAGTTTAGGGGCCAAAATGCAATTTTTCGAAAATGGCTAGCATGGGTGAATCTGACCGGTTGGCCATGGCCGAAATTGGGCACTGGGCTAGCACGAGGATGGATCAGGGATCACGTGGGAGTGATCATCAGCCGACAAGGGCCATCGAGGTGGCCGAAATTTGAAGAAAAGTGACTGAAAGTGGCCGCACAAATCGAGCTCCTGCAAATCGCTTTTAGTGGTCGGTTGAGGCTGCTTGAAGGTCGATCTAGGGGAGGTTTAGCCTCCTAAGGTGATGGGTAAGGCGGCCAAGGGTGTTTGAAGGTTCGGAAATGCCTATAAATAGGCGTTGAAGGAGGCCGAAAATTTCATAACTTTGAGCTTCAAATCGGCCTCTAAATCGAACGAATTGAGGCTCAAGAATAAGGGGCTTTTGAAGCCCATGAGGTCTAGAGAATTTCTGGAGAATTTTATCCATTTTGGTTGAGGTTATAGTGGGTTTTCGAAGTCACCGGAAAAATGAGGTGGTCGGTTAGCCGAGGCTTCGAGCCTCCAGTTGACGGCCTTCCCGAGCTTCTTTCAAGCTCCAAGAAGTTCCAAAGGGATCGCCTAGGCGCATGCAGGCGCGTGCGGTCGCGTGGGCTTCTGGAAAAATGTGAAAAAATGTCTAAAAAATCCAAAAAATTATTTTATGGAGGTCCGTGCAAAAAGTTTTGAAGTTCGGGTTCCCGATGTCTCGATTTTAGAACCAAAGAATCTTGTTTTGCGTGAAAACGCAACATCCGAATAAGTTCAGTATTTTTCCTTTGAATTTCAGTGGATATTATGAATTGTTGTGAAATTAGATTTGAGAAAATAGTTCCGAGGTATTTATTGGAATTTTCAGAGAGGAAAAATGAGAGAAAATAAAGAAAAATGAAATAAATGGAATATTGAGGATATTTAGTGATGAAATATTATTTTATGATTGAGGAGATCGAGATGATGTGATTGGTGCAAATTTTGAGAGTTGACACGAAAATTGAGGCGGGGCACGTATATCGAGGCGATGCACGCTTTTCGAGAAAATGCAAGTTTATCTCAAAAGGTGAGTTGTTCTATCCTAAGTATGATTTGGTGAGTAATTTTATACTAAACATGGTTTTGTAAGTTATCCTACCCTATATGATATTCATGAGATGATTGTTTATATGCATGCTATTCATGAATGCAATATTAATTTTGTCATATTGCATGGAAAGTCGTGATATTTGCATGACACGATATTATTGTCATATTGATATTTGTGCATGGGAATGGGATGTCGCCCCCAGAGTGTAGCCGTAATTCCCCTAGGGCAATGATGGAATAATGTTAGGCTTATCCTGCAAAGGTTCGGGATTTGCCTAAGATTCCGTGCTGGGCTGGTGGGCCTGGGAAGTTACATTAAGGGCAACTGTTGTTCATGTTATTGCATCATACATTTGTATATATGTTTTGGACCCTCACTAGAAGTTTCATCTTCTAATGGGTTATGCCCCTAGAACATTCAACGTTCCAGTTTTAGACTTGCAGTTAGGGCAAGGAGCAGGTTGAGATATGACGGCACGTGATGGCGTGGCCGATGATTCAGCAAGCTGTCTCGAAGATATTTTAGCTGATACTTTATTGATGATTAGTCTTGTTAGAATATTATGAAATCTCCATGTATTTATGTATTTCAATATTGAGGATATGATGTTAACTATGGTACGAATTCTTATGTTATAAATAAAGTGAATTGATTATGTACCATATCAGGTTTCGATTATCGCCTCCATATTTTTAATGATTTGCTAGGGTTTTGTTTGGAATTCGGTACTTAAAGTTAAGTTATGTACTGAGAAAGAAAGAAAAAAATAAATTTATGTATATTTTGGACCCCAGCATAGTGACATGCTCAATAAGAGAAAAGCGGAGTGTTACAACTATATCCCTTGACTATACTATGATTACTTTCTTTAATGTTGTGTAATCTTAAATTATGCTCGATATTGTGGATTATGCTTGATATAGTTCTCTTATGAGCTATATTGTTTATATATCTTTATTTTCTTCGTTAACAATGTCTTTTTGATTATGACAAAAATGGGGAGAAGAATAAGATGTTATGAGATGAGAGATTGTATGTATGAGAGTGTGAATTGGGGGAATAAAAATGTATTATGATATTTTTTCGTGTATGTGAGAAAATAGTATCTGAGAGATAGGACATCAAGTAGGTGCAATCAAGACAATCAGATTTGACAATCATGTTTGGTCTTTAAAACTCTTGAAAATTATTTTATCTATTAAGTTATATCCAAAATACTTTTATGCTATTAAGGGGGAGCTTATAGTATAAAATTAAGGGAGAGTTAAAAATATTTTATCAAATTAATAATCTCATAAATTATTTTTTTGTCATCATCAAAAAGGGGAAGAATGTTGAGCTAACTTGCTCATATTAATTAAGTTTTGATGATTAACAAAAATATTTTTATGATATAAATGTATTTCTTTCTCATATAAAAAAATAAATTTATTTTGAATTAAGAGTGGGTACAAAGAGTAAATTTATTTTAAATTAAAGGTGGATAATCTTTAAAAATGTTTCCTACTTTTGATCATTTATGTCTCAAAAGTTTATGTTTGAATTTTTATTTATTGATAAATGCTTTTATTACTTATGCAAAAAGTATATTTATTTTGAATTAAAGGAGAATTACTTTTAGACATGTTTTCTCTTTCTCATATAAAAAGTAAATTTATTTTAAATTAAAGAGAATTGGTTTTAGACAGGTTTTCTCTTACTCATGCAAAAAGTAAATTTATTGTGAATTAAAGGAGATTTCTTTTAGACATGTTTTCTTGTTTTAATCATTTATGTTTCAAAAGCTTTTATTTGAATTTTCAAATATTAATTTCTTATGCAAAAAGTAAATTTATTTTGAATTAAAGGTAAGACATGTTTTCTTATTATTTGATAAAGTTTAAACATTTTTTGAATTTCAAATTTCATATTAATCATTTCTTTAGTGGCTAAAATGCTTATAAATACCCCCAAAACTTATTTGTTGAGAATCTATTGCACATATTGCACATCTAAATCTCCAAAAAGCTCTCAAGCTAATTTTCAAACATTCCAAGACTCTCAAAGATTAATTGTTCATTCACCGAAGAGCCACAAGGCAAGAAGAAAAAAAGAGATCACAAAACCAAATCCGATCTTCTCCATTCAAACTGAGGTCACTGTTTATTTATTTATTTAAATATTATTACCTTATATAATTTGTTTTTAATTGCTTATTTGGATCCAAGTGTGGACAAATTATTTGTAACATTTAAATTATTATTATTAAGTATTGTATAGGTTTCCTAAATCCATTAAAATCTAGGTGAATCTAGTTTTCAAGGTAAGATAGGGAGAAAACCTTGGTGTAGTGGTTGTCTAGAACCTATTATAATCTAGGTGTGTATCTAGTTTTCAATGTGAGCTAGTGTAGAAACTTTGGTGATTTTGATTTAGTGGAACCCCAATGGTGATTAGATCTTGGAGAGTGAACTAGGTGTATGTGAAGATACCGAACCATTATAAATTGTTTTGTGTCTCATTGTATTTATTTTTGTTATATCTTATAGCTTACATTTATTATTAATTTCAAATATAATTTATTATATTTATCAAATATATATTTTTCAATAAAATCATTAATCACAAATATTTATTAAAATTGAGAAAAAATTTAATCACTCAATTCACCCTCTTGAGTGGCCATGCCCTAAGAGACCAACAACCGGCATTTTGTAGATTTCATACCTATTTTTCAAAAATTGCACTTTTATCCTTCCAAGTTTTAATGTTTTGCACTTCTGCCCTATCCCTCAAATCCTGGGTTTTCCAATAATTTTATTAAGCCCCACAAGTTTAGGATACCTCATTTCACCCTCCCAAAAGTTTAGAAAAACTCTCGTTTTGACCATTCTTGGTCAAATTTTAGATTCTGCACTTTGGCCTAAGTACCCATAATCTTGTATTTTGATCCACGTTGTTCGAATCCTTTGATTCCTAAGTATTTTTATCCTCTAAGTTTCGTTCTTCGTCCTTAGCAACTTTTCTTCAAGTTCCTACCAAGATTTGTAATTCACGTTTTAGCCTTAAATTATGACAAAATTACGTTTTGGCTCAAAAATTCTATAAATTCCAAAATACTTTCGATATATAAAATTTTGGATATTACACAATGTTTGATCAAAACACAATGCATTTATTCAAACTTATCATTACACTAAAAATAATAATTGACATTATCTAAAAATTAATTAAATACCGAATAGTATACTAAATATATTATTAAATAAATTATATTTTAAACAAATTAGAGACGAATTTTTAAACTAGCAATAGAATATTTCAACAACGAAAAAAATTTTCCATCACTAATTACATAATTTTTTTTATATTTTTTATTTTTAAAATTTAGCAACGGACATGTTTTTCCGTTGCTAAATTTTAAAAATAAAAAAATTAAAAAAAATCATGTAATTAGCAATGGAACATATTTTGCAAAAAAAATACATAAAAGAATTTATTTTTTTATTTTTAAAATTTAACGATGGACATATTTTTCCGTCGCTAAAATTAACGACAAACTGAAATTTCTGTGGCTACTTTTAAAATTTGTTGTTTTTAATTTTTTTTATTCTATCACTAATTTTATAAAATTCTTTTTTCGTAATCCATTCCAATTCCGTCATTATTCCATCACTAAAGAGCAATGAAAATTTTCACCAATAAAAAATTTGTCACTAAATCCCAAATGTCTTGATAATAATTACTATTCTTTTTTGGAAATGATATTTTCTCATAACAACAAAAGTTTTACAGTAATTAGTCTTTGTTGGGAGCAAGCAACTTAATTAATTGAAGGCTTTTGTCAAATAGGATGGCCTCCTGCCTTTTGACTTTGGATACCAAGTGGTGATTGGAATTTGCCACAAGAAACTTAGATCGTACATTATAATATAAAAAAAAATGACAACATTTGCAAGATATATATACCGAATTCTTGTCCATGATTATGAGTGACTCGATAGGGGAATATTGACCAAGTTCATGTTCTTTATTTGCTAGCTAATAAGATTTTCTTAATTAATTACAATTAACACAACGTTTCTTTTAAATTATATTCGGGCATGGATGGAAAATTTTAATGTTACTGTCACATCATTTTGTTAGTATATTTCTTTAGTATAAAATTTATAAAAGATCATTTTCCATTGAAAGACAACTATAATAGCTTCATTTTAGACCTTACAATTACATGGCCATGCTTTCTGGAAATGGGACAGGAAGTTATATACCTATGATTTTAATCTCAATAAATAAATTATGTTGTACAGTCTGTTCTTTCTTGATGCTATAGGCCTATATATATAGCAAACTAAGTAAAGTTTTCTTGACATTTCAATCAATTCTACTCACTTGCCATCTAAGATATGCCAATTCTCAACAACGACCAAACTATTTTGTAATATATATTAATTATTTAGCCAAGAATACTAAATCAATTTGTCTTTCATTTTTGATTATGCAACTTGGCGAATGTTATATATATATTCAAAGGGAAATGACATTAGACTGCTATATTTTTTTATCCCATATTAGTTAGTTAATATATAAAAATAATTGTTCTATCCTTTCTATTGGGTTAGGTGGATGTATGATGGTATATATTCATTGAAGCACGTGTGAGTTTCTTTTTCTTCTTAATTTGATGGGAATTGGGATGGTTGAAACTTTAAATTCGTTTTGATAATTATTTCAATATAGAAATAATGTTATGCTAATTAATGACTATTACTGAGAATAAAAATGCTCTCACCTGCTAAAAGAAGAAAAGTTTTGGTAAGCCTTGGGATTAGATTAGACCATATTTATATATGTGTGTGTGTTTCCCACCGTTGCCGTTTTCTACGTCTCTCTGTCTATTTAGTGCACTAACGTTTTGGATATAATTGGTCACAAAGAAAGATGCCTTCTTTCAAGGGCATTCACATGGCTTATCTCTATTATTCTCCCCCTCCTCCGCCACCACCTCCATGCAACCAAGCCTCAACACAGCCCCCACCTACTCCGCCGCCGCCTACATGTAACCATGCCTTCGCACCACCATCACCACCTGCACGTAGCCATGCCATCAAACCTCCGCTGCCTCCCACTGCACCAAACATGGGGTGGACTCTACCACCACAGCCTCCTACCCCCCCAAACATAGGATGGAAGCCGCCGCCTTCTCCTCCTCCTCCTCCTCCTACTGGGAGGACACCGCCACCGCCACCACAATTACCACCTTGTCAATGTGCTCATCAGCCGTCTCCCAATATCAATCCTCCGCCAAGCCATAGTACTCCATATTCCCCAGCGCCACCACCAAAGCCCCCTTCAATACCCGTCACTCCCTCCAAAAACCCTATTCCACCACCAACCATGCCACCTCAATCCTCGAGTCCTCCACCACCATTCACTCCACAGCAATCCCCCACTCCGCAACCAATCACGCCACCTCAATCCTCAACTCCATCGCCAGTCACTCCACAGTTGCCTACATCACCACCAGCCACATCACCACCAGCCACGCCACCGCAACCCTCTTCTACACCGCCTGTTAGCCCTCCTCAAACTCCTATGCCACCACCAGTCACGCCACCTCAGTCTTCTACTCCACCACCAGTACTCACGCCACAATCACCTACATTGTCGCCTGCCATGCCACCACATCCCTCTTCTACACCACCTCTTAGCCCTCCTCAATCTCCAACTCCACCACCAGTCTCTCCAGCGTCGCCTCCATCACCGCCAACCATGCCACCGCAACCGTCTTCTACACCACCTATTAGCTCTCCACATCATCCTATGCCACCTCAGGCCATGCCACCTCAATTCTCTAGTACTCCACAGCGATCTCCTGCACAGCCACCAATGATGCCGTCCCAACCCCCTGTTGGAGCACCAAACAACCCACCACAATCCCCTTCGCCGCCGATCATTCCACCAACACCATTATCGCCTCCAACCACCAGTTCTCTACCTCCAACGTCACCGGTGAATAGTCCGCCACCAGTTGAGTGGCCACCTCTAGTGTCGCCGCCGCCATTTGGTGCACCAGCACCTCTTCATCCAGCTTTTCCTCCTCCTCTAGTAACCCCACCAAATTACCCTTCAATACCACCATCGTCAACTGCTCAACCACCTCCATCTGGAGGCAATAATAACCACACCGCTGTAATCGTCGTTTGTGCCTCATTGGGCGGTGTTTTCTTCCTTGCATTTCTCGCAGTTGCTCTCTTCTGCTTGGCTAAGAAAAAGAAGAAACCAGTCATGGTTCCAGCACCTCCTTGTGTGGAGGAACCTTTAGAAGAGGAAGGCCCGCGTCTTGAGGAAACTGTAGTTGTAGCAGTTGCCGTCGAAGAAGAAATTTGTGAAGCTGGAGATATCGATGGTGGTGGCGGCGGCGGAGGAGATTCACGTGTCGAAGAACCTCCACCTTCTTAGTTAGATCAGAACATGTTCATATCTTTGACCGCAATGAAATTATTCTTTTTTTATTATTATTGTTTGCTTTACATTCATGAATGCAGTTGGAGAATTCTATCTGGGGTGTAACTAAATTATTAGATTAGCTTTTATTTATTTATTTATTCGTGATGTATAAGCACACACTTTTTATGTAAAAAATAAGACAAATCAAATTTGTATATTAGTACTCTACTTGTGATTATTGGCAATTAACATAAATTTTACTTTGTTAATTAATTATTTTTAATTTATCGTTTAGAGGATGAATTTTCACTCTTATTCTTGGTGCTTCTAACTTAATTAATTGTGATTATTCTCTTCATTTTGGTTAGAGTATTAAAAGGGTATTGACTTCAAAAGGAAAATAGTAATAATAATGATAATGACGATGGGACAAGAGAAGATGCTTAGAAGAATGCTAGCTTGTTTGTTTGTTTGGTTAGAGTTGTTGTTGACTGTCAATCTTGAAATGAGATTGCAGAGGCTACCTCCACTTTGAAAATAAATTGCAATCCCTTGAAGCCCATTTTCTTTAACCTCTTCACTTTCAATATTCTTTATTCTCTTTTATTTATTTATTTTCATGGGTCTAGGTCACTATTGAACCAGCTGGTTTAAGCTTAACCACTATCAATTTTGTCCAGATAATTTTACTTTAGATAATAAGATGTTAGAAAGAGCTTTAAGTTCAAGAGGCTCCTGTTCTCATTTTGTAAACCCTTTGTACATCATTTTTTATTATCTTTCTTGTAAAAAGATTGATTCTACCATGCATACCCGTGATACTTTGGGCACTAATTAAGCAAAACAACTTGTTACCAAGGTTGTGGAAAATTATTACCACCAAAAAAAAAAATGTATAAAAATTTTGAGAAACAAAATAGTTTTTAGTAATATATAATCAGAACATATTTGCCATTTGAAGCATATATAAAGCCAGCCTTCTCTGACCTAATTTCCAAAGATGACTATATAAGGGGGTTGGTTAACTTTGAATTTTACTAAAGATAAAGCACTTTAATTAATTCAATGGCATTGTTGTGTTGATCAGGGGTGACAATTTAAACTTGGCCCTATCCTGTCTTGCCCTGCCTCGGTTAGAGCGGGATCAACACTTGCGGCTTGAATGATGCTTATATGCCTTGCCCCAAACTAATTTATATACATATATATGTAGCTCACTATATATATAGTGGGCCCAAACCGAATATAATAGAATTTTTTTTCTTAACCAGATATAATAGAAGTTAATTGGCTGGCTCACTTCCAAATACGGGTTCTCAAATCTATTCTCACTTCTAAGCAAGCAAGAAGCTTGCCGGCCAGAAAATGCTTGGTTAAGATTTAATTAGTTACAAAATTGAACTAGATAATTTATTAAATAAAAAATTATCTAACCAAATCAAGACGTACGGCTTGAATGTGAATCAATTAATTATATATATTGCTGTAAAAACAGGCAAGAACATCAGCATTGATGATGTTGTTCTTGCTGTTTTCAGCAACGTAGCTGTTGTTGCTTACAGTTGCATGTTGTTTTGAACATGCAATGTTTGGTAGAAGTTTGAAGAAACAGCAGTGTTGTTGCTGCAGCAAGTAACTAGAAATGCTCAAGGTCTTTTTTAAGTGATTTTTTTTTAATTTTTTTCTCATAAAATATATTTATATGCACATAAGAAAAAAGTGAAAGAAGAAAGGAGTCAATGAGGAATGGCTTCCAAGTTATCTCCTTTGGCGCAGCTTTTGCTCGCCAAATTGGAAAGCAGATTGCAAGCGAGCAGCGAGGTGGTCGCTGCCCCGGCCATGGAGACCCTCACGACAAGGGTGGGGCCTGGAAGGCTAGCAAATGAGCCAGCCAGCCCCTTGGGCTTCCTTTTGCCTTATTATTTTTTTATTTTTTTGATTAACTATATATATTTATATTTTATTATTTTTTACATATATATATTTAAGTCATCTAACTCATTCACTTAGTTAAATAAATTATTTTTTAAATTAAATTTAAATTTATTCTCTAAATATTCTAAAAATATTTTATATAGCAATGTCAAAAAATAAAAAACCAATCCAGGCGGGCCCACAATTCTTATCCTTGACTCTATGGGAATAGTGAGACAGGTGTACATATCGTTTGCAAATACTAAGATAGGAAAGGATAATAATGCTTTTTAAAAAAATTTACATAAAAATACAATTGAAATAACAAATAACAATATTTTGAGAACTTCATATCAAAGTTTTATACATAATATATTGTTACTGTTACGTAAATGATGATACTAAACCAATCACTTAGGTCTGCCTCGAAGCAAGTATCTGTAAGGACAGGGCCTTTAATCCCATGGGAAAACTCCGACTCTCGAGTCAGTAGAAGAAAATACCCGAAATGAAAAATCACTTAGTAGTCAGATGATCTATACCTGTAGAAGTTGACCTCTATTTAAAGATAGCGTAGAGCATACTCTGAAAAGGTAAGATAACCTCTGAATAAGACGTTGGAGATAATCTCGGTTGACCAAATCAGCCTCGTTCAAAATCAAATATGAGATGAAGATCTAGATGACACGTGGCGCTTCCTGAGAGCGTCACGTGGCGGCACCGGGTTGGTAGTCTCTGACAGTAGTATAGTAATTTTGCCCTTAGTAAAATATCCCTTCATCAGTAAATGATTGATATTCTTATATAATTTTCATATAAAAAATGCTATAAAATAATATAGTTGTAATTGTAAGCTATCTTAATATATATTAAAGTAGGAGAGTTGCTACAAAGAACTTTCCCGCCCAAAATTAGCTTTTATTTTTATTTTTTTTATGTATGCATTTCAATAAATACTATTCCTTCCACTAAAAACATGTTTCAAAAATTAATATAAAAAATTTCTAATGTTATTAATTTCTACTATCATTTAAAGATTTAAAGATAGACAGATAATTAAACAATTAATTTCTATTGTCATTTAAAGATAAATAATCAGACAATTAATTTCTACTGTCATTTAAAGATAGACAGATAATCAGATAAACGAGGCACCTCTCACAATTTTTTACTTATCTTTAATTTTTTATTAATTTAATTTTTAATGTGACCTTCACACTCCACACGTTTGAATAATCCGGAGACAGCTTCTATGCACTTATATTAATTATTCACCGGTATTAATTTTTTTTTATTAATTTAATTTTCTAAGTAACCTTCACACTTCCTAGCATTAACACGTTTTGGAATAATCTGCTAGGACAACTTTCTATGCAATTACATTAATTAAAATAAGCAATTTCTATGCAATTAAATTAATTTTCTACAAACATCTGGCCACCACTTTCAAAAACACGAGAAGATGGGGCAGCTTACATTAATTTTCTGCAAACATCTGGCCACCACTTTCAAAAACACGAGAAGATGGGCAATCAGCTGGTATAAAAACCCACACATTCTAAGATAAGCACCCTATTCACTCCTATTTCATATCACCTAATTTGATATTGTATCCGGTCTTGAAATGCCTCCTTTGTTTCAAATGTCGAAGTCTGTGGATTCTACTCGAGCTAATTGGGCAATAAAAGTACACGTAGTACGTAAGTGGGATCTGCCAAAGTTCGAACATAAATCTCAGATTAACTCTGTGGAAATGGTCTTAATAAACCATGAGGTAAGTTTTTTACCCACTGTTATGTGTGTAAATTGCAGAAACAAGTAGGTTCTTTTAATTACTTACCTTATATGATTGAAGTAGATTGAAGATTTGCACACTTCTCTACGTGAGTGCTATCTTTTTTAGCAGATGAAGACGTCCTCATTTTCAAATTAAGACAATAGTTAGTATGGAACAATGAATATTCTATATATATTAAAATAATCGTCTAGACAAAAGGGCTTAAATATAGGCAGATTTGGAATGAATTTGTGAAAGATCGATAATAGTGATCCATATCCCTGTTGATGCTTACCTTTGTTATCCTTAGAATGACGTCGTCCTCATTGTCTAATTTGTGAGAGATTGATAATAGTGAAACCCTGATAATACTACTTCTTACCCTTGTTGATCCTTATTTACACACATAAATGAAGCATACAATATTTTTGTATACATTTTATTTACAACATTAATCTGTTCATATAGATGAAAAAAAATCCCTCACAAACAGTAAGTAAGGCAGGGCCGTATCAGTAAGCATACAAGTAAGTAGCAAGCTAAGGTAGGAATTACTTACTGTTAGTGAGTATAAATAAAAAAAATAAAAAAATCCGTTACAAACGGTGAGTAATGCAGTGAGTAAGCATACAATAGCTTTGTAAGGCAGTGAGTAAGCAACAAGCTAAGGTAGGGATTACTCACTGGCAGTGAGTAAAAATAAAAATAAAAACATTAATCTGTTCATACTATTATATGAACAAATGGTACTAAACATTAATCTATTCATATAGAGGAAAAAAAAAATCTCTTTCAAATTAGAAGCAAAAATGTAGAGGATGAGCAAAAATGTATAATCTGCTAGACATAGTTTAAAAAAACAAATCAGAAGCAATAAATATAAAAAACTTACACTGCAGGCGATTTAGTAAAGTATTAGTGTCAAACCATATATATATCAGACAGCCCCGATATCCGCAAATTTTTTAGTGTCATGCATACATGCAAACTATATATGAGTTGAAATTATTATTATTATAGTGATATATATATATATATATATTTGCTCTTATTGGCAGAATGTGAGCCGATTATATCTTTGTTAGTTTAAGTAGTTCTTTTGAATCACTCCTTATGTAGTTTTTGATCTACTATTTAAATTGATATTATTATTCATTTTTCCCTACTATTTACACATCTAAAGTAGACAAATGTCGCGTATATCAATTATGATTTTTAAGACTGTTGTTGTTCAAAATTATCTTAGAAAAAATTATGTGTTCACAGGGAGGATGCATGCAAGTATTAAAAAATTATCTTATAAGTTCTTTCATGGATAAGATCCGTGAAAACTTAGTCTATGTCATGCGAAACTTTGTTGTTGTTCAAAACACCATGAAATTTAAGACTACGTCGCACGCATACAAGTTAAATTTTACAAAAACAACACAAGTAATTGAGGTACGCGATGTAACCTTTTCTGCTATTATATTCGCTTTCAGAGCATTTAATGATATATTGAGCGAGGAAAACGTGGATGAAGCACGGCTCTTTGGTACGTTTTATTTTTAATTTTTTGTTTTTCTTTTTTCTTTTTTTTACCTTCACATTGTTTAACCCTGTGGTTCATTGATTTATTATTATTATTATTTGTAAAAAATAGATTTGATAGGGGAAATTGTAGTTAAGGATAGTGCTCGGCTCCACGCATCATCTGCGT
Source organism: Diospyros lotus (assembly GCF_014633365.1). NCBI lineage: Eukaryota > Viridiplantae > Streptophyta > Magnoliopsida > Ericales > Ebenaceae > Diospyros > Diospyros lotus. Next base: position 15,026,559 of record NC_068341.1, on the reverse strand, counting down.
CTATTACCAATTCAATTGATGTCATGATAGAAGATTTGGAGTACGAAAATTCTTACATTTCATCTATATATTTGGTGTTTATTTATCTACTTTAGTAAACAGATTTTCCTTAGTTAGGAAAAATCGTCTTCCGTGTACCCTCTGGGGTGATCACGCTGATCTGGTGAACTCTCACCTTGAATCTGCTAAGGATGAACCTATTATTCTTCTACTTCAGATGTGTCGCACGAAGATTTTTAGGGGTATATCTACTAATTCCTTATCTCTAAATTTTGACTGTTTAGACTATTAAATGTGTGGCACGGTAGAGTGATGACCTAATTTAAAATATCAGTAGAAGTTAGGATTACAAGTACATATTACGTAAATAAGGTGTTTGTCAACGCAACGGTTTTTGAGGTTGAGGATTTCCGTGACAAGTATGGGCTTTTCAAAGCTATTGTTATACATTCATTTATTTATCATGCTTCATTATCATATATAGCCAATGTTTTTATAAAACTTTAGGTTGTTGAACAGTGTAGAGTGTTTCTCACAGAGGATTAGTCAAATTTCTTCTTCGACTACATACTCTATAACTAATGATTTAGAGAGTGGAATGTGTGAAGTCAAAACAATTGAACAATTGCTTGAGTCTACTGAGGTAATTTCACTTTGTTAGGCATGTATATTTAACACTACACACATTACAACCATCTAACAACGCATCGAACCGCAGGCTGGTAGCTATTGGGTAGTTTGTACAATTGTTGATGTTGAATCGGATCGAGGTTGGTGGTATTTAAATTGTAAGAAATGTGCAAAAAAAGTTAAAGAAAATGGAAACCGCTTTTATTGCGAGAAGTGTGAAAGGTTCGACATGTCAGTATTATTTTCTATTCGTCTCTCCCCAAATCTGACTGTGATTTCTCCTGTATATCTATGTTACTGTGTTTATAATTATGAATATTTGCATTAGTATTGTGCACTCCTTACACTGTTTTTTTTCGATATGTACTCATTGATTTTTTAAATAATCACTCCTTATGTAGTTTTTGATCTACTATTAAAATTTATATTATTATTTTTTTCCCTACTGTTCACAAGGCAATATACACAAATGTCATGTATAGCAGTTAGGATTTTCCCAAAAGACTGCAATTAAATACAATGTTTTTTTATACTGTTGTTGCAATTAGTAGATACCATATCGTGTTTTGTGTTGTCATCATTATTATACTGCTGCTATTCTAACATTTATCATAGAAGCAAAACAATGTGATTAATGTGGAAGAAAACATGAATGAAATATTGAAACAGTTTAGTCTGGAAAGAGGGTCTTACCTGTTAGTGTGATGAGTATTGTGATATCATCCCATTTTTTCGAGGACACAACCGAAATAATTTACCCATTTAGTCTCTCAATTTTCCTGCAGAAAATTGGTGCAGTAGCCATTCAAAAACAAACTCCATTGAATGTTTGGGAGAAATTAACGGAATGACAAGTTGTTCTAGGAAAACTTTGACGATTAACTCAAACAAACTATCAAGGACGCCTTTCAATGTTATTACAAATGGTAATGATCTATTATTATTACTATAAAGCTTAATTTTTATTTTGAAAAAATAATGTTTATGGAAACTATAATTTAATGTTTTAACAATTTCGCAAAGCCAACGTATTGGTTTTTCCATTGGTGATGCACCAGTTACATTATCGGATAATTTTCAATGCCAAGAAAGTAATGGCACGTGTAGGACTTTGAGAACACTTTCTTCCGGTAAGCACAAGATAACCAAGGGAAGATGTGTTGTGTCTTCACCATCGATGAGATTGTTGTCTGCGGACGATGGTGTTTTTACTCCAAATATGCAAGAACATGCAATTTTTACCAAAGGTGAGTTATTTGTTCATTTTATATAAATAAATTTTCCACCATCTCAGTGACAGTTTGAGAATTGTATGTTAAAAAATTACCAATGTCTTGCTATATCTTTTACCTACAGGATTAAATAGTTGTCTCAATTTTGGAATGCAAGTTCCAGTTTTTGAAGAAATTGTAGATGAGGGTAACAATTCTATCACATGGTGCTAAAGTCCGTATAATGGCAGCCCCATATTTTGTAGTAATTGTATTTTTTATTTTCTTTAGGTGACGATGTTGAATTTCTAGTGATTTCCAATACAAGTGAAATCTTTAATCGCCAACTTATATTTTTTCCTAAATTTCCCTTTAATTAGATATATCATTGAATAGAATAATGTTGTATGTCACGAATGATAATATATTATCACTTGTGTGCAATCATGTTTCGCATTAGATGATAGACTTGAATTAAATATACGAATATGAACTTTTTTTATTGGTCCTATTATTTAAAAAATCTTAAAGTATTGTCGCATAATCGATGATCGATTATAATTGAATAGCATCACTTCTGGATTTACAGTATTTTTCATTCTGAAATTCTGGCATCTATAATGATTTTTGAATTACTTCTTAAAGATTTGAATAACAATAATAAATTCTATAAAATATTTAATTAAAAGTGATTATTGATGTTTAAAATTTTTTTACGTAGTGTACATGTGACCGTATTGTAGCACTAATTTTTTTAGACACCAAAGTGTGACCAGAAAACCAAGTAGGTTGTCAATTTGATCAAATTAAGTATAAAAAGAGTAGTCCAAACAATAATTTATAATTTTCTTAAATTTTCACTTATGGACCCATTTGTATATATGAAAATGAAAATTATTTCGACAAAAATATGAACATGTAGGTTCTTTGAATTACTTACCTCATGTGATTGAAGTAGATTGAAGATTTGCACATTTCTCCCAGTGAATGTTATCTTTTTCAGCAGATGACATTGTCCTCATTTTCAAATTAAGACAATAATTAGTATCGAACAATGAAGATTCTATGTATATTAAAATAACTGTCTAGACAAAAGGGCTTAAATATAGACAGGTTTAGAATGAATTTGTGAGACATCGATTATCCAATGATGAGTTTTTGTAAACATTTTACTTACAACATTAATCCAGCATACAATGTTTTTGTAAACATTTTATTTACAACATTAATCTGTTCATATGGAGAAAAAATAAAAAAAAAATCCCTTATTTTTGAAATAAATGAGTCTTTGACAGAGTTTTGATTCGAAATCAAGGGTTAATTCAAAAGAGTAATGAACCCCGTATACATAAGAGAAACTTAAAAAAAAAAAAAATTCCTTTTTGTGTCCAATATAGTAGATAAATCATTTTTATAGAAGATATATGTTAAAATAGAGAAACACATAGATCTGAGTAAAATAAATAAATAAAGTATGTGCAGATCTAATAGACGGTGCTAAGGAAATGGCCGCTGTGTTTAGTTTTGTCCACAATCAGGTAAGTACAGTCCATTCAAACACATCAAACCAATGAATATATTAAAATATTGACTATGAGAAAAAATGTATAATCTGCCAGACATAATTTTAAAAAAAAAATAGAAGTAATAAATATAAAAAACTTACATTGCAGTGTTGAGGCAGATTTTTAGTTCCAAAATAAGGGTTTATTCAAAGGAGTAATGCGATCCATAGATCTGAGAGTAACAAAAAAAAAAAAAAAAAAATCAACCATCAATGAAAAATCAGATTAAACCGAAAATAATCAAGAACAAGAAGAACATAATATAGATCTCCCTATTAATCGGTCAAGACTTAAATCTGGTTAGGTCCGTTCACCACTTAGGATCCCATTGCCAACAAAACCACAAAGCCACATAGAAATCCCTCAACCGATAGCCCATAAATGTCTAATCTGCCAGACATAATTTAAAAAAAATTCAAAACCAATAAATATAAAAAACTTAAATAGCTCTGAGAGTACTCTACTAAAAATACATAGATTTGAGAGTAACTTACATAGATCATATTTATTCCATAGATCTGAGAGTAACAAAAAAAAAACCAACCATCAAATCAAAACCAGATTAAACCAAAAATAATCAAGAACAAGAAGAACATAATATAGATCCCCCTGTTAATCAGTCAAGGCTCAAATCTGGTTAGGTCCATTCATCACTTAGGTAACGCCAACGAAAACACAAAGCCACACAGAAAACCCTCAACCTAAAGCCCATAAATGTAAAATTTGCCAGACATAATTTAAAAAAAAAAAAATCAAAGAGAATAAATAAAAAAACTTTCATAGATCTGAGATTTACAAAAAAAAAACTCTATTGAAAATACATAGATATGAGAGTAACTTACATAGATCTTATTTATTCCATAGATCTGAGAGCAACAAAAAAAAATCAACCATCAAATCAAAACCAAATTAAACTGAAAATAATCAAGAACAAGAAGAATAAAATATAGATCTCCCTGTTAATCGGTCAAGGCTCGGATTTGGTTAGGTCCGTTCACCACTTAGGTCACGCTAACGAAACCACAAAGCCACACAGAAAACCCTCAACCGAAATCCCATAAATACATAATCACATAATTTAAAAAAAAAAATCAGAAGCAATAAATATAAAAAACTTACATAAATCTGACAGTAACAAAAAAACTCTACTGAAAATGCATAGATCTGAGAGTAACTTACATAGATCTTATTTATTCCATAGATCTGAGAGTAACAACAAAAAATCAACCATCAAATCAAAACCAAATTAAACTGAAAATAATCAAGAACAAGAAGAACAAAATATAGATCTCCCTGTTAATCGGCCAAGGCTCGGAGCTGGTTCGATCTATTCACAACTTAGGCAATGCCAACAAAATCAAAAAGTCACATAGAAAGCCCTCAATCGAAAGCCCAGAACCCCAACCGAACAAAGCACCCACACAAAATAGGTCTTCCACACAGGAATCACAAAGAGCCAAACAAAAGCCCTGAACACTTCTCAGTCAAAACCAACAGAAGCTCTCTCACCCCCATTTGATTAAACCAAAAAAGAGTAGGTCACCACTAAGGTAAAATTGGATCACAAAGGGGATGGGTTGAAAGCACGAAGCTGATAGCAACTTCTCGAACAAGAGACCAAAGTCTTGGATATATAGAGAAGGATATCGCCCTAACAGATTGTCTATCGCATACAAGGAAAGGAGGCCGAAAGGATTGAACCAAGAAAGGAAAGAACCCCAAGAACCCACAAGCAATCGGCTGAAGGAAAAAGCATGAATCGGCCGAAGAAGGAAAGGGGGGGGAGATAGGGTTTCGGCCGTAGAGGGAAACATCAAGAAAGACTACACGAGGGTTATATATGAGGGCTTTAGGGTTAACCAAGGTGGGCTTGGGCTTCAACCATTTATTCTTAAATTTACATAGTATAACATATTTGTATACTTAAATTTAAATTTAAATATTTTTTTATAACCCACTAAATCTGTTCTCTCATTTTTTTTTTCCAAAAACATTTCTACTTGCAATGCTCAGCGATATGCATATAGTTTCCCATCTAAATTTACTTACCAATTTTATATATTTTGTAAAAAATTAGAAAAAAAATCTAACGAAATTTTGTTCAACATGCATCGTAATTTGCATTTGATACATAATAAATACACCCAACTTTGAGAATCTATATAATGGAATTTGAATACGATGTGTTATACTTTTCACAAGTTTGAAATGACTTTCCTAACTATTTATGGTATATTCTCTTACTAATTTTTTGACTATAGTGTATTGCAATTTTTCAAAAGTTAAAAATATATTTTATTTTTGATTTGACAGAATACGTTGACATCGATGATGCATCATACACAGGTGAATTTTGTGGTGCTATATTTTGGTATGATGAGAGAGTTGGCAAAAATTATAATACAAAAAAATCAAAATTCTCATTGTGCTGCATGCAAGGGAAAGTTGAGCTTCCACGTATGCCATGCTCTCCTCAAATTCTAAATGATCTACTCTATGAGAGTGATGAGAAAAGCAAGCATTTTGTTGAGAACATTTGAATGTACAACATGATGTTTTCCTTCACATCAATGGGAGGAAAGATTGACTCCAGTGTAAACCGAGGGAACTCACCACCTGTGTTCAGATTGCAAGGTCAAAACTATCACATGATTGGGAGTTTGTTGCCGATTGAGGGATCTTCGCCTAAATTTTCACAGTTATACATTTACGATACAGATAACGAAGTCGCAAACAGATTACATGCTGTATGGTATAAATCTTTTTCTTTTGAATTGCATTATTTGTTTTCTATTAGTTATTTTATTTTTACAAATTTAAATTGTTTCATATTTTTCCATTATAGCTAAGATTCTGAGGGGAACAATCTACACGAGGAGATCGTATCTGATTTAAAAAAGATGCTTGATGAAAATAATGTTATGGTAAAGTCATTTCGAATGGTTAGAGAAACCTTACGTTAACAAGATTGCTCGAGCATTAAACTTAGGCTTCTGGGAAAGAGAGGTCATGATGGTAGGAGATACAATATGCCATTAGTATCTAAAGTTGCGGCTTTAGTAGTTGGTGATTTTGAGACTTTGCCTGGAGATAGAGATATTATTGTTGAAACTTGAAGTGGGTTATTGCAACGGATCAATTAATTAAATGCTTCATACCTTGGACTACAATATCCATTACTTTTTGTGTATGTGGTCAAGACAGTTACAGAGAAGATGTCAAACTAAAAACTTAAATTCCAAAGCAAAGTCTGGACGGAAAAAAATAAGCATGAGAGAGTTTTTGGCATATCGTTTGCAGGAAAGGGCATGTGAATCACCAATCATTTTATTCTCTAGACGGTTGTTCCAATAATTTTTGGTCAATGCTTACACGATGGTTGAGTCTTCAAGATTGGCATATGTACGAACGCACCAGAAGGAATTGAGGTGTGAGATGTATAGAGGTTTAACTGAACCAATATTAAGAGGTGAAACTAATCCTGTTTCTCAAGGAAAATGAATTATTTTATCGTCTACATTTACTGGCGGGGCGCGATATATGATCCAAAACTACCAAGATGCGATGGCTATATGCAAGTGGGCTGGATATCCTAATCTGTTTATTACATTCACATATAATCCGAAATGGCCAGAGATTGTGCGTTTCTTAGAGAAAAGAAGACTAAAAGCAGAGGATAGACCTGATATACTTTGTAGGGTATTCAAGATGAAGTTAGATAATTTGATGAAAGATCTTAGGCATAACAAAGTCTTTGGAACAGTTAAAGCATGTATGTTTTTTTTATTGTTTACATCTATATATGTGCTCTCTTTTTTTTGTCATGTTACTTATTTGAATTTTTAATCATTATTTAAAATTTTTTGTAACATTACATTTTGTTACAATAATGTATACCATTGAGTTCCAGAAACGTGGTTTGCCACATGCACACATATTGCTTTTTTTGGCTAAAGATGCAAAGTTTCCATCTGGTGATGATATTGACCATATCATATCGGCCGAAATCCCTGATGAAGTAAGTGAGAGGAATTATTATGTAGCCGTCAAAGATCTAATGATTCATGGTCCGTGTGGCAGTTTGCGAAGCAGCTCACCATGCATGGCTAATGGTCGATGCACTAAACATTTCCCAAAAAAGTTTGTTGATTCTACCAATGTTGATGAAGATGGATACCCCGTTTATCAACGACGAGACAATGGAAGGACTGTACAAAAGAATGATATTGAACTTGATAATCGATATGTGGTTCCCCATAACCGATACTTGCTACTGAAATACGGTGATCACATTAACGTGGAGTGGTGCAATCAGTCAAGGTCAATTAAATATCTTTTCAAGTATGTAAATAAGGGACACGATCTAGTTACTGCAAGTTTTTATCAAAGTGTTAACGATGGGAATGCTGAAAAGACTGATGAGATAAATATGTATTACGATTGCAGATATATTTCCCCATGCGAAGCTGCTTGGAGAATGTTTGGATTTGACATTCACTACAGAGATCCACCGGTTGAGAGGTTGTCATTTCATCTTCCTAACGAGCAGAATGTTATTTTTTCAGATTTGGATCTAATAGATGATGTATTAAGTCATCCTACTGTAAAGCATAGCATGTTCACTGCATGGATGGATGCAAATAAGAAGTACAGTGATGCGAAGGATCTCACGCACGCAGAATTCCCGACAAGATTTGTTTGGAAGCAAGGTTAACGAGAATGGCAACCTAGACAATGTGGTTTCTCAATAGGTCGAGTATTTTATGTTCCTCCAAGTTGTGGGGAAATGTATTGCTTGAGAACTCTATTGAATATTGTACGGGGCCCTACGAGTTGTGAAGAAATTAAATGTGTGAACGGTATTCAATATTCGTCATTTCGGGATGCTTGCTATGCACTCAGTTTACTTGACAATGATAAAGAGTATGTAGATGGCATAGTTGAAGCAAGTCATTGGGGTTCTGCACATTCGTTAAGGAATCTATTCGCAACTCTCTTGATGTCAAACACTTTGGCAAGACCTGAATATGTATGGCAACAATGTTGGCAATTTCTTTCGGATGATATTCTGTATAGACAAAGAATCATTTTGAACCACCAAGGTAAAATGTCATCATATTTTTTTCAGGGTTTTTGGTTTGCATGTTTTTTTTAATCATTTTTTAACCCATGACAATAATGTTTTTTCATTTGTTTTTGGTAATAAATAGGTTTGGAGTTGAGCGAGGAAGAAACCAAAAACTACGTTCTCTTAGAGATTGAGAAGATATTAAGGAGCACTAGAAGAAGTCTTTGTGATTTTCCATCATTGCCCTTTCCTTGTATTGTCGATGCATCACTCGGTGAAAATAGGCTAATTCAGGATGAGCTTAGGTATGACAGGAAAGTTTTGGCAGAAGATCATAAGTTTTTTGTGCAAAAATTGTCAGATGAACAAAGAAATGTTTATGAAACTGTACTGCATTCTATAGAAGCTAATAAGTGAGGTGTATTCTTTGTGTACGGCTATGGAGGGACTGGAAAAACATTTGTTTGGAAAACTCTATCAGCTGGATTGGGATCAAAGGGAGAAATAGTACTGAATGTGGCATCTAGCGACATAGCATCACTTCTTTTGCCAGGCGGTAGGACAGCACACTCGAGGTTTGCAATTCCTCTTAATCCCAATGAAGATTCAACGTGCAATATCAAACAAGGGAGTGCACTTGCAGAGTTGATAGCAAAGTCAAAGCTCATAATATGGGACGAGGCACCTATGATGAATTGATACTGCTTTGAGGCACTAGACAAAAGTATGAGGGATATTTTAAGGTTCACCAATCCATTGAACTAGGATCAACCTTTTGGAGGAAAAACAGTGGTGTTCGATGGAGATTTTAGACAAATTCTGCCAGTTATCCCAAAAGGGAGTAGACAAGACATTGTTCTTGCAACTATCAATTCCTCATATCTATGGAGACACTGCAAGGTATTGAATTTGACAAAGAACATGAGGCTACAAGGTCTTGATTTTGATGATCAGTCAATGGAATTGAAAATTTTTTCCAAGTGGATTATGAAAATTGGTGATGGAACATTAGGTGGTAGAAATGACGATCTGATAAATAGGTTTGATAATTTGCTTGAAGCAGTTGTGGAAAGCACATATCCTTGCTTCTCAGACCATGTTGATGATATATCATATTTGCAAGGAAGGGTCATACTAGCACCAATGCTTGATGTCATTGAATCCATCAATGAGCATATGGTTTCTTTAAACCAAACTGAAGGAAAGACCTATTTAAGTTCGGATACGACTTGCAGGTCAGATACAAACATTGATTTATTAGGAGATATTCATTCACCAGAATTTTTTAACAGTATTAGGTGTTTTGGGGTGCCAAATCATGAGTTGAATTTGAAAGTTGGAATTCTAGTGATGTTACTGAGAAATATTGATCATTCCGTAGGGTTGTGCAACGGGACAAGGCTTATTGTCACAAGACTTGGAAATCATATTCTAGAGGGTAAAATTCTATCGGGAAATAATGCAGGACACAAAGTCTTCATTCCAAGGATGTCATTGACTCCATCAGATTCAAGATTGCCGTTCAGGTTCCAAAGAAGACAATTTCCTTTGATTGTATCCTACGCTATGACCATCAACAAAAGTCAGGGGCAATCATTATCGCGTGTAGGACTATATTTGAAAAAACCAGTATTCAGTCATGGTTAGCTATACGTAGCTGTGTCAAGAGTTACAAGTCGGAATGGTTTAAAGATACTAATATGTGATAAGGAAGGAGAACAAACAAACTCAACCACAAATGTTGTATTCAAAGAAGTTTTTCAGAATTTGTAATATTTAATCTTATTATAAATTTTATTTCTTGTGATATTTACAATATAATAAAATTAAATTGTTATGTTTTCAATATTTATTGAAAGTTCATATATTTCTTATATCTTTGTTTGTGAATCCATTTTCCGTGCATCACACGGGTGAATAACTAGTTATGTATAAAGTGAATAGGATAAGGTCGCACCACTCTGATTTAATTTTTATATATACATTATTTAATTATTAAACGCTTCAATCTCTAACATTTTTGCACATTTTTGGCTCGTTTATTTCTATTCTTAGTTCGTATTAACTCTTCACCTTTCTAAGTTAAATTAAAATCAATTTTAGTTCATAAATTTATTACAGCTTCAAAACTTTTAAGTTAAAATCCTTTAAATAAATATATATATATTAATTATGGACTGAAGGATCGATGACCACTATAATTTAATAAATAAATATATATATTGTTGTTCTCTTCATATAATATTTTCGATGCTCAAGTTAACCATGACATTTAAAGAAAATAATATATTGTTTGTAGTCTGAAAGAGGCGAGATATTTAGAATCATTTCTAAAATTTGTGTTGGGATTCTCGAGATTCTCTCTGGATTTCTGATTTGGATTGTTATAAGATATTTAGAGTTATTCTCAAGATTTGTTAGGATTCTTGAGATTTTCTTTAGAATTCTTGGTTTTGACTGTTATCAAAGAACAAAATATATAGTTTGAATTTAAAGTTCGATAAATCTATCAAATCTAATTTGGGTCCTCCTAAATTAAAATTTGAGTTAATCACTTATATTTAAATCTATATTAGATAAGAGCCACATGTCACTTTTCTACTACTTGACAATAGAAACATATGACTAGCTGTGACCTGCTCGTGCTAGCCCCCACTAAACAGTAATTTTACTATATATATATATATAATAACCCAGCAGCCCAGCCCTCCCTTCCCGCAATAGCCCACCCCCCCCCCCCTTTGCAACTATATATATATATATATATATATACAAGCAGCCCAGCCTCCCAACTAAACATTATTATATATATATATGTATAGTCCACGCAGCCCATCTCCCTCAATTGTCCCTTCGATTCAATGTGGCCGCCACTGTTAGAGCTCTCCAGATTGCTGCTAGTTCATTCCTTTCACACACTATCGCTTGAAATGTCTCTTCAACGATTTAACCAAGAAGAAGAAGTGATGATGAATAAGAGAAAATCTGGTGTTGTATCTGAAATGTCTCACTCTCTCCCCCCAACCCCCTTCTTTCTCTCTCTTGTGAGCTGATTTTGCCTTCTTCGAATAGAGGCGCTTTCCTTCTCCAGCGAAGGAGGTTGTTGGCTTGGCAGTGTCGCGGCGGTGACTGTGAGATCCTTATTGTGTCTTGTAGAGAATGGGAAAAGTAAATCGGACTTATATTCTATTAGTCTTCTCTGCCTTTACATACTTGGTCCCTATTTATCATGTACATAGAGAACAAAAATGGAAACATAAGATTTAACCCAAGAAATCAGCCCCAAATAATCAGCCTAAACCTTCCAAATATTGTAATCTCAATCACCACAATCTCTCCCAAATCCTCTTCAAATCATTCTAGATTTCAACACTCCCCCTCAAGTTAGATCATAGATGTTGATCATGTCCAACTTGCAAATAAACTCTTCAAAACTAGATCTCTGTAATCCCTTAGTGAATACATCTGCCAATTGTTCTCTAGTAGGAATATAGATTATGCAGATTGTTCCTTTCTCAATTTTCTCCTTTATGAAATGTCTGTCAACTTCTATATGTTTAGTCCTATCGTGCTGGACCAGATTATGGGAAATACTGATAGCAGCTCTGTTATTGCAGTAAAGTTTGATGGGAACCTCTACTGTGATATGTAGTTCCTCCAAAAGCTTTTGTAACCATAGCCCTTCACACATCCCTTGAGCAACAGCTCTGAATTCAGCTTCAGCACTACTTCTGGCTACCACGTTCTGTTTCTTACTTCTCCATGTTACTAGATTTCTCCAAACATAAGTACAATAGCCGGTAGTAGATCTTCTGTCTTTTGCTGAGCTTGCCCAATCTACATCTGTATAAATCTCTATCTTCTTACCTTCTCCTTTCTTAAAGAATAGACCCCGCCCTAGTGAGCCTTTCAGATATCTGAGAATCTTATACACTACTTTTAGGTGACTTTCCTTTGGTGAATGCATATGCTGACTGACAACACTTACGGCGAAAGCAATGTCGGGTCTAGTGTGAGATAGGTAGATCAATCTACCTATTAGCCTCCAATATCTTTCTCTATCCACAGGCTTTCCACCGTCTTCCATTCTTTTTCCTACCTTAATCGGGGTATTGCTTGGCTTGCAACCAAGCATACCAGTCTCAGTCAAAAGGTCAAGAACGTACTTTCTCTGAGAGACACTAATTCCCTTCTTAGATTTGGCGACTTCCATTCCCAGAAAATATCGCATTTGACCTAGGTTTTTTACTTCAAACTCTGTGGCTAAGACATTCTTCAACCTCTCCACCTCTCCTATGTTATTTCTAGTAAGTATGATGTCATCCACATGTTGGAAATGTATGCCCTAAAGACATGTTTTGTTTAATTTATGGTAATGATGTTTCTTTTATTCGGTTCATGGCACATATATTATTTGCATTTAATTGTTGGAAAAATGTCCATGCTATTAAGTAAGTGATTCATGTGATGGGTCGTTCTTCACAGTTAGGCATGAATGATGGGTACTTAATAAGCAAGAAAAATATTACTCTTGATCTTTTGATAGAACTGGGCATTCTATCATGATAAGATCATTGTGCAATAGATCCTAATGGAGGATGGCTTGCCTTAGCCAGTAAACAGTCCGTTTACTCTAATTGTACAAGCGCATTTGGAATGCGTAGAGTGGACCTGTGATAGAAGCTAATGACAAAGTACTAATTATCATGGAGCTAGTCTATCGCTGCTACTACGTGGACAAGTACTCTAATACTTGAGTATTAGTTGGTGGTCTAGTGAACCTAGAGCTATATTCTTAGATTCATTGTAGGTGAGGTCTATCAAAGATCAATATCCTTTTGAGTTGGGAGTATGTTTTCTAATTAGCTAAGACAGACTAATACAAGATAGTTTCTGTGATTCACCCCCTTGTGATTGTCCAAGAATAATCAAATAATCCAGGGCCCAGGGAACGTGACTTAAGAGTGTGTGCTTCTGGGTAGCTCCCAGTGATAAGCAAGTACATTCGAGTAGTCACGGATTATTGGACTAGTGATCTAAGGATGGTAGAAATCATTTAGAGAGGTGTTAGTACATTATTCCTTTCTAAATGATGGGTGTTACGCAGAGGGGTATTTTCGTCATTACACTAGTAGGTCAAAGACATGGCATATGCAAAATTATTCGTGGGGTCAGTGTTACCATATGGTGATAGTTGGAACACTTAGAATGACAAAATATAGCTACTAGGTAGCAGGGATATTTTGGTCATTTTAGTAGTCGTGAATAATTTGTCTTTTGGTCCCCGGGGTAGCTCGATGTAACTCATGTATTTTTTAATACATTTGGCTTGTTGGGTGAATTACATTGAGAGAGAATTATTTTATTCAGGATGGTCCATAATTAATTGGGCTAGAATAAAATAATAGTTCATTAATTTAATTAATTAATTGGGCTAACCCAATTAGAAAATTAATTAAATGGACTTGGCCTATTAGGGTTTGGCCCACTAGGGTTTTAACCCTAGGGTTCTCCCTCTATATATATCTCTCTTTGGTTGTTTTTCATCCAATGTTGTTTTTGACTCTTCTTCACCGAAAGAGAGGCCACGAGTTCGAGTCATACTCCGGAAGATCGAAAGAGTGCCTTTGAGTTCTAATGCGAAGGAGCCGAAGGATTGCAGGACAGCCGTCGTCTCCACCACGCAAAGAAGCTCCCACTCATCCTGCTCCTATCGCTCCATTCCGTCCGGTAATCCGCCGAAAAAGTAAGTCTCCTAGATTCTAATCAATACGAGGAACGTTTTTTTTTTTTTTATTAAAACGTTTCCGTTGCATGCTATGAATCCTCGTTTATGATCCTTCACCACATACACAATCAGAATGGTCCTCTTACCATCATTAGATAGTTTGAAGAACATAGTATGATTTGACTGCCCCTGTTGATATCCTTGATTCTTAATTATCTTCGCAAATCTATCAAACCACGCTCTTGGTGATTGCTTGAGCCCATATAGAGATTTCTTCAATCTACATACTCTGGTTTCTTTTTCCTCCTTGTAAAATCCTGGTGGTAATGTCATGAATACTTCTTCCTCTAGCTCACCATTCAGAAAGGCATTTTTTATGATAAACTGATGGAGTGGCCAGTCTAGGTTTGCTGCCAAAGACAAGAGAACTCGTATAGTATTCAGCTTGGCTACTGGTGCAAATGTCTCGGTGTAGTTAATACCATATGTTTGGGTGAACCCCTTTGCAACTAAGCGGGATTTGTACCGCTCTACAATGCCATTCGCCTTGTACTTCACCGTGAACACCCATTTGCAGCCCACTGGTTTCTTCCCCCCTTGGCAACGTCATCACCTCCCAAGTTCCATTTTTTTCTAATGCCCTTATTTCTTCCATCACTGTTTCTCTCTATTTTGGAATCTCCAAGGCTTCTTGAATATTCTTAGGAATCTGGGTTTTGTCAAGATTAGACGTAAAAACACGACATTTGGCAGAAAGGGCATTGTAAGATACAAATTTGGAGATAAGATGAAGAGTACATGAACGAGGTTGTTTTCTAAGAGCAATGGGTAAGTCATCAAGATTTTTTACCTGGTCAGGATTGGGTTTTGGCTCATGAGTATTTGGAGCTATCGCCAGTTCAAACTCTTTTGATGCTTCAGATGCGAAAGTCTCACCGGGATTTGATTTAGGTCTCCTTGAGTAAACAAGTGGCTCATTGTCTATTTGTTCTTCCACATCTCCCCCTGAGTTTAAGATTCCTTCTGCGTTGGACAAAGAAGGAGATGAAGATGGTATATCATAAGGAGCAGACTCAAAGATCGCAACATCAAAGTCAGTGTCTGAGGGACGAGTGTCACTCAAGGACTCCCCCTGAGGTGAGTAGTAGGGAGTATGCTCAAAAAATGTGACATCCAGACTAACATATAATTTATGTGAAAGAGGGTCATAGCACTTGGACAAACACGGTGGACCCAAAAACACGAAGTGGGAGAGATGAATTGAGCCGAGAATTAGGGAAGATCTCCTGAAATTTTTGGAGAGGGGTTGCAAATGAGAGAATTCGACTAGGCATTCGATTGATGAGGAATGCAACAGTCAGAATGGCATCACCCCAAAAATTATTTTTCATGTGGGAGGTGAATAAGAGGGCACGAGCTACCTCAAGAATATGCCGATTTTTCTGTTTAGCAACCCCATTTTGTTGGGGGGTGTGAACACAAGAACTTTGGTGAACAATACCTTTGGATTGAAGATAGGGGCCCAAAGAATGATTGAAGTACTCAGTGCCATTATCAGTACGAAGAATTTGAATTTTTGTGTGAAATTGGGTGTAAATCATAGTGTAGAAGTTCATGAAGATAGAACTAACCTCAGATTTATCATGTAGTAAATACACCCAACAAAGACGAGAATGGTCATCAATAAAGGTAATAAACCATTTTGTGTGGGTCCTATTGGGGACACGAGAAGGCCCCCAAAGGTCACTGTGAATCAAAGTAAAAGGCAGAGATGGTTTATAAGGACTAGAGGGAAAAGTAGTGCGAGGATGTTTTGCAAGTTCACAGACTTCACATTGTAAATCCAAAAGATTTTTATTCGAACAAAGTGAAGGAAACAAACGTTTTAGATATTGAAAACTTGGATGACCCATTCGTTTATGCCATAACAATAGGTCACTATCCCTAGGACAAGATGCAGAATTACAAAAAGAATGATGACACTGTTTACTCATGTGAGCGTCATCAAAGTAGTAGAGTCCCTCGCATTCCTTAGCACTGCCAATCGTCTTCCCCGATGATAGCTCCCGAAAGACACAATAGGAAGACAAAAAAGTAGCTAAGCAATGAGATTGGTTGGTTAGCTGACTAACAGACAGCAGATTACAAGACAAATTAGGAACATGAAGGACAGACTCCAAAGTAATAAATTTAGAGATACGAATACTCCCCTTGCCAGCTATAGGGGATACAGTACCATCTGCAATTTTTACTTTCAAGTTACCGGCACAAGGTGAGTATGTGGAAAATAAATGATGGGAATCAGTCATATGATCGGATGCGCCAGAATCAATAATCCAGGGAGTACAGTGCGAAGTAGTACTAAGAGCAGTCAAAAAAGTACCTTTGTGGGCTAAGGAACTTGATGAAGGAGGCGTAGAAGACTGACCCGAGGCTTGAAAGGTCGAAAAAAGAGCATATAACTTCTCAAGTTGCTCGGAGTTAAAACCCCCAGTAGGGGCTAACTGAGTATAATGGGCTGATTCTATTTGTTGTTTAGTCAAGACTTGGTACCCATGAGGTTTATTGGCCTGCCTGGGCTTCCAATCAGCAGGCTTGCCATGTAAAACCCAATAGGCCTGATTTTTTGCAATGATCACAAAAAGGCCTTTTGTTTTGTTCCAGCTCAGATGCTGTGGAAGGCTCATGAGTTGAAGGCCCACACGATACAAGGGCTGAAGCCTTAGGCCTAGTCGCACTCTTCTCCCTTAACATCACCTTCCGCCTACTTTCTTCTCGCCAAATTTCAGAGAATACCTCCCGAATGGATGGTAATGGCCGACAACCCAAGACTCGGCTTCTCACATCGTCGAGCTCTCTGTTGAGCCCAGCCAGAAACTCGTACACTCTCTCGTTCTCCATCTTCTTCTTAAATCGCACACTGTCACTCATGCACTCCCAAGATTCTTCACAGCTAAGGTCCAGTTCTTGCCATAAACCCAGCATCTCTGTGTAGTATTCCGTCACTTCTCTTTCTCCTTGCTTCATCTGCGACAATCGAGTCTTTATTTCAAAGATTTGAGAGGCATTCTCGGCATCGGAGTAGGTCTCGCGAACTGCTTCCCATACATCCTTCGCTGTCGGCAGGAACATGTATGTCTTGCCGATCGCTGGTCGCATAGAGTTGATCAAGTAGGAGGTGATGAGGGAATTCTCAAACCGCCATTTTTGGAAAGCCGCTACCTCCTTGGAAGATGGTTGTTTGATCTCGCCAGTAAGGAAGCCCAATTTTCCTTTGCCGTCGATGACCAGCTTGATGGATTGGGCCCATTCTCAGTAGTTCTTCCCATTCAGCTTCTCTACGGTAAGACAAATTGAAGAATTTTCAAACCCACCGGTTGAACCCATGGAGGGCTTATCTCTGATTCTCCCTCCTGAGTTATTGACTGGATAGATTCATGGCTGGCAGCCAGGGCTTCTAGGGTTTTCAGAGTGATCTGGGCTCTGATACCATGTAGAGAATGGGAAAAGTAAATCGGACTTATATTCTATTAGTCTTCTCTTCCTTTACATACTTGGTCCCTATTTATCATGTACATAGAGAACAAAAATGGAAACATAAGATTTAACCCAAGAAATCAGCCCCAAATAATCAGCCTAAACCTTTCAAATATTGTGATCTCAATCACCACAATCTCTCCCAAATCCTCTTCAAATCATTCTGGATTTCAACATGTCTGCCTTCCGACCGTCTCCGCACAATCGAATCAAAGCCCATCAAGCTTGCTGGTGCACAAGGAAAGTTCTATTTCTCCAAGTAAGGAATATTTATTCATATTATTACATTTCAATATGTAATCATATTTATTCTTATTTTTAGTAGTGGCAGAGAGCCAGAGAGTAAGCTTTGAATTCAACATTTATTAATTCATGTTAGTTCAATTTTTTGTATATGTTCTTAAGATTATTCTTTATCTTGTTTTGACATATTTGTTTTATATTATTACATTTTGTTGGAGTAAAAGATGAAAAATTGAAATTAAGAGAACAAAAATATTTGCGGTGCAAAGAGTCAATTTTTTCATTAACTGTAAATGACTTTAAATACAAAAAAAAAATAATTAATGCATCCGAAAAATAAGCAACTAATTAAATGGAGCATGTTATTAATGGATTCTATTTAGGATAAATTAATGGAGCATCTTGGCAGTGGCAGAGGCATGTTTTCAACACATTTTAATATTTTTTTAATAATATACTAAATTATTTGTTCTATGAATTCTATTTAGGATAAATTATTTTATATTTCTTATTTTGTGGGGATTGCATAAAAACTCTTATAATTTAAAAATATTTTTAGAGAACCCTATATATGTATATATATTTTTGTTCAAACACTCTTTTCATTTTTAATGAACTTAAGTAAACCCTAATCAAGTTAAATTAAATTTAATTAAAAATAAAGAATACAAGAATAATAAAAAATTAAAATTAATTTAAATCTAAAAAACTCTTTGCTACTCTTTTGGATTTTTGAATTGTTTTTTACTTGTTGTGTTATTAATGGATTGTTATTTTTTGTTTTCGATTTTTAGAATTTACAAATGAAAGGTCAACCCCCTCCTAAGAAAAGTAAGAATTTGTATTCGTTCTTTTCAAAGATAGATCAATCTAGTGAAACTGCAACTGTTGATGGATTGACTGAGGCACAACCTTCAATTTCTACTGAGCAAATTCCTCCAATTCCATCTTCAGAAATTGAACATTCTTTGTCCTCAACCCCTGAATTACAACCATTTACAGCCATTGAACGAGATCCAGGAAAAAGAAAGCAATTATATGAACATCCTATTAATCTACGTGATGAGATTAGAGTGACATATCTAAAAGTTGGGCCTTATCAACCAAAACTTATAGAGTATCCGAGGACAGAAGGAAAATCACAAGCTCGTCATTTTCAAGAAAAATGGTTCAATCAGTTTCCTTGGTTGGAGTATTCGCCTACGATGGATAAGGCCTACTGTTTCTATTGCTTTCTTTTTCAAATTTGTGGTAATTTTTCCAATAGTTCAGCATTGGTCATTACTGGATATTACAAATGGAAGAGAGTTAATGATGGATTAAAATGTGCTTTTCTTACTTATGTTGGCTCATCAAATCATAATATGTGTGAGAGAAGAGCAAAAGATTTGATGAGACCATCTCAACATATTGACAAGGTGATGCATATCGTGATGAGGGAAGAAGTTGAGAGACGTCGGTTGCGTGTGAAGACTTCATTTCGAAGTGTTCAATGGCTAGCATTTCAAGGTTGTGCCTTTAGAGGTCATGATGAATCTTCATCTTCATTGAATCGTGTGAATTTTATTGAGATGGTATAGTTTACGGCAGAATCAAATCCAGAAATTGATAATGTTGTATTGCAGAATGCTCCACAAAATGCTCAATACATTGCTCCAAGTATTCAAAAAGAAATGTTGCACATTATGGCCAATAGAGTAAGAAGGATGATTCGGGAAGAAGTTAGGGATGAATACTTTTGTATTCTTGTTGATGAAGCACAAGATGCATCTAATCGAGAGCAAATGGCAATAATCTTGAGGTTTGTGAATTGTCGGGGTATTTTGATAGAACGCTTCTTTCATATCAAAAGCGTTAGTAATACCACATCAGCAAATCTAAAAAATGAGATATCCAATATTCTTGTTCAACACGAGCTTCAGGTGAAAAAAATGAGAGGGCAAGGGTATGATGGTGCTAGTAACATGCGTGACGCTTGGAATGGACTTCAGGCATTATTTCTTAGAGATTGTCCATATGCATATTATGTTCATTGCTTTACCCATTGATTACAGTTGGCATTAGTTTTTGCAGCTAGAGATGTTGATGTTATTTGGCAATTCTTTTCTCATTTGGACAATATTATCACTTCTTCTCCAAAGTGCGTTACTGAGTTGCAAGCTACTCAAAGAAAAAAAGTTGAGCGTATGTTGGCTATTAGAGAACGTGAGTCAGGAAGTGGGGCTAATCAAGTGGGTAATTTGTAACGATCTGGATCTACTCGTTGGAGTTCTCATTATGACTCTACAAAGAGCTTGATAGACATGTACAATGTAACTTGCAAGGTGTTTGAGTATCTCAGTGTCCATTTTCCGAAGGGAAGATCTCGGCCTGAAACTATTGGTGCTTACAAACAATTGAAAAGTTTTGATTTTGTATTTAGCTTGCATTTAATGCATAACATTATGAGAATCACTGATATTCTTTGTCAAACACTTCAAAGGAAATCTCAAGATATCTTGGCTGCTATAAATTTGTTTCTACAACAAAAACAGTTCTTCAAAAATTGAGAGATGATGACTGGAAAGAATTTTTTCAGAAAGTGAAAAGCTTTTGCTCTAAGTATGATGTTGACATACCTGATCTAGATAGCTTCTATAAGGTTGGTCCTTGTCGTTCTCGTGATCAGATTACAGTGGAGCATCATTATCACTTTGATGTTTTTAATGAAACAATAGATTTTGTACTGATAGAGTTAAATACAAGATTTAATGATACATTAGTAGAGCTTCTCTCTCTCAGTGCAACTTTAGATCCCAAAAACTCATTTGAATCATTTAACAGTCGTGATATTTGTACACTTGCAGAAAAATTCTATCTTGAAGATTTTTCACGATAAGACATTTGTGCTTTGGAATATGAGCTACAACATTACGAGCTAGATATGAAGAGTGATCCTTGTTTTCAAGTTTCTACACTTGTTGAGTTATGTCGTATTTTGACTGAGAGTGAAAGGTCGGAGACTTATATTATGGTGACTAAGTTGATTCGTCTTATATTGACTTTACCTGTTTCTATTGCGACTACTAAGTGGGCATTTTCAACAATGAAACATGTGAAGACAAAACTTTGTAGCAAAATGGAGGATGACTTTCTTTCTGATTGTATGATACTCAACATTGAACAGGAACTTGCTGAGAAAATAGATCTAGATTCTATTGTAGATGAATTTTATGTTTCAAAACCTCGTTGAGAACAACTTCAAATTAAATAAAAATAACTTTTGTTATATATGAATTTATTACATTAATTTTTTTAATTTTCAACTCCAACGCTCTAAATTCTTGAATCCACCCCTGGCTCTAGTAGATGTGCCTTGTGAGCAACTTGACACCGTTGGACTTAACCTTCAAACCAAGCTAGATGATCAGGTAAAGGATGCAAGTTCTTTGATGGTGGTCGATTTTTTGAATTTTTTTCATCGGTCTGCCTATATATGAGAAGGTCTTGGCCATGATGGTTGACAACTAAAGTTGAGAGGCTCAATTATGCTAAAAGGAAAAGCTATGCAATCTTGGCCTCACCCGAATGATGATGGAATGAAAGACTTATCACCACGGTCTTGCCTTGGGATGAGCACCTTTAAGAATAGGTGAGACTTATTCCTTTTCGTATAGGACTTATTCTTTTCAGGTGGGATTTATTCCTTTTAGTATAGGTTGTAATACTAAAATTAGTATAATAAATGAGAAGTGTTGAATGTTATGAGTTGCTTGGTTTACTTGTTGGGACTTCATGTCTTGGATAATGCTATTTATATAGAAACAATTTTATAGATGAATTTACAGAATGATATTTTCGTGATAAATTAAAAATTTATTGTTATAAATTGAAATTTTATTGTGATAAATTTGCGATCTTCTTTTCTTTTCTCTATCTCATTTTCCCTTCAGCACTGCCTCTCATAACCTTCATCTCGTCGCTACCTCTGCCTCGCCACTGGTCGTCGCCGCTACCTCACACTCGCCGCTCGACACCCATTGCTGTCTCGCCTGGCCGACGACCAACGCCTCACCTTTCGCCTGGCCAACCGCCGCCTCGCCTCTCACCTCTCACCTAGCCAATCGCTGTCACTCATTGTCTGTTGCATCCTAGCCTAGCCTCCTCATCTCTCGAGGCAATAGTCAACCAGGCGAGCAACGGGTGTTGGCGAGACGAGGCAGCGATGGGTGTCAGAAGGCGATGAGGGCGAGGCAAGCTGTGGCAGGCGATGTTGAAAGGGGAGGAGATGAGGAGATAGGGGAGAGAGAGGATAAAAAGGGGTAAAATGGTCATTGAGATAAGAGAGAGAGGGACAAAATTATCTTTTCAACTTATCTATAAGTGGCCTTCTGTACAAATAACATGATCCTCATGTCTTTATATAGGCAAAATAACTAAGATATTTAGAGTTATTATCTCTAACATTCTCAAATTTGATAACTTTGAAAAAATTCTCATACCAAATAAAGATAAAAACAAGATGACTATCTTGAATTTTTAGATTATGAGATGAGCCAAGTAGTGTTGATCCCTTATTATCTAGAGAAGAGATGAGTCAGACGACCTCTAGATTGCTTGGAAATGGTAACTTGTTGGGGGTTGTTTTTCAAACCAAATTTAGAGAAAACTTATCATTCTCTTATTACTCAGAGAAAAACAATTTTAAATA
Organism: Diospyros lotus; assembly: GCF_014633365.1. Taxonomy (NCBI): domain Eukaryota; kingdom Viridiplantae; phylum Streptophyta; class Magnoliopsida; order Ericales; family Ebenaceae; genus Diospyros; species Diospyros lotus. The sequence continues at coordinate 15,003,887 of NC_068341.1, read as the reverse complement.
TTCTTATGTCATATATCAATATTATTTAAAAACATAAAACAAAACAACACCTAGTTCGTGGGGCTCGATATCTTGGGTCTGTAGGTAGTGCAGGGCTTTCTTTTGATAAATTTTTTATTCATGGTTTCCTTATTTTTTATACAAGTCAAAAAAAAAAAAAACATAAATGCTTAGTACCCTATATTTTTTTTCTATCTTCTTTCGTAATTCGTTTCTTTTATCAATAGTTCACATTCTTAAACCTAGTACCCTATATAATGTTGGAGATACATAGGAAGTAAATAAATGTCTCAAGTTTTTATTAGAAGAGAGTTATGACCAAAAAGCTCACCATATCATATAATTTATTTTCACAATATTTCTGGGCCAATCATTTTAAATCAATGTTTATACTAATTTAGAGTTCATTATCCATATTTCACAAGCATCTACGTATAGAAATTCATATACATCCTTGTACAATTTAATTAATTTTTCTATTTAAGATACTTTCTAGGTTTTGTGGGCTATTTAAAGCCCTGATAGGGCTCAAAATGAATAGTAACTAGCCATGGTAGCATATGTTCACGATAATATTATTGATCATGCATGCATAAGAGTTTGGGATTATGGATTGGCACCGCTGCTCTACCAGGGGTGCACCCATACACCTTGACCTGGTAAGGAGGTTATAAAAATGGAGAGTAGCAATTGGGTGTAGTCGACTCAAATCGAAATGATATGGAAATGACATTTTACATTTTGCATTCATGCACGAAATATGTTCATTGTTCCCTTATTTAGATGATTCATCATCTAACTTAGACTTTGCCTTTGGAATATTCAAACGTTTCAGATGGAGATGAAATAGTATTTAGCAAAGTACATGATAAATTGAATGATGAATGGAATGCATGTAATGTAACTCATACATTTAAGTTCTGCTACATTGAATTCTAGACGTTTGAAAGAATGATGATATATAACCCTATTTAAGGTTAATGTTAATTGAGAACTTATGCTTTGTATTAAGTTATGTTGAGGAACGATAATGTAAAATCTAAATTTTGATTAATATTAAGATGTCAAGTTCGATCTTTGCTTTCGCATTTAATGTGTATAATCCCTACAAAAAAATTGATTTTAAAAACCGCCGCAAAAAATGAAATTTTGCGGCGGTTTGTAAACCGCCGCAAAATACTATTTTAGCGGCGGTTTTTTTAACATTTTGCGGCGGTTTTGAAAAACCGTCGCAAAATTCATTAAAATATTTAATTTTACAGCGGTTTTTAAGAAACCGCCACTAAATTTAGAAAATAATTAAATAATTAAAAAATTAAATTAAATTTAGCAGCGGTTTTTGAGAAACCGTCGCTAAATTAAAAATAATTAAATAATTTAAAATTTAAAATTAAATTAATATTTGTGGCGATTTTCGAAACCGCCGCAAAATTCATTAAAAAATTTATTTTAGCGGCGGTTTCTGAAAAACCGCTGCTAAATTCAAAAATAATTAAATAATTTATAATTAAAATTAAATTAATATTTGCGGCAGTTTTCGAAACCGTCGCAAAATTCATTAAAAAATTTAATTTAGCGGCGGTTCCTGAAAAACTGCCGCTAAATTCAAAAATAATTAAATAATTTATAATTAAAATTAAATTAATATTTGCGACAGTTTTCGAAACTGCCGCAAAATTCATTAAAAATTTTAATTTAGCGGCGGTTTTTGAAAAATCGCCGCTAAATTAAAAATAATTAAATAATTTAAAATTTAAAATTAAATTAATATTTGCGACAGTTTTCGAAACCACCGCAAAATTCATTAAAAATTTTAATTTAGCGACGATTTTTAACAGCCGCTAAATTTAAAAATAATTAAATAATTCAAAATTAAAATTAAATTGAATTAAATTAATAAAAAGAAATTAAAAATCTTAAAAAGAAATTAAAATTTTAATTTAAATTAATTACAAAATATTTATATATATAAAAGTAGAATAGTCTTGAAAAAAGAAATTTCCTCCTGAAACTTGTATTAATTAATGATTTGCAATTAATAATTATTATATTAATAATTTACATTTTGTAATTTGCATTAATAATTTAAAATTTTCAATTGCTTTGAAGTAATAAGTAGTAATAAAATTTTCTCCCAAAACTTGCATTAATGATTTGCATTTAGTACTTATTGCATTAATAATTTATATTTTGTAATTTGCGTCTTAATTTATATATATAAAAGTAGGATAGTCTTGAAAAGAGAAATTTCCTCCTAAAAGTTACATTAATTATTGATTTGCAATTAATACTTATTATATTAATAATTTACATTTTGTAATTTGCATTAATAATTTAAAATTTTCAATTGCTTTGATGTAATAAGTAGTAATAAAATTTTCTCCCAAAACTTGCATTAATGATTTGCATTTAGTACTTATTGCATTAATAATTTATATTTTGTAATTTGCATCTTAATTTATATATATAAAAGTAGGATAGTCTTGAAAAAAGAAATTTCCTCCTAAAACTTACATTAATTATTGATTTGCAATTAATACTTATTATATTAATAATTTATATTTTGTAATTTGCATTAATAATTTAAAATTTTCAATTGCTTTGAAGTAATAAGTAGTAATAAAATTTTCTCCCAAAACTTGCATTAATGATTTGCATTTAGTACTTATTGCATTAATAATTTATATTTTGTAATTTGCATCTTTATATATATAAAAGTAGGATAGTCTTGAAAAAAGAAATTTCCTCCTAAAACTTGCATTAATTAATTATTTGTAATTAATACTTATTGTATTAATAATTTAGATTTTGTAATTTGCATTAATAATTTAAAATTTTCAATTGTTTTGAAGTAATAAGTAGTAAAAAAAATTTCTCCCAAAACTTGCATTAATGATTTGCATTTATTACATATTGTATTAATAATTTATATTTTGTAATTTGCATCTTTATATATATAAAAGTAGGATAGTCTTGAAAAAAGAAATTTCCTCCTAAAACTTGCATTAATTAATGATTTACAATTAATACTTATTGTATTAATAATTTAGATTTTGTAATTTGCATTAATAATTTAAAATTTTCAATTGTTTTGAAGTAATAAGTAGTAATAAAATTTTCCCCCAAAACTTGCATTAATGATTTACATTTAGTACTAGCTTGTTGCATTAATAATTTACATTTTGTAATTTGCATCTTTATATATATAAAAGTAGGATAGTCTTGAAAAAAGAAATTTCCTTCCAAAACTTGCATTAATCAATGATTTGCAATTAATACTTATTATATTAATAATTTATATTTTGTAATTTGCATTAATAATTTAAAATTTTCAATTGTTTTGAAGTAATAAGTAGTAATAAAATTTTCCCCCAAAACTTGCATTAATGATTTACATTTAGTACTAGCTTGTTGCATTAATAATTTACATTTTGTAATTTGCATCTTTATATATATAAAAGTAGGATAGTTTTGAAAAAAGAAATTTCCTTCCAAAACTTGCATTAATCAATGATTTGCAATTAATACTTATTATATTAATAATTTATATTTTGTAATTTGCATTAATAATTTAAAATTTTCAATTGCTTTGAAATAATAAGTAGTAATAAAAATTTCCCGCAAAACTTGCATTAATGATTTGCATTTACTACTTATCGCATTAATAATTTACATTTTGTAATTTGCATTAATAATTTAAAATTTTCAATTATTTTGAAATAATATGTACTAGTTATTGTAAAATTAATAATAAATTTTAAATATACGAGTTTTTCAATGCTAATTGTTTTGTATTAAATTTGCATGAGTTTTATGAGAAATATTAATAAACAACTTAAACTATTAATTAAGTCATAGAAAATTATTCATTTATTTAAAATATTATTTTTATATCTTTATTCTATGTATATTTATATAATATTAAAATATGATAGTCAAATAAAGTATTTTGCCAAGTGTCAATCAATGGTGAATTTTTTCCCTAAAAAACTTACATTAAATCAAAGATAGTGATTAATTAATTATTAATTACTTTAATAATTATATCATAGTTTTGAAAATGTGATGTCTTAACAAATTCATAAAAAATTATTTAAGGTTGTCAAATGCTACGGTTTTTCAATACTAATTAATATTTAAGGTATCACATTTTTAAGACTATGGAAGAAATCAAAATTATTTTTTTTAAAATTTTGTTATTATTGAAAAACTTATTCTTACTCATATTTAAGAGTTTTAATTTATATTTATAATTATCATATAATTAAAATTAAATAAAAATCTTAAATATTAAAATTCATTATTTTCATTAAAAAATTAAATTTAGCTTAAGAAAATAATTAAAAATTAAATTAATAAAATTAAATATAAAATCTTAAAAATAAATTTAAAATTGCATTTAAATTAATAGCAAAATTCATTAAAAATCTAATTTAAAAAAATATAATTTAATATTTTTTTGATAATTTATTTAATTTAAATCAATTAATTTATTTTTAATTTATTCTATTATTCTTTTAAAAAATAATCAATTAATAAATGTTTTTAATATATATTAAAAAATATAAAATATAATTCTAAAATTTTAATAAATATAATTCTGAAATTTATTTATAAATAAACTTATTAAATGTTAAAAATCTATTTATAAATATAATTCTCAAATTTAAATAAACTTATTTCAGAATTATGAAATTTTAATATAGATTTTTAATAAATTAAAAATCTAATTTTAATTTATTCTATTATTCTTTTATATATTTGTTTTTAAAATATATAATATATAATTTTGCTAATGTATATAATATATATATGTCCACATATGACAAGGGGTGTTTCGCATATCAAATGGTTCGCGCGCGCACATGCACAGTAAAGGTTCTGGGTTCGAAACTTGGGAGGGGGGAAGGTGCTGGATTTAATTTCTAGCTTCGCCACGTGGCGCGCGCATAGATGGCCACGTGGCGTGCAAGGGTTGGGCGAGGGCAGCGGGCGTGGGTCGAGCGGTCAGGCGCGAGCTGGGCTGGCCCGCGCAGGTTTTTAAAAAATTAAATTTTTTATTTTAGCGGCGGTTTCAAAACCGTCGCTAAAATTAAAAAATTAATTTTTTTTTATTAATTTTCGCTATGATTTAGAAACCGCCGCTAAAATTAAAAAATTAATTTTTTTATTAATTTTAGCAACGGTCTCAAAACCGCTGCTAAAATTAAAAAAATTAAATTTTTTTATTAATTTTCACGACGATTTTGAAACCGCCGCTAAAATTAAATATTTTTTTTAATTTTTAAAAATAAAATTTTAAAAAAATTAAAAAAACTAAATTTTAATTTTAGCGGCTAAATATTATAGAAACCGCCGCTAAATCACTTATTTAGTGGCAGTTTTTAAAATCGCCGCAAAATTTAAAATTAGCGACGGTTATTCCAGCGGTTGCAAAAAATTGCCACTAAACACTCCGCGACGGCTGACTTAGCGGCGGTTTTCAAAATCGCCGCTAAAAAACCGCCGCTAAATGCTGATTTTTTTGTAGTGAATGATTCTCTTTTGAGAAAATGTATGAAAGTTTTGAAATAGTTTTGAGGAATGATATGATTTATCTTTAAGTTTGAAAGAAAAAAAATTTGTTATCTCGGAATTGTCTTGAGCTATAACATGCTTGAGAAAATAGGGTGTTACAGTTGCTGCCTCGCCTAACCGATCGCCGCCTGCTGCATCCTCGCCTGGCCGCCTCGTCTCTCGAGGCTGCAATTGGCTAGGCGAAGCAGCGGTGGGTGTCGGTGGGTGGCGAGCAGCGAGTGGCAAGGGTGAGGTAGGCTGCAGTGGGCGGTGCTGAAGGGGGAGGAGAAAAGAAAGAGATGAGAGGAGGAAGGGGACAGAGGATAAAAAGGAATAAAATAGTCATTGAGATAAGAGAGATAAGGACAAAATAATCTTTTTAGCTTACTTATAAACCCACCTGTAAATAAGCTTATGTACAAATAGCATGATCCAAATTGTAAAAAACCAATTCCAGCCACAACTAAATTAATGCAAAATACAGCAATCACAAGCCTTAAAGTATTTTAACAAATACTTTATAATTAATAAAATCCTATATAAATAAGAATAATACTAATCATTGCCTTATTAAAAATGGTTAAAGGACAATAAATTTTGGTTTTGGGTGTCATTGGCTTGGGAAAAAAAAAACTTAATCGTACCTTTGACACTCGACACTAATACTATGGTCGGTTGGGATAAAACCTTAGTTTTTTTTTTTGAGAAAACAGATTTATGAATATGAAGTTTTGACAAGTCAGAATATGGGGGGTCCAGGATCTGTTGATTTAGGGAATGGGATCTTAAAAAGCACTTACAGCTTTTTGGTGCTTGGGGAGCCCTAATAAGTATATTCTTTCATTTCATGCCACTCGTTTCTCCTTATCACAACTTCAGATCAGCCGCCTCAAATATCTGTTGGCCCCATTTCAACACTACTTGCACCATCTTGTTATTTTGTGTGACGAAGCAATGGACTCTCTAGTCTTTCCATACGTTTCTGCTGATGCACTACTACTAATTCAATCATTGTGAAAAAAATCTTATTTAATTTATAGGGGTATCCAAAATTTTTGATTCCTTCATGATTCTGTAAAGATGGAAGTCTGAATTGGCGGCCCAAATACAGACAAATCAATAATGATTGATATAAAATAAGTTTTAAAACTTTAAATGAATATAATTTCATGATTAACAAATCTTCAAATATATATTATTATTATACTCTTCTTCTTGTCAAAATTAGTAAGTGGGAGAGTCTCTCACTCTCTGTGAGGATTGGCGTTGGACGTTTGAAGTTCAAGGATGCCGTCCGCAAACACGAATGACAAACGTATGAACCCAAAATAACATATTCAAAGCACCTTAACGTGAGTAGTAGTAGTGGTGGTGGTGGTGGTGGTGGTGTTGTTAAGTTCTTCAAGTTAGCATTGAAATGTGACATATTATTAATCATAGAGAGCGACAAAGGCAACGGCATCCAATGATGGAGGCAGTGGCAGATTTGAACAAACGATGATTAAATAATTGTGCCCCATCTCGATCCGATCCCATCCTATCCTATCCTATCCTATCCTGTCCCGTCCCGTCTACTACTAGTGAGTTGGAGTGTTATGGTTCCATGATCATGGCCATGGAGTCCTTCCTTGATTCCAACTAGTATGCATAACTAAGTGCGTGTTTGATAACCTAAAATTTTTAAGGAAAAGATAATTTTTTCACCTATTTTTCAACTTTTACATTATTTGATAGCATTTTTTTTTTTCAAGAAACTCATTTTCCTACTAATGGTCATGTGAGGCCATTTTCCTTCAAATCAAGGAAATCAAATTTCTTGGGAGGAAGGAGATGAAATTTTCCTGGCAATTGAAAAATGGAGGTGGCGGCCGCTGGGACGAGAGGGCAGGCTGGGGGGCTTTGTTTGGGGGGGGGGGGGGTTATTTAATAAATATAAATATATAAATATATGTATAAAAAGTAAATATGTAAAAAAATTAAGAATTAATAAATATAAATATATAAAAAGTGAATATGTCAAAAATTATATATAAATTATTTCTTTAGAAAAAAAAATTAATTTTGTAGTTTCATTTTTTGAGAAAATAATTTAATTAATTTAAAATACGTTATTATTTTAATTTTTCTGAACAAGATTTAATATTTTTTAATACATTTTCACCATTGAATTCCATGGAAAATGTGTCATTTTCCATGAAAAATAATGCCTATCAAACAGGAAATGTTAGGAAAATTATCCAATTCTATGGAAAATATTACCAATCAAACACCAAAAGATGGAAAATAACATCATCTTCTAGGTAGAAAATTATACCAATCAAACAGCTTAAATTTTTAATTTCCAAGAATTTATTTTCCTTAGAATTCAATTTCCTGGAATTCATTTTCTTTCCACTCAAATTCCACCCTTGCAATCAAACGCACCCTAAGGGTACGTAGGGAGAGTGGGGACGACGACTAGCATCTACAACTAAATCTTCGATCTCACATGTCTTAACAATTTTTAACTTAAAGCGGTAGAGCAGTTCTAGAGTCAAAAGGATAGAGAAATTAAATTAAGCTCCTCCTCCTTCTTCTTCTTCTTCATCCTTTCTGCTAGCTTTACGTTTGCCTCTTCATTGTTCTTCTTCTTAATTAATTATGCAACTAATTATGGGGATGGATCAAGGCCTCAACAAGAAGATGAGAAGAGTTTTCCTCTTACTCAACGATTTTACCCTACAAGAACTCTAATATTTCTAACTCTTTTTACCCTTAAACATTTTCTAACCCATTGTCGCCTCTGACTTCCATCGTAGCATTGCCACCTTCAACCCATCGTCGTCGCCTCTATCTCCTCCTTTGTCACCTCTATTGCTGTCTCCAGCTTCCATCGCAGCATCATCGCCTCCATTGTCGCCCTTTTCTCTGTATATATATTAATATATATTGTATTAATATATTTAACATTTTTATGAATTAAACCTAAATTTAAACATAAAATATTATATTAATATATTTTTTTAATAATTATATATAATTTATCAACATTTAATAGTAAAATTTTTATTAGTTGGACATAAATTTATAATTTATTTTTATTAAAAATTAGTATTTTTATGAATTTTATTTGTATTATTAAGTAATATATCCATTTTAGTTTTTTTTATTAAGTTCTAATAAGTTATTAGATTTTTTAAATTAAACACATAAGTATATAAATGTCAGGTTAAAATACATTTATTCAAACACATTATCAACTTAAATATTAGCTAACTTAAAAACTTTACCTAGATTTTAAGTAGAAAAACTTATAAGTCATCTTAAAAAATGCTAAACCAAACACCCTCTTAAAGAGCTTAAATATTATTTGACAACGTTTTAGAAAAACTGCCCCCCCTCCCCAACTTTTCTCAAAACACGGTGCATAGTTTATTTAGTTAACCAAATATTTTATGATTTTGCCCTCTAACAATTATCCTATTTCCTACCCTATGCATATCTTCCTTCTCCTTCCATCTCTTCTCTCTCCATATTTCTCAAAACTCTCTCTACCCTTCCCTCATCTCCCTCTCATCACCATTTCCATCTCCTTCATGGCCGCCACCGCCGCCATCTCCAACCCCATCCCCATCATCGTCGCATCTATCTTCTTCCATCGTCATTGCCACCTCATCACCATCGCCATTGACCCCATCTCCATCGCGATCATCACCTCCATCACAGTCATTGCCTTCATTGTCGCCTCCTCCATCCCCTACCCTTCTCTATGTGTTTATATATATATATATTTTAATATATCAACATGTATATTTAATATTTTTATAAAATAAATCTTAATTTAAACATAAAGTATTATATTAATATATTTTTAATAATTATATATAATTTATTAACATCTAAGGTAAAAAAATTTATTAATTGAACATTAATTTATAATTTATTTTTATTAAAAATTAATATTTTTATAAATTTTATTTATATTATTCAGTAATATATCATTTTTAGTCTTTTTGTTAAGTTCTAATAATTTTATTAGATTTTTTAAATTAAATACATAATTTAAAACAAATTTATTCAAATATATTATCAATTTAAAGTCAATTTTAAAACTCTACAAAACTATCAAGCAGAAAGACTTAAATGCCCTCTAAAAAAAAGGGTAAGGCAAACGCCCCCTAAACATTAGATCCTTCATGTCTTAACAATTTTTAATTGGATTATGCTACACGAACTAACGGCTAGACAAACGGGTGGACAACTGCAACAAAATTACAGATGTATCTTCAATTTAAATTACAAATATTCCCTTAACTTTTCAGCTCAAATTGAATACCCAGGTTCTTCTTCCTCAACTACTTTCTCTTTCTCTCTCTCTCTCTCTCTCTCTCTCTCTCTCTCTTTCTCTTCTCCACCGTGTTCTGTCATCCATCTTTGGTCGCCCAGTTTCTTCTTCTTCTTCTTCTTCTTCTTCTCTCTCTCTCTATTTTTCCTTCCCCCCTTCACGCTCGTCTGCTATGCTTCTTATGGTCACTATTCGCCTTCGACACAGTCATATTCGTCGTTGCCTCCATCACATTTGCCACCGTTGAAGCCTCTACCATCAACGGTTCTTATCGTTATTCGCCTCTGTTGCTGCCTCCATCACCGTCCGCCTCCGCCATTCCAGCCACCACCGACGTGTAACGCCCTGCTTTCTCATGAGCGTTATAACTTTGGACAATTCTAGGATAATAATTTTTTTTCCCTCAAACTAATCCTAAATCACATCATACCTTGAATCTGTCCCAGAACTTCTAATTATTAATCTCAAAAGAGAATCATTATACATATCAAATGCGGAAGCAAGGATCGAACCTGATATCTTAACATTAATCGAAATTCAGATCTTACATCATCGTTCCTCAACATAACTTAATACAAAACATAAGTCCTCAACTAACATTAACCCTAAATAAGATTATATATTATCATTCCTAAAAACGTTCAGAATTCATAGCAGCAGAACTTAAATACATGGGCTACATAACATACATTTCATTCTTCATGCACTCTGCTAAGTGTCATTTCATGCCTCATTTATCGTCGTATCTACTACAATCTCCATCTGGAACGTTTGAATATTTCAAGGTCAAAGCCCAAGTTAGATGATGAATCATTTAAATAAGGGTACAGAAAATATATTTTGTTCATGTATGCAATGTCTTACTTATCGTAGGTGTCAACTGCACCCTTCATGCTACTCACCATTTTTGTGGCCACCTCTTTCGAAGCCGAGGTATATGGGTGCACCCTTGGTAAAGCAGCGGTGTCAGTTCGTACTCCCTACAGCCACAATGCGCGTGATCACTGATATCAACATGTATTTATGCATTTCATAGTCATGTCATGTATGTAGTCTACGTGATGGATATATATCAGAGCATGTCAATATGATGAAAGCATCCACAAAGGTCGGAGTTTGAAACATAAATCACCTATAACCAATTATTTTTCATAAAACTAAATCCAGTTAGGAAGTACCACTTACCTTCTCAAGCTTATTGGGCTACCTCGAAATTCGTGTCTGTCTCGAAATTCGTGCACCACCTTAATTTGTGTGCCAACCTTCAAAATTTGCACAAGTCACTTCAACTTTAAGCCTTAAAGCATCATAATCACCGTATTTGATTAAATAAGCATTAAAATCTGTTTTTCATAATTTCTTCTTAATTTTTCCTCAATAAATCCAAACTAAATATTTCTAAAATATTTTCTCAAATATTTTGCTATGAAAATTCATAAAATAATATTCTTGAATTTTTAAAATTTTTTAGGAAATTTTACTCACCTCAATTAGTATCTCCGGCTTCCTCAGTATGCGTGCCCTGATCTCGAAACGCGTGCCTAGACAATTTTTCTTTGCCAAAATCTTTGGAATAATAATAAATCACCAAATCCTATTTTTCAAGATTTTTAAAAAAATTTCTCCTTTTTTGTTTTCTATTTTTTTTCTTTCTTTTCTTTCTCCCCTTTTTCTTCCTCCCTCCTCTGTTCTTCTTCTTCTTCTTCGCACAACCTCTGTGCGCGCGAACCAGCTTCGCCCAACCGCTGCGCCACCGCAATCCCGGCCTCGCCGTCGCCTTCTCCGGCCACCACCGGCCTCACCACCACGCACGCCGACACCCCGCGAGCTGTTGGTCGCAGTTGGTTGCTCCTTGCTGGTTGCGGCCATGGTTGCCATGGCCACACCTGCTTTCCTCGATCGCCTCCCGGGCCTTCCACGACCCTACCGACCTCGTTGGATGTCGCCTTGGCTGCTGTCGACCGCCCCCTTGCTGACCAGTAGTTGGAGCTCTCGTTGCCCAGCTCGCTGTTGCGGCTGCCATGGCCGCGGCCCACCTCCCTTCTAGCTCTCTCTCTCTCCCTTGCTTTGATGCTCTCGGCTGTAACTCTCATTCTGATCTCTCTTGCTGCTTCTCAATCGGCCAAGATTGTTGCCAATTTATAGGCGGTCATTGCTCACGGACGTGTATATATATATATATATTACATCACATTAATTGCTAAATCTTTCAAATCTTCAGACGCTACCTCTTACAGATTTCTTTCCTCAATTCATGCTGCCACAATCTCCCCATTTTGTGGCCAAAATCTCGACCATTAAAGCTTCACATAAGCTAACCGTTGGCCACTCACGCGCACACACATAGGTATACATATCTATATAGCTATTATACAATACACCAACAAAAGGGAAATTACACTTTTAATCCCCATAATTCATCTTAATATCACTTGGCAATTTTTTTATTGCAACCATGCCCTCAAACCTCAAATTAATTTGCATTTTAATACTGAAAAACCAAAATTAATTACTTTAAGGTTACTCGATAATGACGATTTCGCCTCAGTGTCCTCACCAGGCTATTGTTTCATCCCGAAACTATTGAAGGGTTGCTCATTAAGCAAAACTGGAGCCCCCCTAAGGTTCTGTTGATTTTTCGAGAGTCTCCTACAACGATTCAGTTTTGCAGCTTAAATAGCAGCTGCATTTTAGCTGTACCGAAAACTGTTCCCGATCCAATTTCTTTCGATACCATAAATCCTATCTCGGAACACTCATCGAAACCATATTATTTTCTTTAGACAATTTCACTTCGAGGCATTCCCTGCTGTCGATTCAGTACTTATAATTACTATCAAACTCATTTTTCGCTATTTTAAACTTATCGAAATTATGTGGCAACCTCATACGAACATGGGGTATTACACGACATCTCCATCTCCTTCTCTCTCTCTCTCTCTCTCGCCTATAGCTTCTCTTCTCCTATCCCTGTTCATTGTTTCCTACTGTCGTCGTTACATCGATTTTATATACAACTTAGTATGAATATATCTTGATAAAACTTAATATTTTTAACTTTCATAGAGATTTTATATACAACTTATATAAAAAACTCCTCATTAAAAAAAGTAAAAACAAAGATTAAAAGGCATCATCCATGATCATCAACAGCAGCAGCACAAGAACAACCCAAATCAACCCATTGAAATATTCAATTCATGGCATCCATTGAAATATTTCGTATAGCATTTTTGTATACTGTTAATCATTCTGAAAACTCACTTCCAGAATCAGACATTATCAATTCGGACAATATCGATTCTGAGCTTCCCTAAAATATCTCCAACTAGAGATAAAAAAATGTAGAGTAATCTGATAAATTTTCTGAGACAAAGATGTCAGAACAAGCAAGATTAGATCCGTCTGCAAACAACTCCGGCTTCTGTTCTAACGTCGATTTTGAATTTTGGTATTGCAAAACTAGGTTCCTCGGTGGAATTTCGAGGTTGTTCGACTCTAGGAACAACATTTTTCAAGTTAATCATGAGTAAATCTTCCTCATCCCTTGCTTTTTCTCCTCTGGACTTGAAAATTTTCCTAGAAAATTTACCAAGAAGCGTTTGAACGCAAGAGACGTTAGAAGTCGAAATCGTTTCTGAACCTTCGACTTCTCCAAATTTTGGGGCGTTTCTGTCAGAAGGGGCGTAGCAAACGCCAGCGAAAACGAGAAGAGAGAGAGAAAGGAGGAAAAAAGAGAGATAAATGGGGATTGACGGCGACAACACCACGATGTCACGCCAGAGGTGGACACGCGGTGGAGAAATAGAGTGAGAGAGATAAGAGTAGGTACAAGGGCGGGTGAATGGGACCATCTTGCTGGTGAGGACTGACAGTGGCAGCACCGCAACATCACGCCAGAGGTTTTCAAGTGGTGGAGATATAGAGAAAGAGATTTCTGATAGAGAGAGTGAGAGGAACAAACTGGGTCATTCGAGAAGAGAGGGGGGGGGGAATAAGTGGCCGCGGATTCAAATTATTTTACTTTCAAATTATCGTGATAATTTAACTTCAAAATATCACGATAATTTAGAGTTGTCCCCTGTTTGTCTAGTCGTTAGTTCTTGTAGCGTAATCCTTTTTAACTTGAAGCCGCTGAGAAGTTCCATAACCAGAGCCAGGGGGATAGAGAAATTAAATTAAGCCCCTCTTCTTCTTCTTCTTCTTCTTCTTCTTCTTCTTCTTGCATTCTGCCAGGTTTACCTTTGCCTCTTTATTGTTCTTCTTGTTAACTAATTATACACAAATTATGGGGATGGATCAAGGCCTCAGCAGGAAGATGAGAAGAGTTTTCCTCGTACTCAACGTCATCCTCCTCGCCATAGGAACCTGCGGCGGCCCTCTCATCTTGCGCCTCTACTTCCTCCACGGCGGCGCTCGAATCTGGCTCTCCAGCTGGCTTCAAACCGGCGGCTGGCCCATCAATTTCATCCCCCTTCTTGCCGCCTACCTCCAACGCCGCCGCATGCAAGGCTTGGCCGCCACCACCGTCCTCATCAAGCCCCCCATCTTCTGGGCGGCCGCCGTCATCGGCGTCCTCACCGGCTTCGACGACTACCTCTACGCCTACGGTCTGGCGAAGCTCCCGGTGTCCACTTCGTCGCTGATCATCGCCTCCCAGCTGGGCTTCACGGCGCTCTTCGCCTTCCTCCTGGTGAAGCAGAAGTTCACGTCGTACACCGTGAACGCCATCGTGTTGCTGACCATCGGCGCCGGAGTTTTGGCTCTGCACACGAGCGGCGATAGGCCGAAGGGCGAGTCGAACAAGGACTACTCCATGGGATTCACGATGACGTTGGCCGCGTCGGCGTTGTACGGGCTGATTCTGCCGATGGTGGAGCTGACGTACAAGAAGGCGAAGCAGGCCGTGACCTACACGCTGGTGTTGGAAATTCAGGTGGTCATGTGTTTCTTTGCCACTGTTGTTTGTACCGTCGGCATGGCCATTAACAATGACTTCAGGGTACTCTCTCTCTCTCTCTCTCTCTCTCTCTCTCTCTCTCTCTCTAGCTGGCTTGGCATATTATTTATCAATACGCACCAAAATTCTTAGTAGTAGAAGATAAGGTTAATTTTAAGTGCAACCTAGGTTACTAGTTGGTTAGTAGTGTTAGTGATCTCAAGATGTTAAATTGGAATCGTTTTATGGGTATAGTCTTGTGGTTTTGGTGGCTCTCGTGCATGCCTGCGTCGTCACGTTTGCATGTTGCACTCGGGATAGAAATCGAAAGCTATCAAATTCTTTAATTCATCTCCTGCACTATCTATTGGAATTCGGTGGTGTGGGACGTCGCAAAGGAACATAATCCCAATATGTTAAATTAGAATCTTAGTGAATTTTACTTGTTTTTAATGTTTACCATTATATCTTGAGTGACATAATGTTAAAACAAAACAGATTAATTAAAGATAAATTCTAAAATATGAGTTCTGATTGAAATCTTTTAAAATGGGAAATGCTGAAAATGGGGATACTTTTTACAAATTTTGTTTACGGATTGCAACATTTTTGTAACATTTTAGGTTAATTTTTGTTTACGGATACTTTTACATTTCATTTTTATTACATTTTTGTAGTTATATGTTCTTTTTTATGTTTACAGATTGCAACATTTTTATTTCTTTAATTTTTCAATTTTAATGAGGGAAAAAATGATAACAAATCACTAATTGCAGTGGTAGTGCCAGAAGAGATGGCACCTTGAAATAAAACAATTACAAGTTAAGAGCACTAGTGGAAGTGGCACTGGGTCTCTTTAAGCAAGCCCAATGGCGAAGCTTGCCCGTGCATTTTAATCTAGATTATCAGAACTTGTTAATTTGCTTCACTTGCCTTTGCACATATTTAAGTAAAATTATCTAGAAGAAGTCATTATAATTCCTTTATCACTTGAGTAACCTTTGCTCATACTTACGAGAGGTGAAGTTTTAGCTAACACAAAGTTTTCCTTTTCATTAATAAGAATACATAAGAGTTTTGAATTGTCTTGACAAGTTAGCCTCGATCTCCCATCCAATGCAGGCCATTGCGAGAGAAGGAAGAGGGTTTGAGCTGGGAGAGACCAAGTATTACGTGGTGTTGTTTTTCAGTGGCATAATCTTTCAGTGCTTCTTCCTAGGCACACTAGGAGTCATCTTCTCCTGCTCGTCTCTACTCTCTGCAATCGTCATCGCCGTTCTTCTCCCGGTGACAGAAGTCTTGGCCGTCATATTCTACAAAGAGAAGTTTCAGGCGGAGAAAGGCGTTTCTCTGGTTCTGTCTCTGTGGGGTTTTGTTTCCTACTTCTTTGGCGAGATCAAACATGACAAGCAGAAGAATACTGAAACTCAACCGCTGGAGACTGAGATGCCACAGAGCACTCTAGCCAATATCCCTTGAATGATTGGTTGGATCCTGTCCTGTCGTGTCATCGAATAAGAACAAAGCCATTTCAGTTCTTAAAGCAACTTTTTTCAGTGCATCCGAAGGGTGTTCCTCCTTTGTAAATTCAAATGGGATAATGCTATTTGTACATAAATAGTTGTCATAAATAGTTTTACAGTGAGTTTATAGAATCATATTATCGTGATAAATTGAAAATTTATCACAAGAAATTCATGATTTCTCTTCTTTTCTCTCCTCTCATCTATCTTTCTCTCTCTTTCTTTCCCCTTCAGCCACTGCCTCTGCCTCGTCGCTTGTCATCCGTCGCTATAATATCCCATGTTTGTATGAGGTTGTCACATAATTTAAGTAAGTTTAGAATACTGAAAAATTGGTTTGATAACAGTTATCAGTACCGAATCGACTGTAGGGAGTGCCTTGAAGTCAAGATGCCAAAGAAAAATGATGTGGTATTGACAAGCATTTCAAGATAGAATTTATAGTATCGAAAGAAATCGAGTCGGGAATGATTTTCAGTAGAGCTAAAATACAGCTGCTAGCTTCAAAATTAAATTGTCATAGGGGACTTTCGGGAAGTCAATAGAAGCCTGAAAGGGCTTCAATTTTTTGTAATGAACAACCCTTCAGTGGTTTTGAGATAAAACAATATCCCGGTGAGGACACTGGGGCAAAATCGTCATTATCGAGTAATCTTTGATTATTAATTTTGTGTTTTCGATATTATAATGCAAATTAATTTGAGGTTTAAGGGCATAGTTGCAATAAAGAAATTGCTCAAGGGAAATCAAGAAGCAAATTGGGGTTTATGTGTAATTTTTTTTAGTTTAATTATTAGTGTAATATATAATTATATATATATGTATGCACATGGATGAGGCCATTCACAGCCATTCTTCTGCAACTTACTCATGCCCTGCAACTCCAAATCTCCATGCCTTGCAACATTTGGAAAGATTTGCACGCAAGGAAGAATGGCCGAGACAGGCGTGAGGCTGTGGTGTGAGCCTATAAATAAAGGAAGAATGGAGAGATTGAGGGAAGCAAGAATGGAAGTGAAGAAGAGAGTAAGAAGTGGTTTCTCTCTGAAAATCAAAATGGCCGAGAGAGAGGCAAAGAGTTGTAGAGAAGAGAGTGGCCGAGAAAGAGAGCTGGGCGGAGGCAATAAGCTCGGAAGGCTCGGTGGAAGAGGTGGCTGGCGAAGCAAGCTCATCCATAGAAGCCATGGTTGCAGGCGGTTGCTTCAAAGCAGCAACCATCTGCTGCTTAAGGCAGCTGCAAGCTGCTACCAGCGGCTGGTGCAGTGGCCAACGGAGGTGCCAGCAGCCGACGAGAGTGGTGGCAAGGCCGGCTGCAACGCGGGCGGCGGTGGGCATGAAACTGGTTCGTGTGCAGGCGGGAAGAAGAAGAATGAGGAGGAAGAAGAAGAAGGAGAAAGAAAAGAAGAAAAAAAAATTAAAAAAATAAAAGAAACAAAAGAAAAATAGGAAAAATGGAAAAAATTCTCGAAAAAATCTTGAATTGTTCTAAGAATTTATTTGGGACTAGAGGAGCATGCCAAGTCAAGTAAATTATTCGGGCATGCGTTTTGAGGATATGGAACGCGTTTCGAGGATATAGCATGCATGTCGAGAAAGCCTGTGAGGCTAAGTTAAGGTAAGTAAAATTCTCTAGAAAATTTTAGAAATTTAGGAATATTATTTTATAAATTGTCATAGTGAAATATTTAATAAAATATTTGAAGAATATTTAGTATGGATTTATTGAGGAAAATAGGAAGAAAATTATGAGGAAATTAGGAAAGATGAAATATTGATATTAATATGATGGTCAGGGTATGTTGAGGTTTCAAATTGAGTACGTTTGAATTCTGACACAAGAATCAAGATGTTATGAGATACGTATTAGGTAAGTGGTACTATTCAACTGAATTTAATTTATGAAAATGACTTATAAGTGGTTCAACCCAAAACTCGATTTTAAGTAAATGATTTTATCATGTTGTCATGCCTTGATATAAATATAACATGTAGATTGCATTTACATGTATTGATGATGAAATGTGCATATGTTCACGATAATATTATTGATCATGCATCGCATAAGGGTTTGGAATTATGGACTAGCACCGCTACTTTACCAAGGGTGCACCCATACACCTCGGCCTGGTAAAGAGGCTATAAAAATGGGGAGTAACAATTGGGTGCAGTTGACTCAAACCGAAATGATATGGAAATGACATTTTGCATTTTGCATTCATGCACAAAATATGTTTATTATTTCCTTACTTAGATGATTCATCATCTAACTTGGACTTTACCCTTAGAATATTCAAACGTTCCAGATAGAGATGAAATGATATTTAGCAAAGTACATGATAAATTGAATTATGAATAAAATGCATGTAATGTAGCCCATGTATTTAAGTTCAGTTACTTTGAATTCTGGACGTTTGAAAGAATGATGGTATATAACCCTATTTAGGGTTAATGTCAATTGAGAACTTATGCTTTGTATTAAGTTATATATGTTGAGGAACGATAATGTAAAATCTAAATTTTGATTAATATTAAGATGTCAAGTTCGATTCTTGTTTTTGCATTTGATGTGTATAATAATTCTTTTTCGAGAAAATGTATGAAAATTTTGGGATAGATTTGAGGAATGATATGATTTAATTTTAAGTTTGAAAGAAAAAATTTTATTATCTCGGAATTGTCTTGAGTTATAACATGCCCAAGAAAGTAGGGTGCTACAGTCACTGTCTCGCCTGATTGACCGCCGCCTGCTGCATCCTCGCCTCTCGAGGCTATAATTGGCTAGGTGAAGCAGCGGTGGGTGTCAGTGGACGGCGAGCAACGAGCGGCAAGGGTGAGGCAGGCTGCAGTGGGCGGTGCTAAAAGAGGAGGAGAAAAGAAAGAGATGAGAGGAGGAAGGAGAGGGAGGATAAAAGGGGTAAAATGGGCATTGAGATAAAAGAGACGAGGACAAAATAATCTTTTTAGCTTACTTATAAACCCATGTGTAAATAAGCTTATGTACAAATAGCATGATCCAAATTGTAAAAAACCAATTCCAGCCACAACTAAATTAATGCAAAATACAGCAATCACAAGCCTTAAAGTATTTTAACAAATACTTTATAATTAATAAAATCCTATATAAATAAGAATAATACTAATCATTGCTTTATTAAAAATGGTTAAAGGACAATAAATTTTGGTTTTGGGTGTCATTGGCTTGGGAAAAAAAAACTTAATCGTACCTGTGACACTCGACACTAATACTATGGTCGGTTGGGATAAAACCTTAGTTTTTTTTGTGAGAAAACAGATTTATGAATATGAAGTTTTGACAAGTCAGAATATGGGGGGTCCAAGATCTGTTGATTTAGGGAATGGGATCTTAAAAAGCACTTACAGCTTTTTGGTGCTTGGGGAGCCCTAATAAGTATATTCTTTCATTTCATGCCACTCGTTTCTCCTTGTCACAACTTCAGATCAGCCTCCTCCTCAAATATCTTTTGGCCCCATTTCAACAGTACTTGCACCATCTTGTTATTTTGTGTGACGAAGCAATGGACTCTCTAGTCTTTCCATACGTTTCTGCTACTGCAATAATTCAATGATTGTGAAAAAAATATCATTTAATTTATAGGGGTATCCAATTTTTTTGATTCACGATTCTGTAAAGATGGAAGTCTGAATTGGCGGCCCAAATAAAGACAACTCAATAATGACTGATATAACATTTTTAAACGATCAATGGTAAATAATCGTGCAAAAACATGTACTAATTAGTGATTGATGTACGATTTTCATAGAAATTAGATGGTAATATATATAATTTAACATTGCACGTATTTTAAAAATTAGGAGATAAATTAACTCTTTAAGTCCGAATGAAATAGTACACATCACTAGCAAATCTGTCACGTTAGGGGAAATGTGTTTTTTTTGGTTCTAAGAGGAAAATGTTTGTTATACTTATTGCTATATATATATATATATATATTAAACTTCACTAAAGAATGAGGAGAAAATATTATTAATTGAATCTAACTGTGAAGTGTCCTGTTATTATACACACTTCATATAATAATTTAATTAAACTAAGTCAATAGTAATTGAGTCTTAATTAATTGATTATAATTGTTTAAAATTATAAAATAATATAATATAATATTTTCTGGGTTAACTTTAGAACCCCAAACTGAAACCAACAACATGTGATTGCGGATATAGAAACTTGACTGACACCTACTATATATCACTAAAACATTAATTTTGGAACTTTAAAGAAATTATTGTTTGATTTTTTTTAAAATTAATTAACATATATACTTTGATTTTTTACTTTGTAACTGGGCTAATTTTTACTTTTAAATTTATAAATGGGATCATAATCCATCGGTGTACCATGATCATGGCCATGGAGTCCTTCCTTGATTCCAACTAGCATGCATAACTGAGGGTACGTAGCGAGAGTGGGGACGACGACTAGCGTCTACAACTAAATCTTCGATCCCACACCACATGTCTTAACAATTTTTAACTTAAAGCGGCAGAGAAGTTCCAGAGCCAAAAGGATAGAGAAATTAAATTAAGCTGCTGCTTCTTCTTCTTCTTCTTCTTCTTCTTCATGCTTTCTGCTAGCTTTACCTTTGCCTCTTAATTGTTCTTCTTCTTAATTAATTATGCAACTAATCATGGAGATAGATCAAGGCCTCAGCAGGAAGATGAGAAGAGTTTTCCTCCTACTCAACGTCATCCTCCTCGCCATAGGAACCTGCGGCGGCCCTCTCATCATGCGCCTCTACTTCCTCCACGGCGGCGCTCGAATCTGGCTCTCCAGCTGGCTCGAAACCGGCGGCTGGCCCATCAATTTCATCCCCCTTCTTGCCTCCTACCTCCAACGCCGACGCAAGCAAGGTTTGGCCGCCAGCGCCGTCCTCATCAAGCCCCCTGTCTTCTGGGCGGCTGCCCTCATCGGCGTCCTCACCGGCTTCGACGACTCTCTCTACGCCTACGGTGTGGCGAAGCTTCCGGTGTCGACTTTGTCGCTGATCATCGCCTCCCATCTGGGCTTCACGGCGCTCTTCGCCTTCGTCCTGGTGAAGCAGAAGTTCACGTCGTACACCGTGAACGCCATCGTGTTGCTGACCATCGGTGCCGGAGTTTTGGCTCTGCACACGAGCGGCGACAGGCCGAAGGGCGAGTCGAACAAGGACTACTCCTTGGGTTTCGTGATGACGGTGGCCGCGGCGGCGCTGTACGGCCTGGTTCTGCCGATGGTGGAGCTGACGTACAAGAAGGCGAATCAGGCCGTGACCTACACGCTGGTGTTGGAAATTCAGGTGGTCATGTGTTTCTTTGCCACTCTTGTTTGTACAGTCGGCATGGCCATTAACAATGACTTCAAGGTTCTCTCTCTCTCTCTCTCTCTCTCGCTGGCTTGGCATATTATTTATCAACATAAACCAAAATTCTTACTAGTAGAAGATAAGGTTAATTTTAAGTGCAACATAGGTTACTAGTTGTTAGTGGTGTTAAGTGATATCCAGATGTTAAATTGGAATCTTACTTTTTACCATTACATCTTGAGTGGCATAATGTTAAAAAAAAAAAAAAAAAAGATTAATTAAAGATAAATTCTAAAATATGGGTTCTGATTTAAATCTTTTAAAATGGGAATATTTTTTACAATTTTTGTTTACAGATTGCAACATTTTTGTAACTGTTATGTATAAAAATACAAGAAAGTAAAGAAGGGTGGAAGCACCACATGGCAGCCCGAGGGAGCGCCACGTGGCGAGTCCCCCCCTTGGGTGACCAAAGGAGACCACCTAGGGGGACGCCACCCCCCGAGTGAGGGTTACTCGGGGGTAGCAGATGGGCGCGCTCCCAAGTGACACTTGGCAGGCGCGCCAGGCATGGCCTCCCGCGTGCGCAGCTGCATGCGCTGCCAAGCAACACGCGGCTGCCTGGTGAGGGCCGTGCCCCTGCCCACTCAGGGGTAGCCTTCCCCCCCGAGTGACCCTACTCGAGGGGAAGCCACGTCTTAGCGTGCGGCTCAGCAGCACGCGCGGCTAATTCGCACCTGGCCCCGTGCACCCGCTTGCACGGCCCCTCGTGCTATCTTTCCCCGCGCTCACACATACCCCCGAGTGAGGGTCACCCAGGGCACCACACTCATCCCCGCATGCCTCCTATTCTTGCGCTAGCGCCTCCAAGAGAATCGGCCTAAAACTACTCCCGCAAGACTCAGTCAACGCCTCTCCGAGATTCTTGCTGTGAAACTCGGGACACGCGACACATGGATGCCTGTCTTGTTGCTATAAATAGGAGGTCTCTTTCCCTCATTTGGTATGCAATCTCTTGCTCTCATATTTATACTCTTACTTTCAAGTGCTCTACTTTTGCGATGATCTGACTTAAGCATCGAAGGGTTCACACGGGGACCTTTGCCCGTGCCCCTAACCGATTCTTTTTTCAGCAGGTCATCCATCGTTCTCAACCTGACCCGGAGGACTCACCCATCATCGTTTCCACCCCCGAAAAACTCATACATCGCTCAGATACACCACGAGAGGGTCACTTATCGCTCGAATCGTCCATCAGAGGGTCATCCATCTGCAGTTTCCCATTTTACAAATTTATTGTTGTTACCGAGTAACAACAATTGACGCCGTCTATGGGAAACGCAAACGAAAAGCTACAAAACTATTCCCTCTATATGGCTCAAACCCGAAGTAATCGTTAAACCCTCTCTTATGGGGCCCGATCACCTCGACGAGAGACCCTCGCTTGAGCGGAAGAATAACATCCATCTACTCATTAGGGCCTGCTACCCCTCATCCATGGGGGCCATCCGCCTCTCACCCATGAGGGACATCCCCCCCCTCACCCATGGGGCCAGCCGTCCCTCACTCACCAGCAGTTGCCTCTTCTAGAGCCTTCTCATCCATTGGGGGTGCAACTTTAGGTGCCATCTCTTACTGTCTCACATGTTCTCTCAGGACCCTACCCAGGGATATAGATCCTATCTGTCGTTCCTTGGGCAGAGTACGAGGCTCTACGACAATAACATGCTGAAGGAATGCAAGCTCTTCGGGAAATGGCTGGTATCTTTCAAAGTTTGGTTCCTCACGGGACAATCCCAAAAGCATTAAGAAAGTTTATGCCAGAGACAGTTCCTTCCCACAAGGCTCGTCAGGAGGTACTGAGGGACGGCTCCTATCGAGAAGTAAGCCCTAAAACTCATGCTCAACATGTCCATATTCGAAACGATCCACCAAAATCCCCTTTAAGGGGAGCTCATAGCCAGACCTCTCCCCAGTAAGAAAAACAAGGAGGAATTGACCACCGAAAGACTGAAAAACGGAGTCTACAAAGAGGAAGATACTTTGAAATGGTAGCCAGCACTCCTATGGAAAGAGATCGGGATTCTAAACCCGTAACCCAACAGAAAGATGGACCTGATGACAACCCTACCACATTTAGTGCACGGGAGACAACCGACATGAAAAAAATGATAGAGCGGGTGCTACAACAAAATAAGTTATTACCTACTCCCGAATGACAATCTCGAGGAAAACTACCATTTGTGGCAGAAGTAATGGAGAAACCCTTGCCGAGAAAGTTCAAAATGCCCCAGATAAACCCTTATTCAGGCAAGGACGACCCCTATGATCACGTGCAAAATTACGAATCTTTAATGATGCTTCATGGATGGGACGATGAGATAATGTGTAGGGCATTCCCATTAACCTTAACTGGGCACGCTCGGGCTTGGTTTAATGGTTTACCCGAAGCATCCATTTCTTCATTCGGACAGTTAAAAATGGAGTTCATTAAGGCATTCATTATTAACAATCAAAGGAAGAAGGACGCAATGTACCTTCTTAGCATTCGACAAGGGCATAAGGAAACCCTATGTCACTACGTGGACAGATTTTGGAATGCCACACTTGAGATTTGCAATTTTCCTATTGAAATGGCTGTGTCCGCTACCCCATTTGCAAGAATCATTGTCTCTAGACTCGTCGAAATCCTTGGCAGGCCTGTTTGTCAGAGCCAATAAGTACATACTCCACACAGAGATGATAAGAACAGTAGGGGGAAATGAAGATGGAGAAAGAAAAAGAAAAGAGCGAGATAATGAAGAAGGATCGAACCAGCGAAAAGAACGGACCAGGAGGTCGGATACAGTCGGACCACAATTCCATTATTACACTAGGCTCAATCAACCCCGGTCAACTATACTGGTAGCAGTAGAGGGGTTGGGCCTTCTCCAGCTTCTGAAGAAAGAAGACCGTCCCATGGAGAGAAATCAAGAAGAATACTGCAGGTATCACCCAATTCGGGGGCACTCTACTGACCAGTGTAGGGAGTTAAAAAACCAGATTGAAGCACTCATTCGGGAAGGCCACTTGCAAAGGTATGTAAGGGGTTAAGGAAGGAACAACCGAGATCGTCAAATAATGGAAGAAAGACCCGAGGGTCAAGACAGACGAAATTTGCGGCAGAATGAAGACATAATTATGGCCCCCCTGACAATAAGCCGACACACCAAGCCATTCATGTTATCTCTGGGGGCGAGACTCTAGCTGGGAATACTTCTTCTTCTCGAAAAGCCTACGCCTGTTAGGCCTACCAGGTCAATTCAATGATGGAGGCAAGAGAAGACAAGAAGCCTATCACATTCACCCCTGCTGATAGAGGTGATATAATACTCTCGCATGACGATCCAATGGTAATTTTTGCAATTGTTTCCAAACACCCTGTCAGTAGAATCTTGGTGGACAACGACAACTCTATTAATCTGATCTATTGGAATTGTTTCGAGCAAATGCATATGTCCCCTGACTGATTGAGAAAAGTGTCCTCTCCCTTGTGCAGCTTCACTGGGGAAGCTGTCCCGGTGGTGGGATCTGTTCAACTACCAGTCACATTGGGTGCTGACCCTCAAAGTGTGACTCGACAGGCAAATTTTATGGTGGTCAAAGACCCTTCTGTAGCGTACAACATGATTTTGGGCAGACCGTTCCTCAACGATATGAGGGCTGTAGTGTCCTCTTACTACTTATTAATGAAATTCCCCACGCTCTCAGGAGTGGCGCAGGTTCGTGGAGATCAAAGGAAGGCAAGATCCTGTTATGTGTCATCTACAAAAGGAAAAAGGACAGAAGAGACTTTGTCTATTGCTGAGAAAGCCATACACAAATCTTTGGCATAAGAGATTGCTCGCAAGTCCCAACCAGTGGAAGAGTTAGAGGCAGTATACTTAAGCAATACATATGCCGAAAAGTTGGCATATGTTGGCACACAACTTCCGAAAGTGGTAAAAGAAGAAATTGTGGAGTGCCTAAGAAAAAATTTGGATGTCTTCGCTTGGGCACCAAAGGATATGCCAGGGATCAGGCCAGACGTGATATGTCACCATTTGAATGTGGATCCTCAGTTCAAGCCTGTTCGATAGAAGAAGAGGAATATTGCCCCTGATAGACTGTCAGCGTTAGAAGAGGAAGTTGATAAACTACTAAAGGCAGGTTTCATTCGAGAGGTGTTATATCCAGAGTGGCTGGAAAATGTCGTCATGGTTAAAAAACCCAATGGAATCTAGCGCTTGTGCATAGACTTCACCAACCTCAACAAGGCGTGTCCTAAAGATTCCTACCCGTTACCTCGGATTGACCGTTTGGTGGATGAAACATCTGGGTATCAACTGTTAAGCTTTTTGGATGCCTTATCAGGGTATTATCAAATAATGATGTATCCTCCAGATCAGGAGAAAACATCGTTCATTTTAGAGAAAAGGACATATTGTTACCAAGTTATGCCCTTCGGGCTGAAAAATGTAGGGGCCACCTATCAGCGCATTGTGAATAAAGTCTTCAAGGAATTATTGGATGATACCATGGAGGCCTATGTTGATGATATGATTGTGAAAAGTCAGGAGAAGGAATTGCACGTAAAAAAGCTAGCGCAAGTGCTCGATGTCTTTAGATAATATGAAATGCGCCTAAACCCAGCAAAATGTGCATTTAGAGTTCAGTCTAGAAAATTCATAAGGTATATGATCACACAAAGAGGCATATAGGCGAACCCCAAAAAAATTCAAGCGATACTGGATATGGAACCCCCAACATCAATTAAGGAGGTGCAGCGGCTAACAGGCTGGATGGCGGCCCTTGGACGTTTCCTCTCCAAGTCAGCCGAAAGGGAACTCCCGTTTCTTCAGACATTAAGGGCGGGAAAAAAGTTTGAGTGGACAGAGCAATGCCAGATGTCATTTGAGGCATTAAAGGAATACTTGAAGGAAGTTCCTCTGTTGACTCGACCCAAAACTGGGGAAATGTTATATTTGTACTTGGGCGTAAGTGACAAAGCGCTAAGTGCAGTGTTGATTAAAAAGGAAGGACCAGTGGACCGGCTGGTGTACTACGTCAGTAAGGTTCTACAAGGCCCAGAAACACATTATCCCTTCACTGAAAATGTGACGCTAGCCCTGCTAAATGCCTCTAGAAAATTGAGGCCATACTTCCAAGCCCATTCCATCAGCGTACTAACAGACCAACCACTGCGGAGCATCTTGGAAAAACCTGAATGTTCCGGTTGTCTCACAAAATGGTCCATTGAGTTAAGCGAGTATGACATACAATTCCAGCCTAGGCAGGCCATAAAAGGGCAAGCATTGGTGGATTTTATTGTTGAATGTACTTCCTCTAAGAAAGCCAAAGAAGAGAATAGAACAGAATGGTTATTGTTTGTAGATGGGGCCGCTAGTTCTCAAGGGAGTGGAGCTGGAATAGTGCTTATCCCGCCAGAAGGAGAATCCCTTGAATACTCTTTGAGATTTGCCTTTCCAAGCTCAAACAATGTGGCCGAGTATAAGGCGCTAATTGCCGGTCTGAGGATAGCCCGAAAGCTTGAAGTAACGCAATTGATAGCCCATAGTGATTCTCAGTTGATTGTTCAGCAATACTACGGGCAGTACGAGGCTAGAGAGCTGGTCATGGGACACTATCTACAAAAAGTTAGGACACTTGCACAATTGTAATAAAGTTTCCAGCTAGTGCAAATCAACAGGTCCCTCAATGGTCATGCGGATGCCTTATCCAAATTGGCATCCACCAAAGAAACCACTAGAAGAACAGTATATGTGGAAGTCCTTCAGCAACCAAGTATAGAAGAACCTGAGGTAGCATGCATTGAGAACAGTAATGACTGGAGAACCCCTTTTTACAAAAATCTGACCACGGGAGAATTGCCAGCAACCCCAAAGGAGGCCAGAAAAATTAAAATTAGAGGGGCTCGCTTCATAGTGATTGATGGAACGCTTTACAAGCGAGCTTACACCATGCCGCTCCTCAAATGCTTAGGTCCTCAGGAGACCGATTATGCCTTGGCTGAGGTTCACAGTGGAATATGCGGTAAACATCTGGGAGGAAGGGCCTTAGCAACTAAAATCTTAAGGGTAGGTTTCTTTTGACCCACATTATAATGTGACGCCCAAACGAAGGTCAGGGAGTGTGATAAATGTCAGAGGTAAGCTCCGATTCATTCTGCTCCGATATCGCAATTACAGCCCACATTACAGCCTATCCCCTTTTCTCAATGGGGCTTGGATATTCTCGGTCCATTTCCATGGCAAAGGAAATTTCTTTTGGTGGCAACAGATTATTTCGCCAAGTGGATCGAAGCAAAAGCCCTAGCCACTATCAGTGCTAGGAAAGTAGAAGCCATGGTGTGGAAAGATATTATATGCCGATTTGGGATCCCACGAATCATTAACACTGATCATGGAAAGCAGTTTGACTGTGATTCTTTTCGAAATTTCTGCAAAGGCCTAGATATTCAGTTAAGAATTTCTTCAATAGCATATCCCCAGGCTAACGAACAAGCCGAAATTAGCAACAAAACAATTTTACATGGTTTGAAAACTCGGCTAGAAGGTGCAAATGGAGCATGGGTGGATGAATTGCCTACCGTCCTGTGGGCCTACCGACCAACCAGCCGGGTCTCAACAGGTGAAATGCCCTTTAACCTGGTGTATGGGACAGAAGCTTTGATTCCAGTAGAAATCTCATGCAGATCACCCTGATTGGACGCTTTTGATGAAAGTGGCAGCTCAAATAACTCTAATGCACTGAAAGAAAGTCTTGATCTCATCGAGGAATAGAGAGACATAGCGGCTGTATGAATCGTTGCCTATCATAAAAGGGTGGCCAACTATTACAACTCTCGAGTAAAGAGCCGGCCTCTCAAGGAAGGAGATTTGATCCTCAGAAAGACAGTCATCACCAATGCACTCCGAGAGGATGGAAAATTTTGGGCAAACTAGGAAGGGTCGTATCGCATCCAGGAAATGATAGGCCTAGTACATGTATCCTCCAAACGCTCCAGGGTGAAACCATGAGCAAGACTTGGAGCATAAATCACCTGAAATTGTACTCTCCTCCTGACATGTAATGCAATAATAATATGAACCAGACGAGGGACCGTGAACGTAAGCACATTTTGCCGAACCACGTAAAATACTTGTGTCATCCTTTTTTCATTTTATTTCAGGCAAGGGATAAAGAGAACGACCCGCAATGGGTCCCTTCCCACACAAAAAAAAAGGGAAAAGAGAGATTTTTTCTTCCCCGCAAAGCAGTATGACAAGTCTTGCCCGAAAGTAAAAAAATCAAAATTAGCAAGTGAACTAATGTCCCGCTAGTAGATTGCTCTACTAAGCCCGATAGCAATACATAAGGCCCTGCCACACAATGCGCTATGAGAAAAGTATGGCTCAAGGGGCCCGGCGAATGTGATAATCGCCCCGCCTTAAAGCCAAGTGGCCCGGCCCAGTGAAGTAACAAATACGTCCAGCACAACTCGCTAATATTGAAATCACGAACTATCCCACCAGTCTATTTAATTGACCTGGCTTGATAGCGAGAGGTTAAGAAATCGCCAAAGGACCACTAAGGGCCTGAACGCCATAGTCCACCTTGTGGCATGAAAAACCTAAAATCCCAGACCTTCTATGGACAACAATAATAAAGAAAACCAGTGAGATGCAGCTATTGTTAAGAGAAAAATCTTATTTATGCAAATAAAAGATACTACACTCAATGGAGAAAGAACTATTACACTTGAAAAAAAAAAAAAAAAAGAGGATCTACTTTAAGTCCGCTTCCTCCTGCCAGAAGTAGGAGCGCTGCTACTCGGAGCAGATGGGGCCTCCCCTTCCTCCTGGCCCGAGGATGGAATAATTGTGTCATCAACTATAGGTAGGGCGTCCGTCATCTCCACTTCCTCTGAGGCAAAGGCGTACGACTCCCATGGGCCCAACAAGTTCTCTAGATTATCAACTAAATTGGCATTCAAATAAACCCTGGGACTCGTGGGGTCAGGATCGTTGTATCTTCGCCAGTCAGGAACCTCAGACTCCTCTACCTCATCTGTATAGACTAACTTAGGGAACTGTTCTCCTAGGCACTTGGATTCCAGGTGCGAGCATGCAAGATAGAATCCATACTTCGTAAAGCAGCCCCCATAACGGATCTTCCTCTCTTGGCAGTCTGTTGAAAGGCGATAGTCCCCCACAGCCTTTTCCTGTGCCACCGAGATCTCCTCATTTCTTCGATCCTTGAGCGACCTATATTGCTTCTTCTGACGAGCAAGCTCATCTACCTTCAAGGAATGTTCTTGCAAAAGGTTCTCATGGGTTTCCTTGACTCCTAGAAGCTCTATCGCCAGCGATTATTTTCTCTTCTAGAGCTCCTCTATCTCCCCCTTTATGCTTGACGATTCACCATGAGCTTCCGCCAGCTTAGAGTGCATGTCCTCTGCCTCTCGATTCAACTTTCTGATATCTGCTTGGTAGGAACGCTCATGGTCCCTCCACTTTATCATGTTCTCTCTTGCCTCCACCTTCTCTTATTCTGCCCGATGATGATAAGCTTTCCCGATAGCGTTGGATATCACCAACCTTTGGACCCCCTAGGCGCAAACAGTGCATTAGAAGACTGGCAACCAAGTCAGACAACAAATACTACATATAGGCATAACAAAGATATCTTACCTCAATAATCTTTTGCTCGGGAGAGTTGGCAACACTAGGCCAAATACTAAAAAAAATTTGTTCATCCTAAGGGAGCACGGTAGCATATATCATCTAGGCACCAACCCCTGGGTCTCTTACAGAGTCTGTATCAATTAGCCCAGGCTGCACATGGAAGTGGTCACCCCTCACCCGAGTGCTGTTAGGGATTGGCACGGGATTTCGTCTGGGCTCAGCAATGGGAGGAAGAATAGGCTGAAAGTCCGGGAGCTCAGCTTTTAGCTTTTGTCGATCCCTACAAAAGAGAACAAAAGGTTGATGACTCTCCTCCCTGATTCGATTGAGTTTACCGCCAAAAGAGGAATGAGAGCTTCCAGTCCCCTCCTCCACGAGCTAGATGCATCAATTGGATTTGGTTCCCCAAGGGCGCCTTCGAGGGTAGGAGGGTCTAACATGGAAACATTCGAGATGGGAACCGAGGGTTCAGGACAAGGAAGACTGGACAAAGCACCTGCCTCAGACCTCTTCATTTTTAGGCGCCTTCAAGACGAGCTAGGAACTGGCGGGGGAAGAAGGCTAGGGTCTGGTGTGTCAGACGGAGGCTCCTGTGACAAGCCATGGGGAGCTTGAGGAGGAGGCTGTGGGTCTTGCTCGCTAGACTGACGTGAATTCCTACCACATCATTTGAGCGTCTGTTCCCTGAATAGATTCATGTCTACAAAACAAGAGATGAAAGTAAAAGTCAACCACTGACATGGACAATTTAAAAGGCAATCTCTGCAATTTTGGGGGTCTACCCTCAGAGGAAGAATAACCAAGAAAGACCATACTCCCTAGAGATTTCCCCTCTTCTTCTTTCTCGGGGCCCTCGTCCTCTTCCTCGCTACCTTCTTCCTCCTCAACTTGTAAGGTGTCCTCGGGCATAGCCGATGGTGGCACAAAAGTGAGAGTGGAGGTCCCAGGCATGTCTTCGAGCCGAATGCCCCACCTTACGGCGGCAAATATTTTCTGAGGTAAGCAGGCTGGGTAGATTACAAGTGCCAAGGGCACATAATCTCTCAATTACTCGGTGATAGACAGCCCGAGAAATCCCGATGTCATCAAGCTTCTCCGACCAGAAGTCCCGCTCGTTATCCCAACACCAACGAAGCGGCACTTTCCAGCTGGGGGAGGTTCAACCACAATCCATCGGGACTCGAAGTCCACCTTATTTTGGAGTTTTTGAAAGAGGGGAGATACACCCACAATCTTTTGAAGTGTGAAAAAGACGCCCCTTCGTTTGACCCTTCTCAACCTATAGAAGCAACCAAACAACTCTACGGAAGAAGGTACTTGGATCATATGGCAGAGAATGGTGAAGCCAACTAACTGAGCCCAGCCGTTAGGATGAAGTTGACCTGGGACAATACAATGATAATCAAGCCACTTCATGCCAAAGCTAGACAAGGGAAAACAAAGACCTGCTCTTAAAGAAGCTAAGTATACCTCGAAGCCACGTCCTCTTACCATAGTGGTACTTGTCTCTTCAGGTGTAGGGAGTCTAATATGGTGGTCGATTGGAATATGGAAACGAGACTGGATCCCGACTAATTCTCTCCCCTTCACCGAAGACCGTTGTCCTAGAGATATATATACATTGGGAGCAGGAGAGGGAGGCGGTAAAGCATTCTTAAAACGCCCCATATTGAGCGCTTGAATCCTAAGGCAAAAAGACAAACACATATGCTTCAAGCGAACTATGACTCCTATGGATGAGGGTCACATAAGGCTAAGGGCAAGACTCATGGATGAGGGTCACGCTTAGATAGGAATGAGACCCATGAAAGGGCTCACGCAAGGATGAGGCTAATGGCAAGACCCATGGATGAGGGTCACGCCTAGATAGGAATAAGACCCATGAAAGGGCTCACGCAAGGATGAGGTTAATGGCAAGACCCATGGATGAGGGTCACAGGGAGCAACGACTAGCAATTGGACCCATGGGTGAGGGTCACTCGGGGGAACAGGTATCTAAGCATCCCTATGGGTGAGGGTCACTCAGGGAAAAAGTGTCCAAACATTCCTATGGGTGAGGGTCACTCGGTGAAAAAGTGTCCAAACATTCCTATGGGTGAGGGTCTCTTGGAGAAGATGGAAGACCATGGATGAGGAAGTATACCGTGTGGAAGCCTGGAATGCTGAGAGAATTCGTACGAGAGAGTAGTTGAGCAATGAAAAAATGAGAGGCCAAGTCTGCCTTTTATAGTGGTCTTAGGAGACACTGTGGAAAGAATAACCCCAAGAAACTTGAAGATGGAAGAGATAGATACGGAAAAAATCTTCTTCTCAAAATGAGAGTGGTCTCCTGAAAATAGATTTGCAGCATAAGCAAAATACTCTTCCTCCCGGGACTCCCGACAAAAAGAGTAGGGAGCAATTGTTATGTATAAAAATACAAGAAAATAAAGAAGAGTGGGAGCACCACGTGGCCGCCCGAGGGAGCACCACGTGGCGAGTCCCCCTGGGTGACCAAAGGAGGCCACCCAGGGGGACGCCACCCCCGAGTGAGGGTCACTCGGGGGTAGCAGATAGGCGCACCCCCAAGTGACACTTAAAAGGCGCGCCAGGCTCAGCCCCCCGCGTGCGCAGCGACGTGCGCTGCCAAGCAGCACGCAGCTGCCTGGTGGGGGCCACGCCCCTGCCCACTCGAGGGAAGCCTTCCCCTCCCCCTCCCAAGTGAGGGTCACTCTGGGGTAAAGTACCCCTGAGTGACCCCACTCGGGGGGAGGCCGCACCTTAGCGCGCAGCTCAGTTGCCCGCGCGGCCCTGCGCGCACCCCCGCGCACGCGGCCACCCGCGTGCGGCTAATTCGCACTCGACCCCGTGCACCCGCGCACACGGCCCCTCGTGCTTTCTTTCCCCGGGCTCACATATACCCCCGAGTGAGGGTCACCTGGGGCACCACACTCACCCCGCATGCCTCATATTCTTGCGCTAGCGCCTCCAAGAGAATCAGCCTAAAACTACTCCCGTGAGACTCGGGAGACGCGACACATGCATGCCCGTTTTGTTACTATAAATAGGAGGTCTATTTCTCTCATTTAGTATGCAATCTCTTGCTCTCATATTTACATTCTTACTTTCAAATGCTCTATTTTTGCGGTGATCTAACTTAAGCATCGGAGGGTTCACGCGGGGACCTTCGCTTGCGCCCCTAACCGATTCTTTTTCCAACAGGTCATCCATCGTTCTCAACCTGACCCGGAGGACTAACCCACCGTTTCCACCCCCGAAAAACTCATCCATCGCTCAAATACACCACAAGAGGGTCACCCATCACTCGAATCGTACATTAGAGGGTCATCCATCTGTA
Source organism: Diospyros lotus (assembly GCF_014633365.1). NCBI lineage: Eukaryota > Viridiplantae > Streptophyta > Magnoliopsida > Ericales > Ebenaceae > Diospyros > Diospyros lotus. Next base: position 14,970,182 of record NC_068341.1, on the reverse strand, counting down.
GTTTCCCTTTTTACAAATTTATTGTTGTTACCAAGTAACAACAGTAACATTTTAGGTTAATTTTTGTTTATGGATACTTTTACATTTTATTTTTATTAAACTTTTCTAGTGTATAATGTTCTTTTTTATGTTTACAGATATTGCAACATTTTTATTTCTTTAATTTTTCAATTTTATTGAGGGAAAAATGATATTTAATTTAGTCTTTATAAATTGCTCGACTAATATATATATATATATATATATACATGCATAAACTCTCGGATTCAAAAATGGAGATATAATATTTCTTAGCTAGTCTGCACTAAAGTGTAATGAACATTTCTAAATTAATTAAACTAAATCACCACACTGCAGATATAATATATCACCCAAAACAAAAGGAAAACAACAAACAAAGAAACTAACACACTATACGCCTCTCATTACTGAGAGATTTGCCATCCTACTAGTCAAGACATGCATGAATGATAACAAGTCACTAATTGCAGTGGTACGTAGTGCAAGAAGAGATGGCACCTTGAAATAAAACAATTACAAGTTAAAAGCACTAGTGGAAGTGACACTGGGTCTCTTTAATTAAGGAGCCCAACGGCGAAGCTTGCCCGTGCATTTTAATCAAGATTATCAGAACTTGTTAATTTGCTTTGCTTGCCTTTGCACATATGTAAGTAAAATTATCGAGAAGTCATTATAATTCCTTTATCACGTGAGTAACCTTAGCTCACACTTACGAGAGGTGAAGTTTTAACTAAGAAAGTTTTCTTTTTTTTAATAAGAATTCATAGCCTATGCTGTTTGGAAGTTCTGAATTGTCTTGACAACTTAGCCTCAATCTCCCATGCCATGCAGGCCATTCCAAGAGAAGCAAGAGGGTTTGAGCTGGGAGAGACCAAGTATTACGTGGTACTGTTTTTCAATGGCATATTCTGGCAGTGCTTCTTCCTAGGCGCAATAGGAGTCATCTTCTTCGGCTCGTCTCTACTCTCTGCAATCCTCATCGCCTCTCTTCTCCCGGTAACAGAAGTCTTGGCCGTCATATTCTACAAAGAGAAGTTTCAGGCGGAGAAAGGCGTTTCTCTGGTTCTGTCTCTGTGGGGTTTTGTTTCTTACTTCTTTGGCCAGATCAAACATGGCAAGCAGAAGAGTACCGAAACTCAACCGCTGGAGACTGAGATGCCACAGAGCACTGTGGCCAGTATCCCATGAACGGTTGGTTGGATGCTGTCCTGTCGTGTCATTGAATAAGAACAAAGCCATATAAGTTCTTAAAGCAACTTTTTTCAGTGTATCGGAAGGGTGTTTTGTAAAAAACCAATTCCGGCCACAACTAAATTAATGCAAAATACAGGCAATCACAAGCCTTAAATTTTGTTACGTGGGCTCAACATCTCCAACCACGTGTTTGTGGTCATATCCTCCCTAATGTAATTATATCTTTGTGGGCTATTTAAAGTACTGTCAGGACCCAAAATGAACAGTGACAGGCCATGCTAGCCGAGGCCCAACTACAGCCTGGGCTGCAAGTAGAGCTGTTAAATGGGCTAGCCCACGGGCCACTTGGTTTGATGGAGAGAGGGATATGGCTCCCCATTTTTCATTTATATTTTACGTCATTTGTACGGATGGGAGACTGAGCAGAAGCTTTCTTTGTTAGTTTGAGATTGATCATTTTATATAAATAGTCCAGGTATATTTAATATAATTTATTTTTAATATTTAAATATTTTTATTCAATGATAATAAATATATCATATTTTAAAATATTTTACTAATTAATAAAATATTTAATGCAAAAAATAAAATATTTTAAAATATCAATTTTCCCCAACACTACCCCATCTGTACGCTGCCAGCTCTTCTCCGATGTGACCCTGTAATACTTCAAATTTTTAAGATAAATTAGAAAATTAGGATTTTCTTTTCAAATAAACCCCAAAAAAAGGCTTAATGGCAAGTTCGCATTGATTTGATTGTATTTTTGTAATTTGTCAATGGATTTTATTAAATGTTGTTGATTAAATACAAGAATAAATTTTTTAATATGGGAGAGCGTTTTGATGAAGTAACGAGTGACCCTTTCATAGATAGCTTAATTGCGAGTGACCTATAAAGAAGAAATCAGATAAGGGCGTGAGCAAGTGTTATGCGTGAACTCTCTGATACTTAAGTTAGTCTTAGGATAAGTGTAAAAAGTTGAAAGAAAGTAGAATTGTTGTAGTATCAAAGTTCTGGCCATACTTAAACAAAAGGAATGATTCTTCTAGTTATAAAGACGAGAATAACAGAAAAGTCACATCTTTTGACAAGCATCTTGGACATTCATTCGAATTTATTGACGAGCATTTTTGTGGTAAGTTTGATCTATTTTTCATGGTCTCATGCTTGGAGATCAGGTCTCACAGGATCTACAATCTCCCCATAAGGCCTCCTGCATGGCTTGAAAAGAGATTCTTGAGTTTAGACAACCCATAAGAGTCTTTCAGATGTCTTTTTGCAAATGAGTGTCCTATAAGCTATTCTGGAAGGGTCTCCCAATGGTATCTCAAGAGAGGCTTCCAGCGGGTCACTCAACCATATTGAGTATTATTTAGTGTTGCTCGAGTTTCATCAACCTTTTACTCACTCAACTATCCATCCCATAAAAGACCTCCATCAACTAAGTTATTCAAGTAGCACCAAGCCTTACTCGGCTATGCAACATCTTAGCAATCATCTCACTTGGCAGCCATCTATCTCTTGTATAGTCACTTGGCATGGTCTCTCGCATAATCACTCAGTCATGGTCTCTCGCATAGTCACTCATCCATGGTCTCTCGGCCCAATCTTAATCACTCGGCCATAGTATCTCTAGGAATGTGCAAACAGTCAGTTCAATTATCAAACCGACTGAAATTCAATAATCGAAAAAATAAATCATTGTACAAAATCGAACCAAGCCAACTAAGCAAACTCAAAAATCGAACTAATCGAAAAATCAAACAAAATTTGTAAAAATCAAACTAATCAAATAAACCGAACAAAGCCAAAAATAACCTAATAAACCAAACTAATTTTCGATCTTACTATTTCCACCTGTTGATAATTCCAATTATCGAAACTGATCGTCAAATTCCCCTAACCGCGATGGTTCATATATCTAAAAATGATTTTGATCCTACGATTGATTTTGTTTAGATTTAAAAATTAATTTTATTGTCAAAAGACTCAAAACTCGTTTTTGGAAAAACATCACCGGCCACCATCCACGGTGGATATCGACAATCGAAATTGACCATCAGATTAGCCTTGACTCAGTAAACCACATACCCAAAAATCAAAAAGATTTAATGATTGGATTTCAGTATATTTATTTAGGTTTTAATGTAAAATACTCACCCATAATGAGGTTGCCGAAAAACTTACTAAATTGGGCCGACCCTATATGTTGTGAATATTTGAAGGAAAAAAAGGCAGTTTGACGCGATAATGGTTGCTGAGGTGGCATTGATAGGCGAGAATGACGATGCAAATCGAAGAGTGATGCTAGTAGCGATGGCTAATAGGAACAGAGCTAGTCGCCGTCAGTATCCGAGGTAAAAAATAAGGGTCAGGGTCAGCATCGGAGGCAGCGATGTGATCGCGGGAAAGTTGAAGACGAAGAGGAAAGGAAAGAACAAAGTGAAGGCTAAGGCAAAATGATCGATTTCTGTCATTCTGTCTATTTTTCTTTTATACCATGCCCAAAATGATATCGTTTTATAATTTCGATCGATTTGGTTAGTTAGATTATTCCAAACAAAAAATCAAATCGAAAATCGAAAATTAAACTTTTAAGAAAAATTAACCAAACCAAACTAATGCAACAAAAAAATCAAATCGAACTGACCAGTTTGGTCAATTCGGGTCAATTGAACTTTTTCTCTCTAAGTCTCTCAATCTACGTAATTACTCGGCCCATCCAATTGGGTTTTCCTAGTGGGCTCACTTGATGTGTTATGGGCCCATTTCATGATACTTGGCTCACTATTAGGCATAACAAGTGTATTTTCCCAAAGTATTAGGACTTAAGTGTAATTTTTTAAAGATTGTTAAGGTTTTTGTGTAATTCCAAGAAATTTTTTAGGGTTAAGTGAAGACTTAAATTGCAATGGGTTTGAATATAATTTACAAAAGCCACAAGTGTAATATATCAAAAATAGAGGGATAAAATAAAGGGGTTGAATTAATTGGAATTTATCAAACTCAAGGGGTAAAGGTATAATTTCCAAAACTTAGGCAATTTGCTGGCCAACTTGCACCACTATCGCAGTGGCCAAATCTTGAGGATTCGACCTATGGATGATCAAAAGAGTGATGAACAACTAGGATCTAAGGGTTTTAGCAATGTGGAAGATGAATTTCAACTATATAAAGATAGAAGGGTTGGTTGAAAATTGGGGAACAAATCAACCATATTTTGATTGTTTTTAAGAGAATTTGATAATGGATTTTTGTTTCTAAGTTCAAGAGGGATGGATTAGGACAAAAATATGGTATTTATGTTTAGATTTGAGAAAAATACTTGCTTGACTAGAAAATCGGACTTCGATAGAGCCACAACTTTTCTAATAAAAATTAAGGGTTTGCATTGGGTTTTTTAGTGAATGAAGGGACGAAGGTGATATATCAAAGGAAAAGGAAGAGATTGGGTGCAATAGGGAATGTTTGGTGAGAGTTCAAGCGTTTTTGAAGGTTGTTGAAAAATCATACCTTATTGGGAAAACTAGTTCGACAAAGCACAAATCGATGATTCTGAGGGGGTTTTCAACCAAAAAAAAAAGGAAGAAGGATAGAAAAAAAGATTAGGAGAAGAAAATAGTGAAAAAGAATACAAAAAGAAAAAGAAAAAAAAATGAGAACATAATCTCTGGTGACAAGAAAAGGCTAAAAAAGCCAACAAAGATGAGAGAGGTGTCGGGCGAGTGCAACACATCTCCTAGAGGCTTAGCATGCATGAGGCAAAAGGTATGCAATACACACACCAAAAATGAAAAAAAAAAAAAAGAAGAAGAAAGGAATAGGAAAAAAATAAAGAAAAAATCAAAAAATTAGAAAACAAATTACAAAAAATAAATAAAAATATTTGAAAAAATAACAAGTGTTAGGAAAACATTCAAGGCTCAGAAAAATAATTTTTAGCACATCAAAGCCATAAACAAGAAGCTAGAAGCTAGCGTTGATATAAGAATTTTTTTTTTTAATTTTTCTCTAAGCATAATCAACACTACAAAAAATTCATAATTTAGTGACAGATTTAGTGACGGAAAAATTCCGTCGCTAAATAGAGACGGAAATTCGGATTTACAATAAAATATTTTGTTGCAAAATTTTTTATTTTTTTTTTAAATTTAGCGACGGAATATTCCGTCGCTAAATAATTAAAAAAATTAATTTATTTTTTAGCTTTTAGCGACGGGAGTTGCCCTTCGCTAAATTTTGGATTTTTTATTTTTTTTATTTTTATTTTTTAGCTACAGGTCTGACCCGTCTCTAAATTTTGTATTTTTTATTTATTTTATTTTTATTTTTTAGCGATGAGGGTCGCTAAATTTTTGCATTTTTTATTAATTTATTTTTATTTTTTAGGGACGGGGGTTTACCCGTCGCTAAATTTTGTATTTTATTTTTTTTATTTTTAGCGACGAGTATGACCCCATTGCTAAATTTTTTATTTTTTATTTATTTTATTTTTATTTTTTAGCAACGGGGTTGCCCCGTTGCTAAATTTTGCATTTTTATTTTTTTTATTTTTTAGCAACGGGTGTGATCTCATAGCTAAATTTTACATTTTTACATTTTTTAGCAATGGGGTTGTCTCGTTTTTATTTAATTTATTTTTTATTTTTTAACGACGGGGATTGCCCTGTCTTTAAATTTTAATTTATTTTTTAATTAAATTAATATTATTTAGCGACAAAATATTTCGTCGCTAAATAATAAAAAAATTAAATTAATAATTAAAAATTAAATTTTATTCGCAACAGGAAAACCTCGTTGCTAAATAATTATAAAATTTAAATAAAAATTAAATTTTTTTAGTATTAAATGCATATTTTATATATTTTATTTACAAACCAAAATATGTAAATTGATATGATATTGTAAAATTTATAAGAATAAAAATGTATTAAACTGATTTTTAATCAAATAAAATTTAAATATTTAAGAGATTAATTAACTACAACATTTAAGTGGTACATTAGTTGACTTAAAAATTTATAGTATTTATTTTTTTAAGTATTAATTTATGAATTTAAAAGATTTAAAATAAAATTAAAACGACTACAGCTAAATTTAGTATATAATTAATATGTGTAGCTTATATAATGACATGGCTTGCAGCTCAGACGGTCACGTGCGTGCACACCCACGATAGGGAACTAGGATCGAAACCAAGGAGGAGGGGGAAAAAGAGGTTGCGTTGGGGGGGATTAAATAGGACGGAATTTTTCCGTGGCTAATTCAAATTTATTTTAAAAAAAATTAATATTTAATTTTTTATTATGTATTAGCGACGGAAAGTTTTGTCACTGAATAGCAATGGAATTTTTCGTCGCTAAAATAATTTTTTATTTTTTATTTTTTTTATTTTTTATTTTTTTAATCAGCGACAAATATTTCCGTCGCTGATTCCGTCACTAATTTGACCCGTCACAAAGTCCATCGCTAAAATTTAGTGACGCCACTTTTAGCGACGGGAAGATGCCCATCGCTAAATCCGTCGCTAAATTTTTTAGCAACAGAATTTGATGTTTTAGCGACGGATTTTTTTGTTGTTAAATGTTATTTTTCTTGTAGTGCAAGGTATAGGGTATGAACATTTTATTTGCATAATTATCATGAAAATATGTGATTGCATAGCATTCTATTGAATAATAAGAGATAAAGTGTGAAAAATTATCTTACATGTGTCAGTTTCTGTTTTTGAAAAGGTCATGTGAATGTACAATATGTGATATTCTGATACTATTTCATTTGATGAAATTGGTTATTCATATCAAATATCTAGTACAAAAATGTGTTTGGAACATATAACTCATCCCCAAATGTATTTTCACCTATAAAAATGAATATATATATATATAGATATTCTATGTTGTACGGAAACGGAAAATATTTCTAATAGGAAACGGAAACGTGAAAACGGATATTCTTCTAAAAAAATAAGCATAAATAGGATCTAAAACGAGAATAGGAAACATTTCAGAAATGGGAAAATGACTCATATGAGGTGTTTCCGTGCAACATAGCAGATATTAATTAATGAATACTACACAGAGACAACAAATTAGTTCCTTGGAGTTTCAAATTCAATTTGCATCTTTATAATCTAATGTTTTGAAATTTCTACTCTTATCTTATTGTATATTTGAACAAATTTATAATTTAATGTTTTTATTGTATCTTTATTTACAATAAAAGCCTAGGTGTTAGAACTCTATGTACCAAGTGTATTGTAACGCTAACGCCCCATGCGTGGCTAACTCGTCCCAAGGTGATCTCGATGGTCTATCTAGCATCCACATTATGCTCCACGACAATTCTGCCCATTCCTATGAAGTACATAAATGGCTTGAACGTGCCGTTTCAATGTTTCCGAACTGTTTCTTGTTTCGAAAACGGGAAAAACGGTTCAAAACTTTTTCGGGCTGTTTGTGTAAATTTCGTAAACCTATGGGCCGTTTCAGCATTTTACATAATTTGCTAGAAACACGTTTTCGCCACTTAAAGAAGCCCTGCACTCCTTCATTTTTTCCTCTCTTCTTCTTCTTCCAGAAACATATTCCCTGGCCGCTTCTCTCTTGTAAGTAATCTCCCAACTTCATTGGACCATTTTGATTGAGACTTTTGTCAGGCAAATATAAAGAAGTTCTGGAGATGTTTAACAAAATGCAAGTAGCCGGTGTCATACCCAACAAAGCAACTTGCAATATTTTGATTCAAAAATGTTGTAAAACAGGGCAAACACGGGCAATGAATAAAATACTTTAGTATATGAAAGAAAACTCTCTTGTCCTTTGTTACCCGATTTATCTGGAATCCCTTGAAACTTTAAAAGTCGCTAGTGAGAGTGATGTTCTCCTAAGGCAAGTCAATTTGCATATTTCTACTGAATGTGCCACAAAGGATGACATAAACAACTGTGATGCAATTGTTTGAATATTTTTTTATTCTTTTTATATTAAAAATCATATTTGCAAAAAAATCCCTTATATTTTTTAAATTTATAGTTTATCCTGCGTTTCCATTTCCTACTTTTTTAGAAAAATGCTGCTTCTGCATTTCCGTTTCCTATCAGAAATGTCTCCCATTTTCATTTTCGTGCAACCTAGACCTACTTGACCTGAACCCAATTTACGTTACTTCCTCCAAACCTTGTCATCCGCCATGCCTTGGTCAATTCATGCTTCCCCATGCCCGACCCACGAGCTAGCCGCCTATTGAGTCAACTCAATTATCAATCCATTGCCTTGTCAAGCACATGAAACACCACAAAAATTAATAGGGGCAGGACACGATGGTTACCCTAGACACTAACTTTGAAAATAATTGAGTAAGATAATGACTCAATCTTTTTTTATACAAAAAAGAAACAAATAACCAAACACAATAATAAATGAACATGGTACGTAAGTATATCTATATATATTGTCCATAAGCATATTTAAAGAATAATAATTGATGGTGGTGGCAATACTTGTGTTATACTAAAGTAATGATGTTTACTTTTAAAGGCATGTGTTCAATTCTTTTTGAAAGTATTGTCACTTTTTTTCTCTATAATTTAGTGTTATTTTAATCTCGATTTTAATAGAGTAAGTGTGATATATGATTCTCTCAAGACAATTGGTGTAAATTGGTGCAAGAAGTAATGTAAAGGGTGACTATAAAAATTATGAGAAGATGGGATTAATTAGTATATCTACCCACTATTGTCTATTGTCCATCTAAATACTATAGGTCACACTCACATGCGTGATCGCCAAACCACTCTTCATCTCTTTCTATGCATTTATTGTTCTCCATAAATAAATGAATAAAATATTAAATAAGTTATTAGACTTTAATTTAGAGGTTAAATTAGATTTAATAAGGGTTAAATAAATCAGTATATTTAAGAGTTAGGATCAAATTAATCACTAAACTTTAAAAAAAATAACAAATAACAATTGTATGGGTCATGTTTTTGCCTAGGTAGAATTATTTTAATTGGGGATAGAGTTGGTACTATTAATAGAATTAAAATGTTATAGGTCAATTCATGCTTCGCCATGCCCGACTCACAAGTTAGCCGCATCTTGATTCAACTCAATTATCAATCCATTGCCTTGTCAAGCAAGCCAAACACCACAAAAATTAATGGGGTAGGACACGATGGTTACCCTAGACACTAACTTTGAAAATAATTGAGTAAGATAATGACACAATTTTTTTTTATGCAAAAAAGAAACAAATAACCAAACACAATAATAAATAAACATGGTACGTAAGTATATCTATATATATATATTGTCTATAAGCATATTTAAAGAATAATAATTGATGGTGATGGCAATACTTGTGTTGTACTAGATTAATGATGTTTATTTTAAAGTCACATCTTCTCTTTTTTAAAGTATTTTCACTTTTTTTTCCTATAATTTAGTGTTATTTTAATCTAAGTGTGATCCATGATTATCTCAAGACAATTCATGTAAATTGGTGCGAAGATGGGCTTAATTAATATATCTACCCACTATTTTCTATTGTCCATCTAAATACTATAGGTCACACTCATGTGTGTGATCGCCAAACCACCCTTCATCTCTTTCTATGCATTTATTGTTCTTCATAAATAAATGAATAAAATATTAAATAAGTTATTAGACTTTAATTTAGAGGTTAAATTAGATTTAAAAATGGTTAAATAAATCAATATATTTAAGAGTTAGGATCAAATTGATCACTAAACTTTAAAAAAAAAGAACAAATTACAATTATATGGGTCATGTTTTTGCCTAGGTAGAATTATTTTAATTGGGGATAGAGTTGGTACTATTAATAGAATTAAAATGTTATGGGTCAATTCGTGTTTCGCCATGCCCGACCCACGAGCTAGTCGTCTCTTGATTCAACTCAATTATCAATCCATTGCCTTGTCAAGCACGCCAAACACCACAAAAATTAATGGGGGTAGGACACGATGGTTACTCTAGACACTAACATTGAAAATAATTGAGAAAAATAATGACTCAATTTTTTTTATGCAAAAAATAAGCAAATAACCAAACACAATAATAAATGAACATGGTACCTAAGTGTATCTATATATGTTGTCCATAAGCATATTTAAAGAATAATAATTGATGGTGATGGTAATACTTGTGTTGTACTAGATTAATGATGTTTATTTTAAAGTCACATGTTCAATTCTTTTTGAAAGGATTGTCACTTTTATTTCCCTATAATTTAGTGTTATTTTAATCTCAAATTTAATAGAGTAAGTGTGATCTATGATTCTTTCAAGACAATCCATGTAAATTGGTGCGAAAATGGGCTTAATTAGTATATCTACCCATTGTTTTCTATTGTCTATCTAAATACTATAGGTCACACTCACGTGTGTGATCGCCAAACCACTCTTCATCTCTTTCTATGCATTTATTGTTTTTCATAAATAAATGAATAAAATATTAAATAAGTTATTAGACTTTAATTTAGAGGTTAAATTAGATTTAAAAAGGGTTTAATAAACCACTATATTTAAGAGTTAGGATCAAATTGATCACTAAACTTTAAAAAAAAGAACAAATTACAATTGTATGGGTCATGTTTTTGCCTAGGTAGAATTATTTTAATTTGGGATAGAGTTTGTACTATTAATAGAATTAAAATGTCATGGGTCAATTCATGCTTCGCCATGCCCAACCCAGGAGCTAGCTGCCCCTTGATTCAACTCAATTATCAATGCCTTGTCAAGCACGCCAAACACTACAAAAATTAATGGGGGTAGGACACGATAGTTACTCTAGAGACTAATTTTAAAAATAATTCAGTAAGATAATGACACAATTTTTTTTATTCAAAAAAGAAACAAATAACCAAACACAATAATAAATGAACATGGTACGTAAGTATATCTATATATATTGTCCATAAGCATATTTAAAGAATAATAATTGATGGTGATGGCAATACTTGTGTTGTACTATATTAATGATGTTTATTTTAAAGTCACATGTTCAATTCTTTTTGAAAGTATTGTCACTTTTTTTCTCTATAATTTAGTGTTAATTTAATCTCGAATTTAATAAAGTAAGTGTGATCTATGATTCTTTCAAGACAATTCATGTAAATTGGTGCGAAGATGGGCTTATTTAGTATATCCACCCACTATTTTCTATTGTCCATCTAAATACTATAGGTCACACTCACATGTGTGATCGCCAAACCACCCTTCATCTCTTTCTATGCATTTATTGTTCTCCATAAATAAATGAATAAAATATTAAATAAGTTATTAGACTTTAATTTAGAGGTTAAATTAGATTTAAAAAGGGTTAAATAAATCAGAATATTTAAGAGTTAGGATCAAATTGATCACTAAACTTTAAGAGAAAGAACAAATTACAATTGTATGGGTCATGTTTTTGCCTAGGTAGAATTATTTTAATTGGGGATAGAGTTAGTACTATTAATAGAATTAAAATGTTATGGGTCAATTCATGCTTCGCCACGCCCGACCCACGAGCTAGCCGCCCCTTGATTCAACTCAATTATTAGTCTATTGCCTTGTTAAGCACGCCAAACACCACAAAAATTAATGGGGGTAGGACACGGTGGTTACTCTAGACACTAATTTTAAAAATAATTTAATAAGATAATTACTCAATTTTTTTTATGCAAAAAAGAAACAATTAACCAAACACAATAATAAAGGAACATGGTACGTAAGTATATCTATATATATTGTCCATAAGCATATTTAAAGAATAATAATTGATGGTGATGGCAATACTTGTGTTGTACTAGATTAATGATGTTTATTTTAAAGTCACATGTTTAATTCTTTTTGAAAGTATTGTCATTTTTTTTCTCTATAATTTAGTGTTATTTTAATCTTGAATTTAATAGAGTAAGTGTGATCTATGATTCTTTCAAGACAATTCATGTAAATTGGTGCGAAGATAGGCTTATTTAGTATATCTACCCACTATTTTCTATTGTCCATCTAAATACTATAGGTCACACTCACATGTGTGATGGCCAAACCACCCTTCATCTCTTTTTATGCATTTATTGTTCTTCATAAATAAATGAATAAAATATTAAATAAGTTATTAGACTTTAATTTAGAGGTTAAATTAGATTTTAAAAGGGTTAAATAAATTAGTATATTTAAGAGTTAGGATCAAATTGATCGCTAAACTTAAAAAAAAAAAGAACAAATTACAATTGTATGGGTCATATTTTTGCCTAGGTAGAATTATTTTAATTGGGGATAGAGTTGGTATTATTAATAGAATTAAAATGTTATTAGATGAAGTTAAAAAAAATAATCATAATGACTAACGTGGCTATAAATTTAAAGGTACAATTATTTATTTGATATTTTTTTAAAAATATAGTAATTACATTGGCTACAAGTGTAAAAATATAATAATTTATTTGAATCATTTTAAATTTAATAACTGATGATGCAGAGCCGATCACCTTCTTTTGTCCCGGACCAAATACTTGCAAAAAGGGTGGGGACTTGCTCCCCGTGATCCCTCCGACGCTTAAGTCAGTTCATAGGGTTATAAATTGGAGATAGTAATAGAAAAAATAATAAAAGAGTCCATTTGGAATCATATCCCCCTACCTGTAGAGACTGTCCTTTATTTATAGATGTCGCTTGGCCTTTCCCTTGGGAGATAAGATATCTTTCAAAAATAGAGGCCGATCCCTTTTCCATGGGGAGAAAATATAACTTTCCCCAATTGAGATAATTCTTGGGATATTAGAGATATTCTTGTGGTGTTGGAGATATTATTGGTTAACTCAATCTTCCTCTCTATCTCTTTCCAGTTCAAAATCATAATAGAGATTATAAAAACATGTGGAGCTCCTAGGAATTGACACGTGGCAATCGCATATTAGCTTTTACTGGCACACATGGCTCTAAGTTAATGGTAACCTCCCAAGGGTAGTACAATAAAATTGTCCCCCCTGTAAATATTCCCTCATCACTTGCCCCCACTCCTTGAGCTGATCAAGCGAGGAGGTTGGGCAGCTGAAGGAGTAGTCGTCATTGTTTTTCTGAGCCTCTGTAAAAAAGTTCTACTAAAAATTGGGTTAGAAGTCTCAGATGTTGAATTCGCTTTTTAAGTCTCCTAGTGCCCTTTCACTCTTCCCATGCAGAGGGTGATTAGGTCGCTCGAGGTGATAGAGACGTTCGAGGATTTTCCTATGGTAGAAAGAGGCCAACTCTTAAATTAGTACATATATATTTTTATTGTTATTTTTGGCCTAGGGCCGAGGCTATGCTGGTCGAGGCCGCATTCCTCATTTTCGGGGGCCACTGGCCGAGGTTGTGGTGGCTGAGGCTGCGTGCCTTATCTTCGGGGCTGCTGGCCGAGGCTGCGTGCCTCGTCTTTGGGGGTCGCTGGCCGAGGCTACTTGCCTCGTCTTCGGGGGCTGCTGGCCGAGGTTGTGGTGGCTGAGGCCGCGTGCCTTATCTTCGGGGCCGCTAGCCGAGGTTGTGGTGGCCGAGGCTGCGTGCCTTATCTTCGGGGCCGCTGGCTGAGGCTGTGGTGGCAGAGACTTCCCTCTTTCGCTTGCTTTCCAAAGCTCATAAAATCTTGGCCCTTAACCATTTAGGTGTATTAGGATAAGCTCTATTATCCCGATAATGCAGTTTTTTCATGTAGCCCTGCTTGCTTAACGAGAATCTTGATCCTTCGGCTTTCGTTGGAGGTTCTTTTCGAACCGGGGGGGGGGGGGGTTACATCGAACCTTCGTTTTGTTTTGGGAGTGATTCCTGGAATTGATTCCTTAATTATTAGGGGTGGTCACAACCTCCGTTGACACACCGAACCGTAGTCACAACCTCCGTTGACTAGGTTTCCTTATCATTCCTTTAGGGTCAATATGACCTATCAAGCAACTCTTTCATTTTTCGATACCCGAACTCTACTTTGAACCGAGATTTCTATTTTACTACTCATTGTCGAGGCCTTGAACTGGCCATGTTATATTACCCGAAATCTCATTTATCCAGAATTCACTGACTCTCGCATTTCGATCTTTAGATCCTGTTGACTATCGATGCAAGACCATTCATAACCCCATTGTCAGACTAGATACCGAGGTATTCTACTCCTCGAGCCTCGCATTATTTGTCATGTCACTCAATCCCAAGATGAATGCGAACCCTGATACAATTCTTTAAATAGGACACTCAGTCCATACTCAATCCATTTTATTCAAGTTGATTCTCCGGCCTCAATTAATCACAGCTAGTGGTACACCTCGCTCCTAGACTATGGGACTTAGACCCATACAAGGTACAGACCCTACTGGGCTGTCCTAGATCTTCATCATCTGGTCGTCTCCCAGACAGTCTGCTATGATGCTTTGATCGACGGGCTTCCTGTACCTTATCGCAAGCCATCCATCAACCATCTGCACGTGGGTCCTTAGACCCAGATTTGTCACTGCGAACACCGAACCAGTAGTGCTGTCACGCTGCTAGAGTTCCTTATCCCGTCTCTGCTTGTCACATCGGTTACACCACTACCAGCTCATTGATTGACACAACTCATACGCCATCATTTGATCATCTTCGGCCTCTCGCTTGACTTAATCCGTCGGATCTCTGATCTACACATCCTATTTTCGAGTTATTAAATGATCCTCAAAATACTTATCATTTGATCCTAACCTTTTAATTAGGTCATGCCACATTAGACTAATCATCCATGATTCGATCATTCTTAATAACCATAGTTACCCTATCATTTCTCGCCATGATTTCAACTAATGACCTCAAATCAACAGTCTCTAAGTCTCTCGGATCTATAATCATGGTTACCGGGTCAACCTTATACCCAAATCATATTATCAAATCCTAACTAGATCATTGTACTAGCTTCCATCAGGCTTTTACTATTCATCGAGAATAGTAATCTTATACTGGAATAGTGTCTATACGTGAATAGTACACCAGGTAAGTTCCCAGAAAAGAGAAATGGGTCACAAATGGACACACTTAAATACCAAGTCTTTCCTTAGACAGAACTTGCCTAGACATGCACTTTCACTACTCAACACTAAAATCCAGTAACCTCTAAGCCTTCAATCGACAATCCCTGAATCTCCTAAATAGGGATTTTGTCCTACGAACCCTTGTCTCTTTTCCCTAAGCCTCCACTTGGGGTTCCTACTAACTGGTTCTATCAATATCAAATATTTTTAAGTCTTCAAATTGCACTTCCCTAATTTCCAGATAGGGTTTAACTCCGATATCAACTACATCTGAGTTACTCAGGGCTTCCAATAATCTTAAGCTCTGATACCAACTGTAACGCCCCGCTTTCTCGGGCACGTTATAACTTGGGACAATAAATTTTTTCTTTTCAAACTTAATTCTAAACCATATCATACCTCGAATCTGTTCCAGAATTCCCATTCATTTATCTCGAAAGATAATTACTATCAAATGCGGAAGCAAAGATCGAAACCTGATATCTTAACATTAATCAAAAATAAATTCTTATATCTTCAACATTTCTCAAAACGTTCAAAATCTAAAGTAGCAGAACTTAAATACAGGGGCTACGTTACATACATTTCATTTCTCATGCACTCTGCTAAGTGCCATTTCATGCCTCATTTATCCTCGTATCTACTGCAATCTCCATCTAGAACGTTTGAATATTCCAGGGGCGAAACCCAAGTTAGATGATGAATCATCTAAGTAAGGGTACATAATGCTATGTCATGTGTGTATGCAATGTCTTACCTCGTAGGTTTCAACTACACCCCTCATGCTACCTACCATTTTAGTGGCCCCCTCTATCGAAGTCGAGGTGTATGGGTGCACCCTTGGTAAAGTAGCGGTGCCAGTTCATACTCCCTACGGCCTCAAATGCGAGTGATTAATGATATCAACGTGTATTTATGCATTTCATAGTCATGTCATGTATGCAGTCTACGTGATGGATACATATCAGAGTATGTCAATATGATGAAAACATTTTCGAGGAACATAAACCAAGCATTTTTCATAAACTAACTTTAATTGGGAAGTACCACTTACCTTCTCAAGCTTATCGAGCTACCTTGATATCCGTGTCTTGCCTCGATTTGCGTGCCAACCCCACAATTTGCACGAGTCTCTTCAACTTCAATCTCAAAGTATCCTAATCGCCATAATTATTTAAATAAATATTAAGACCTCTTTTTCATAATTTTTGGCATTTTCTTTAATTTTCTCTCTATTTCTTCCTATTTTTCCTCAATAATTCCAGATTAAATATTTCTAAAATATTTTCTCAAATATTTCACTACAACAATTCATAAAATAATATTCTTGAATTTCTGAAATTTTCTAGAAAATTTTACTCACCTTAACTTAGCATCTCCGGCTTCCTCGACATGCTACCCTGATCTCGAAAAGCGTGCCCGAACTATTTTCTCGCCCAAAATCTTTGAAATATTATCGAAACATAATATCCTATTTTCTAGAATTTTTCTAAGATTTTTCTCTATTTGTTTTTTCTATTTTTTCTCTATTTCCTTTATTTTCTTCCTTTTTCTTTTCTTTTCTTCTTATACTATTCATCATCTCCCTCCCTTGCCTTGCGCGCGCAACACCTGCCCAGCTTCCTCTCTTTTTCATTTCTTTTCTTTCTTCTTCTTCTTCTTCTTCTTCTTCTTCTTCCTCCCTCATCTGTTTCAGCCTTGCACGCTCGAACCGCCATGCCCAGCCGTCGCCTCGCGCACCAGCGCCTCCCCTGACGCCGCGAGTCGCTGCCTCGGCCAACCTTGCCATCACCGGTCGCCTTGGTCATCACCGACCTCCCCCAGGTTGCCCACGTCGTCGCCCCAGCCTCCCGCGAAACCCCCCATCGCAGCCTACTGCTGTTACGAGCTGCCATGGGAGCTACTTGCTTCGCCGGCCGCCTTTTTACGGCCTCCGCTGGCCTCGCCGATCATTTAAACGGCCGCTGCCACCCGCTCGCGTCGCCACCAGCAAGCTGCATCTTGCCGCAAACCACTCCGCCAACTTCCCCTGCCTTACTCGGACTTGCAGCCATGGCCGCTTGAAGCTTGCGGCTATGGCCGCTTACTACTTTGGGGCAGCCGATCGGCCTCCCTCTCTCTCACAACTCTCTTTCTCGACTCTCCTCTTGGTGCTTCTTCATCGCCCAAACTCCCTGCCTATTTATAGGCAGCCATGCTTGCTCTCCAACGAGCACACACACATATATATATATATTATACATCACATTAATAACAAAATCTCAGAAATTCGGCTGCCATATCTTCTTCCTCAAATCTCGCTGCTGCAATCTCCCAATTTTCAGCGAAAAATCTCGACCATTAAAGCTTCACAGAAGTTGCCTCTACCATTCACGCACATATGCACGTGCATATATATATATATATATACAACTATTTATTACACTTTAAATTAAAATAAATTATACATTAAACTCCAATTTTATCATAATATTACTTGGACAACTCCATAATTTCAATTATACCCTCAAACACTGGATTAAATTGCATTTTAACACTGAAAACGCAAAATTAATAATTTTTAAGCTTAGTTAAAAAGAACAATTTCGCTCTAGTGTCCTCACCGGGCTGCCGATTCATCCCAAAACCACTGAAGGGTTGTTCGTTACACAAACCGGAGCCCCCCTAGGGTTTCGTTGATTTTTTGGAAACCTCCTACAACGATTTGGTTTTACAGTCTAAATGGCAGCTGTATTTTAGCTGTACCAAAAACTGTTCCCGATTCAATTTCTTTCGATACCATAAATCTTATCTCGATACACTTGTCGAGACCATATAATTTTTCTTAGACAATTTCACTCAGAGGCACTCCCTGTAGCCGATTCGGTACTTATAACTGTTATCAAATTAATTTTTTGGTATTCTAAACCTATTAAAATTACCTGGCAACCTTACACGAACATGGGGTATTACACGTAACCCCCAAACTCGTTCCTTAATTATTAGGGGTGGTCCCCTTTGATTTTGAGTTGTCAGGAGTTTCGAGCATCATGTGTGATCCTTTTGTCTTGAGTTGTCGGGGGTTCAGGGCCCCCCAAGGATCACTTCTGATCCTTTGTTTTTGAGTGTTAGGGGGTTCGGGGCCCCCCGAGGATCACATTTGATCCTTTACTCTTGCATTGTCGAGGCCTTTCAGACCCTTGGTCTTTGTGTGCACATGCTGGCTTGGATCGTAGTTGATGACGGGATTTTAAAGAATATCCATATTTTATTTTCGCGGTTCGGCGAAATGCCTACATCCGCAATCCAAAATAATGTCCATATTTTATTTTCGCAGTTTGGTAAAATGCCTACATCCGCAATTCCAAAATCATATATATGCGTATACACATCTATAATCGTGCAGTGGCCCAATACCCTTCCTTGTTTACTTGCCAAGCAAAAATGCATCCCATTGGCCATTGGTCATCTCTTGAGGATATGGGTTGGCCTAATATGGCCCCAACAGTTATGAAATAATGCCCCATGGCTGGAAAGAGGTGTTATGTTCATTGGAGAAGCCTCTTGTTGATGTTGTGGCTCAAAAGATGTCTCAGAGAGAATATGATATATATGTTAGAAAACATGATCTGATCATACGCAGTGAAAAATAAAATCTGATTTTATTGGTATCACGTTTTTCAAATTTACGGTTAAATCGAAGACATAAAAGCGAAAAGTTACCTCGAAACGAAATCTGTTTTTGTAGTTGATAACCCGACTGATATCTCCCACGTGTGAAATGTCGAGTTGGTCCACCTGAAACCGTCAAGACTTCAATCGACTTGACAGAAAAAGGGACACGAAAATTTTCTCTAAAATTTCCGTTTTTGATCCAACGGATTGATTAATCGGATTCTAAGTTTAATGTTATATTTATAGATAAGAAACCCTAAAACCCTAAGTGCTATTGGGCCGAGCTTTAGGTGCTAGCAAAAAGCCAAATCTAAATTAATAATTAAATAAATAATCATATTACTTATTTAATTATTCCTATTTCTTAAATAATTGCACTTATAATTTAGTAATTCCATAATTACTAATTTTGTCCCTTTTTTCTTTTAAAATGATTTCTTATTGGGTGGGACTTTCTGGGTTCACAATTAAATTGGCAACGATAATTAATCAATTATTAATTCTCGTAAAACATGAGTGACATCTAGCAATATGTCATGATTACCCAATTTAATGTGAAGCAGGAATGTGAATCTTATACTACGGTGCCCTGCAATACAATCCCTCTATCATGCTATATCCTAACGAGATATGAGATCACGATCAGTAGGTCAAATCTCTCGATTTCATCGTATGACCAAATCCAATAATCACACTTGACTAATATGACACACTCTCTACCGAATCCAAATTCCATCGTCATATTACCTCAGCTAAAGATTTATCGTCAAGTGACTATTAGATCGCATAGGATATCCTCCTCGTATATCTCGAGGTGATAAATTCCATATCTAATGCACATATACCTCATGTGTCACTGAACTAGGCACATCGATACGTACGACTATCCCTAATTAGGACAACTATATAATATCGTTGATATCCTAATCCACTCACACAGATATCCATGTCATCTCAGGTCTAAGGACTAATGCAAATCCGTAGTTAATGTTGAATCATTGACTCATGAGATAAAATCCATGTGATTCAATATTAATAGTCCCGTTCAGTGAACTCGTTCCTATAACGAGCACCCACTCGTCTTCCTTCTGTGTCTTATACAGAGTGGTACGAGACCCACCAATCTTGTCTTTCGGTATCTTATACTGAACAAGGAGAAAGACAATGTGCTGGCCTTTGCGAGTTACTACTTATCTAGGTTAGGAATTCTATGGCCAGGAACATATTTATAATATAACGTATTGTAGATTATCCGTCTCGATTATTCTTAACAATTAAGAATGGTATCCACTCCTTATTATACTAAAGGATATTTGTATGTTCAATTCAAACTATATTGCAATTTAAATTAAACATAAAACTTGTCATTAAATAAGGTTTAAAGAATTACAAGATCAAGCCCTATTGTATCACTAGAACTGGTCTTGAGGGTTTATATCTAACAAATATCGCCTGAACGAAGTCAAGTTTCATCCTTTTGAGGTTTTCAACCTCAACAGGTGCAATTAAGAAGCAACCCACATTCTATCGATTGAGACAATGGACAATGCATAGACCCAATAATTTAGAAAAAATAAAGAATCTTCCATCACTGTATGATGTTATCGCAGAATTAGTTGCAGAGACCGGAGTGTACGTGGTCATTCCTAAAGAGAATTCCACCATTTCTTATCAACTTGCTTTAAAGCAGATTCTGACTTGAAGCAAATTTTTCCTAAACAAGCAATGGTCGATTTCTCTGCCAAACCGACCAGTCAGATTTACAATTGGTCTGATGGTTTGATTGGGTGCTTCGATTTTCGGGATGCTGGTGGCTACAGCCACAATCCTACGAAAAAAGAGATCAAGAGCTAAAGCAAAATTAACAGTACCTTGGTTATCAGCAACTTTTTAGGGGAGACTAATTGCCTCGGTCTAGGTCTTTTGCGACTGTCACTTTGTAGATTATCGCTGTCCTTCATTAGCCATTATCGTGGTCGGCCTTTTGTTACTTACTTTAATCTTTGCTTTCTTATAGCCATATGCCATTGCGTTAGGGAAAGACGAGAATTCAGTTCTTGATTTCACTCGTGTATTTTCTTTGAAGATAAAAACAAAGAGAATTCTTTCACAAAGGCAAACAGTCATGGTAAATAAAACGAAGGCAGCATGATTAAATTCTTAAAGTGCATCAAGAGACAGATATAGGATTAATCAATGAAGAAGCAAAATAAGAGGCCATCATCTCTATTTTTTGAGAAGACTGTTAAGCCATCGAACGGTTTTGCGCAGGCGTCATAAGCTGCTTCTTCTTCTACTCCGTCAATCGTCATTGCTTGCCTTTGTTGCGCTTCTCTGTTTGTATATAATATAAATATACCACCTTCTTTTTACCCAGAAGCTTTAATATGCCAGTATAATGGATAAAATTCTTTTTTCTCCAGAATGCTGCACATGAGATTTTCTTCCAAGCTTTCTCTGAAACTTCTCATAATATAATGTAAGAGCGAAATTGATGGAAAAGTAACAAAATCCATAATATAATATGCATAACATATGCTTAGCAGTTTTGTCTCCACCCATAATGGTACGCATACA
The DNA here is from genome assembly GCF_014633365.1 of Diospyros lotus. NCBI lineage: Eukaryota > Viridiplantae > Streptophyta > Magnoliopsida > Ericales > Ebenaceae > Diospyros > Diospyros lotus. The sequence continues at coordinate 14,948,702 of NC_068341.1, read as the reverse complement.
TTGATGTACTTTACAGTATGTAATATATACATCATCTATGCACATCCTTCTGATTCAAATTCCACGAGAAGCCATTATACATAAATCAATGCTTGCACACATGAATCAATGGTGGATATATATAATGCCAACTTTTTCAATTTCCTCTCATTCATGCCAGTTCTTCCATTCACATTTGTATATGATGTATATGTGTGCGTATGATGCAAAACAATGGAAAAATTATTTTATTGTTGCTCTTCGCAATTAAATATTCTACCATGCCTCAACCAGAACTTCTTACAGCATATATATACATATATATATGAATTTTTCGGCCTTCTCTTTCAATTATTTTTTGCATAAAATAATAATTAAAAAATAAAATTGTAGCAGGCACAAAAATATTAAAAGAACGAGCGTACCCATGATGCCAACAGCACATACGTGTAATTGAGTTTGTACGGCTTGAAATTTTACTTGGCAGACAGAAAGAAAAGACGAGGGCCCCACGGTGGGCGCCAATTGATGATGCAGAGCCGATCACCTTCTTTTGTCCCGAACCAAGTACCTACAAAAAGGGTGGGGACTTGCTCCCCGTGATCCCTCTGACGCTTAAGTCAGTTCATAGGGTTATAAATTGGAGATAGTAATAGAAAAAATAATAGAAGAGTCCCTTAGGAATCATATCCCCCTACCTGTAGAGGCTATCCTCTATTTATAAATGTCGCTTGGCCTTTCCCTTGGGAGATAAGATATCTTTCAAAAATAGAGACCGATCCCTTTTCCATGGAGAGAAAATATAACTTTCCCCAATTGAGATAATTCTTGGGATGTTGGAGATATTCTTGCGGTGTCGGAGATATTATTGGTTGACTCAATCTTCATCTCTATCTCTTTCTAGTTCAAAATCATAATAGAGATTATAAAGACACGTGGAGCTCCTAAGACTTGACACGTGGCAATCGCATATTAGCTTTTAGTGACACACATGGCGCCAAGTTAATGGTAACCTCCCAATGGTAGTACAGTAAAATTGCCCCCTATAAATATTCCCTCATCAATAACTTATTTGACACTTATTTTAAATAAAGTCTAAATCTAAAATTTGTTCAAGGCAAGATGGAGTTTAATTTTATCCCTTAATTGTTAAAATTTATTGTAAAAGACCGGTAATCTCTATTAAGATAATGTTTCAATTTTTAAACGACCAGTGGTAAATAATCGTGCAAAAACATGTAACTAGTGATTGATGTATGATAGTAATAAAAATAAGACGGTAATATAATTTAACATTGCGCGTATTTTACAAATTAGGAGATAAATTAACTCTTAAGTCCGAATGAAATAGTACACATCACTAGCAAATCTGTCACGTTGGGGGAAATGTTTTTTTTTTTTTTTTTTTTTTGTTTCTAAGAGGAAAGTGTTTGTTATACTTATTGCTGTATATATACATTAAACTTCACTAAAGAATGAGGAGAAAATATTATTAATTGAATCTAACTGTGAAGTGTCGTGCTATATACACACTTCATATAATAATTTAATTAAATTAAGTCAGTAGTAATTGAGTCGTAATTAATTAATTATAATTTTTTAAAATTATAAAATATTATAAGGTAATATTTTCTGGGTTAACTTTAGAACCTCAAACTGAAACCAACATGTGATTGCGGATATAGAAACTTGACTGACACCTACTATCACTAAAACATCAATTTTTGAACTTTAAACAAATGACTGTTTGATTATTTTTTTAAATTATGATATAAAATTTTGATATCATTACATATACATATATACTCCTATTCTCTACCTTCATTCTCTGTTTTAAAATTGTTAGGCAATTATAATAAAATAATTATATTATTAGTCAAATAATAATTATATTTGTAATATTGTAATTATTGTTCAAAAATATAATTATTATAATATTATATTTAAACTAACCATACAGAAATATTAAAATAATATAATACTGTATAAAAAAAATTAAAAGTACAATAATATATAAAGAAATGATAAAATCGAGACCTATGTAACACAGTTGTCCTAAAACAGATTCATTGCCTCACCGACCGACAGCTGCTGGGTCTCCCCATCTCTCCTAAACTTCCCTCGGTCTTTGGCCCGAGCTGTATGAGATAGAAACTTGTCTTATGTACGGTTCGGAGGCCGAGCCCCACCCCAGTAGTAAGAATGCGACTTAGGTCAACTAACACAAAGAAGATACAATTCACTCAACGATTGTCTTTGGGTTCCGAACTCCATATGGGGAAGGAGAGTTGTTGTTTGCGAGGTCTCGATCATTTACGTGGACCCACTTTTCATTCCATTTGTGGGAACTTGATGATCTATAAATCGTCCTTAACAAACGAGCGGCTCGTGTTTGAGCATGATGAATCACTTCATGCTGACCTATTGCCAATAAACTTTTCGGCCTCATATGAGAATGGAAAACTAGAGCATTTTCTGCATCGGTGGATGAAGAATCACGAACATAATAATTTATGGCGAGCCATGTTCCCAGAAAAAAAATACTTTCGAGAAACGACGAGTACGACTGAAGTGGCTATACATACAAATCCATTTACGGATCTATATGCTTCAATTGGAATTGGAAGTTCCAGAACAGGTGGCTGGTATACCACCATAATGAAACTGCCTTTTCTTTTTTTTTATTTGTATAGGATTTATGTTGGCTTCGTTGGGAGGCTCGCGTAATTTGTTACGTCAGCTCCAAAAGGATAAGTTGCGTTGGAATCAAGAAAGTTCCGTGGAGTTCATAATTGCAAAAGGAGTCAAAGTAATGGTTGTGGTGCGTTGAGGCACTTCTTCGATGGTCCCCATTCGCCCGGCTTACCGGCCCGCTCTGAGGAATTCATGGGCCGGTAGGCGGGCGAGACAGAATAAGCGGGCACTACTAATCAAGCCAGCCTAGTTATCGTCGATAGGCGCTAGTAGCTTGCTTCCAAGCCTTGACTTTCTATGTTATTCGTAAAATGCACGCTAGTATTTTTAAGCAACCATTTTTTAGCTTGCATTTGCCTCATGACCCGAGCCTCCCCCCCTCCCCCCTATTTGAGTAAGGCTGGAAGGAATTGGCAGAATTTTGTTAGGTCCCAATGAAGTTTAGGAGAGATGGGACATAGTTGTCCTACAACGGTTCACAGACTGAGAAATTAACACAAACTTCAGAGTCTAACAGCAAACTAGAACATTAGTTGAACACTATTAAAACTGAAAAAGTATGAAAATTTTTAGAAAATAATTTTATTGTAAATTCTCCCATTTTTTTTTCCAGTGGAGGAAGCCATCTATTTATAGAGAATGAAGAAGCGAAAATGAAGAAAGAAAAGATGGGGGAGGCGATTATAAGGGAGAAGCCATGGAGGCTTCGCTACCTCCCTCAATTTTATATATATATATATAATATCTTTATATTATATGATAAAGTAGGCCCTTTCATATATATATTAATAATTAAAATAATAATTTGTATAGTATTCCGCATTATTAATCTCAATCAATTGCCTCGTATAGTATATGTATAGTGTACCCTCATAATTCAATACATAATGCACTTTTTGTATTTTTTTTACTTTTTATAATAATATAAATTATATATTATATTACACATATCTCAAATAATTTTTTATTCACCCATTTATTAATTTGAACACGTGAATATACCAAATTGTCCAACAATACTTTGCTAAACTAACCAACCAACCGATCGATCTAATTATAATTGGGTTGGTTAGTTAATTTTTACTTTTAAATTTATAAATGGGATCATAATTGATGTAAGTAGGAGTTATCCTAACCATGACCATGAGTCCTCATGCATAACTAAGGGTATGTAGGGAGAGTGGGGACAACGACTAACGTCTACAATTAACAGGGTGTTTGGGTGTGGGGTTTGACTACTTATAAATGTTAGTGAAACTTAAATGTTGTATAAATTATTTAGTTACATGTTTATTAAAATTTAGAAGATGTTTGGTTTAGCAATTTAACCGCTTATTGTTGGAATTGACATATGGTGGTGTAGGTGAAATTTAAAAATTTTGAATATCAAACATACGCAACGAAAGTAACAAATACACCTACCATACATAATTTGAGTATTTAAGCAATATGATATTTCATCATATGAAATACAATAAATAGTATACCTATAGCTCGATATCAAGTGAGTATAGAAACTATTTCTACACTGAGACCAAATCCTCTTCATTGCATGGAAGGCCTAATCCGTCCACAGCTAGCAAGATATCTTGTACCACATCGCAATCCTTATCTTGTTCTAGCCTAAGGAAGTTGATTCACTTGTGCCAGTCTGTCTCCCTTCAACTATCTGAAAATTTTCCACGTAACAATTACATAACAATTACATAATATTGTAAAATTATCAAAAGCAGAAGTAAAGGAAAAACAGAGAAAATAAGCCAAAGCAACCTCTATTAATTCCTCCTGATTCTCTGCCTTAAGAAACCAATTACAGAAGTTTCCAATTTTGCCACCCTTACCCTCCAATTTCGTGCCACATGTAAGGCACTACATTTGGCTGAGGGGCCACTAGGAGCTGACTCTCTTCCTCAAGCCAGTCCGCTGTTGAGGAAGTCGATTACTTCAACTAAACCAGTCAGCTGTTAGTGTTGTTTCCAAAGAAATTGCAACTGTTTCACTAAGTTTTAATGAACTGTTTCATTAACACTTAATGACATATCAAAAACCACCATCAACTATTAATGATAATCGAGACATTGTTAGAACGGGTAGGTGCTATGGCACACACCAAGAGGGGGGAATTGGATATTTTAAAATTTTATTTAAACTTGAAAAACTTTTTGATACAAATTGAGGTTTTAAGACTTAAAAACGTGAAGCATATAAAATGATAGATGTAAGTTTACAAAGAAAAATATGTGAATCAAGTGAGGAAAAATGAAATGCTTGGAAAGATAAATAAATCAAGAAGCACAAGCACAAGAAACACAAGGATTTATAGTGGTTCGACTTAACTCAAGCCTAATCCACTACCTTAGCTCCTCACTAAGGATTTTTCAAACCATCCACTATCAACCCCCTACTCAACCCAAGTAGGTCCTCTAGTCCGAGACTAGGAATTATAACCTCCCACTCAAATGGGCCCTCTAGCTACACAAGCTAGGAAAATAATAACGATACAAATGAAATAGAGAAGCTAAGAATTAACACTCTTAGTTACAATTTCTCTCACAATGAAAACAAGGCTTAATAATAAATTTACAATGATAGAACAACGAATCCTTGGAGAAAAAATACAACAGTGAAAGCGCAAATATTATAAGCTCGAGTAAAAATGATTTGAACTCTTTAGATCAACTCGTTCCCATCCATTAGTCTTCTCTTGATCATCCATGACTTGTATTTATAAGCTTCTCAAGAGATTGAAGATAAATGTAGTCGTTTGTGACCGTTGGGATTGAAAAACTAACCGTTGGAAGCTTTCTGTAAAAGATATAGTCGACAGAAGAAAATGCTTAGTTGACTATTTTTACAAGTAAAACAAGACATAGTCGACAGACAAAAAGGCATAGTCGACTATCTTCTAACACAAATTTTCTATAGTCGACAGACACATAAACATAGTCGACAGATGTAAAAATATGAAGAGGATTTTGAATTCTAAGAACAAAAATAGTCGACAGATGAAAAGCCATAGTCGATTATCCTTATATGATAGTCGACAGATTCAAAAATAGTCGACAGATGCCTTAAATAGTCGACAAATCAAACCAGCATAGTCGATTATCCTTATAACATAGTCGACTATTTTTAGGCATAGTCAACAGCATTAAACCACATAGTCGACTATCCTTTTGAAAACATTGAAAACTTAACAAATCCTCATTTTGATCTTTTTGAAAGCAAGTTGAGATTATCAAAAGTATATTTATTTTGAATCAAAACACACTCAACCACATTTCAACATTTCTCCTATATAAATTTTCATAACTTTGCTTCAAGGAGATTTAAAGATTGATTTTCTCATACATATAATCTATATAGTAGAGATTGATTTTCATATAGTCATTATCAAAACTATTTTATTACCAAAAGTAAAATATCAGACATGACAGGTGCATAATGCCAATACCAGATGTTATACTATATGGTGTGTAACTTTCTAAATTAACTGCCTAATAGCAGACAAATAATAGTAAAACCCTTTTAACGTTGGTCAAATCACCTCGACCCGCCACGATAATCTCTCCATGTTCTGGCAACATTTTGAAAAGTCTTGGGAATCACCTAGCAACTACCCAGCACAATATATAAGGCAATGGAGTCAAACTTAAAGTGAGCCTATTACAATTGATGATTACTGTGTAATATAACCCTTTCCTCACTCAACATCCTGACTAAGCGAGAGTCATGGTATTATAAACTCACAAACTCAATAACTATGTGTCAAATCTTATCAGTATCACTAGATGACATATTAGGAAACACTTTCCTAATTAATCATATTATCTTAACCAAGGACTTTCCTGTTATACTAATAATAGATCACATAGGACATTTGCCTCACTAAAATAAATGTGATAGATCCTATCCCTGTGCACTAACAATATGGAACCACATAGATGAGCATCTCCATCTCTCAATTGGATGGTTCAACACATTAGTAAATCTCACATACTAATACACAAGACAACTATGTCAGCTCAAATCAAAGAATCAATTACACAATCGCAACTTGATGACAATATCATTATCCAAAATACCATGTGATCAATCATCAGTGTTACATTGAGTGCATTGTTCTCCAACAACCACCCACGAATTTACTAAAGACAACCTCATGTCATATGGTATGTGACTCACCACCCTTAACCATTATCATACTAATCAAGATAGTAAACATCGTATCAGTCCATACTCGATGAATTAGAGTCTTCATCCGCTTAATCTAAGGATTAGGAATATTTAAAAAATCTCGTTACTAGAAAATCTTATCACATATTCTTAACAAATTTAAGAATATAACTCTCAAAACGGAAATCCGAAAACTCATTCATACAATAAAAGTGAAGAGTAATGAATGATGATAAAACTTGTCTTTTTATAAAATATATACATCAGATGTAGTTATATTACACACGCTATACATCATCCAAATTGTAACACCCCTGATTTCCTAGGCATGTTATAACTTAGTATTTTGGGATTTTTTTTTTCCACGCCACATCCACTGATGTACAACATACAATTCCTAAAAATCTCAATTTCACCTTCTCAGCCTATCAAACCCAATGATCAAATAGCTAAGACAGGTGTTATAATTACAAATGCAAAAACTAGATCGAACCTGATATGGTACATAACTATAACACTTTATTTATCATATGAGAAACCGTTCAAGACATCTACAAAATAAATTACATGGATATCATCTCTCAAAAACGATAACCGAACATCTCAAACATGATCGAAAACATACTAAGATTTGCATCAACTGAAATATTTAAAGATATGCTAAAACATGCTACATTCAACGAAATGAGCTTATTCTTCAACTATCTCCTTTTCCTTAAAGCTACTAGTTGAACCTGGAACGTTTGAATATTCTAGGGACACAGTTCAATTAGAAGATGAATCTTTTAATAAGAACTCCAAAACAGTTTATATACATGCATGAACATATATAAAATGTATGAGGAAACAACGAGAACTATTTCGAAGTGCCTCATGAACATGTTAGCCTCCTCTAACGAGAGTTTTCTCAATGGCGCGTGCATAGCGCCTCATGGGAGGTCCCTAACCATGTCACCTCAGCCCAACCTCATAGCACTCATGCACAACACTACATCCGTTATTCTTTAGACTCACAGTCTTCCTCACAAGAACTTTCTCACGGTGCACGCATAACACATCTCGAGGGATATCCAGACTTTTTCCTTCAGGCAACAACATATATGTACAACAATATAGCCACACGGACTTTATGAATGCAATAGTTTGAAAGCTAACAACATATATTTTTCAAAAAAACACATTTCGAATATGCCACACGATTTCACATAAAAAAGACAATAGGAATTTAAATACAGAAGTTTTTACACAAAACACGTTTCATGCAATAGGACTCTCACATAAGAGAAAAATAGGGTTTAGAGTATAGGAGCCTCACCTTGAAGGTTTACCTCTGGAAGTTATTGTTCACGGCCAGTGAACCTTGGTTTCTGCAAAAAACACAAGTTCCAATAAACCAAACCCCTAATTTTTCTACATAGGGTTGAAGGACATTAAATGAGGGACATAACTACAAAATTTCAAGGCAAGGGGACCCCACACGCGCCCTCATGTGCCCTAAGAAGTTTGCCCACGCGCCTTCAAGTGCAGCCCCTTCCTAGCGCATGTATTACATTCGTCACCCTTATATTTCGGAGAACTTTATGCAGTTTTCGTATTTCGGCTATAACTCCCTCATTTTAACTCCAATTCGACCCCCTGTTCGAATATATAGGTCCTTCTCTTCCCCCTCTTTAGGAATATTACAAAAAATCGAACTTATCTCACCGTTTTTCTGATTGTTTGGGACGAATTCTGGCGAAGACCCAAAACTCCGACGAGGCCCATTCTCCTTTGCTTTTCCTCTGATTCCTTTCATTCTTTTTTGCAGAATTTCCTCCTCTCTCAAGAATAAGATTCTCACCTTAGAATCCCTCAATCCTCAAATTCACTTGGAATGGTTTGTGAGCAACCTCATGGCCTTATTTATAGATTTTCTGGGTCAATCACGCGTTACCACTTATCCCTAGACTTGTTAAATAAGTTTTCAACTCCAAAGTGATCCAAAGCTATAATAGAATGTTGTTTGAAATCCAAAGCTATATTGGAATGAGTTTTGAAATCCAAGGTGATTTGTTACGCTAATACCCCAAGCTTCTTCCCAATGCCATTTTTGCCTTTATTTCAAGTCCTAAAACTTTGATATTTTTACCACTTGAACCCCTAAGTCCCATGCTTCTCAATTGGCCCAACAAATTTAGAAAAATATCATTTTCAACTATTTTTCAACTAGAATCAAAATTACACTTAGGCCATAAATGCATGTTTCGATCGCAAACCCTTTTGTTTCATCTCGTAACCACTTAAGGATTGTTCTATTCACAAAATTAGAGCCTTCTCAGGGTTGCTTGAATTTTTCGAAAACCCTTTACCATCATTTGGTCTTTTAGGCTATAGCATAGCTGTATCGGGAACTATCTTTGTTTCGATTGCTTTCAACTTCATAAATCTCGTCTTGAGACACTCATTGATGCCATACCCTTTTCTAGACATCTAAGTTCCATGACACTCCCTATCGTCGATTTGATAATTTATTTTACTATTAAACCAATTTTTCAATATTACGAACTCATTTAATTTACGTGACAACCTCTGGAAAACACGGGGTATTACACAACTCTAGCATTAGGGCACATCACTAACACTTATAAGCTGCCCCTTCAGGTTAAATGTTCTATAGATTATTTAGTTACACGTTTATTAAAAATTAACGAGGTTAAACGCTACCGAACTTAAACGCTATTTTAATAGAGTTTTAAAAAATCTCCCCCTCCCAACTTTTCTCAAAACATTGTTACCAGCTTATTTCGTTGACCAAATGTTTTACGATTTTACCCTACAAGAACTCTAATATTTCCAACTCTTTTTGCCTTTAAAAATTTTCCAACCCATTGTCGCCTCTAGCTTCCATCGTACAATTGCCACCTTCAACCCATCATCGTCGCCTCTATCTCCTTCTTTGTCACCTCTATTGCCGTCTCCTGCTTCCATCACGGCATCATCGTCTCCATCGTTGCCTTTTTCTCTGTATATATAAATATATATATAAATATCTATTGTATTAATATATTTAACATTTTTATGAATTAAACCTAAATTTAAACATAAAATATTGTATTAATATATTTTTTAATAATTATATATAATTTATCAACATCTAATAGTAAAATTTTTATTAGTTGGACATAAATTTATAATTTATTTTTATTAAAAATTAATATTTTTATAAATTTTATTTGTATTATTAAGCAACATATCCATTTTAGTTTTTTTTTGTTAAGTTCTGATAAGTTATTAGATTTTTTAAACTAAACACATAAGTATATAAATATCAGCTTAAAATACATTTATTCAAACACATTATCAACTTAAATACTAGCTAACTTAAAAGCTTTACCTAGATTTTAAGTAGAAAAACTTATGAGTCATCTTAAAAAACGCTAAACCAAACACCCTCTTAAAGAGTTTAAATATTATTTGACAACGTTTTAGAACAACTCCCCCCCCCCCTCCTAGTTTTTCTCAAAACACTGTGCATAGTTTATTTAGTTAACCAAATATTTTATGATTTTTCCCTCCAACAATTATCATATTTCCAACCCTATGCATCTCTTTCTTCTTCTTCTATGTTTTCTCTCTCTCCATATTTCTCAAAACTCTCTTTACCCTTCCCCCATCTCCTTCTCATCTCCATCTCTTTCATGGCCACCGCCACCTCCAACCCCATCCCCATCATCGTCGCCTCTATCTTCTTCCATCGTCATTGCCATTGACCCCATCTCCATCGCAATCGTCGCCTCCATCACGGTCATTGCCTTCATCTTCGCCTCCTCCATCCCCTGCCATTCTCTATGTGTTTATATATATATATATATTTTAATATATCAACATGTATATTTAATATTTTTATAAAATAAATCTTAATTTAAATATAAAGTATTGTATTAATATATTTTTAATAATTATATATAATTTATTAACATTTAAGGTAAAAGATTTATTAATTGAACATCAATTTATAATTTATTTTTATTAAAAATTAATATTTTTATAAATTTTATTTATATTATTCAATAATATATCATTTTTAGTCTTTTTGTTAAGTTCTGATAATTTTATTAGATTTTTTAAATTAAATACATAACTATATAAATGATAATTTAAAAAAAATTATTCAAATATATTATCAATTTAAAGCCAATTTTAAAACTCTACAAAACTTTCAAAAGAAAGACTTAAAAGCCCTCTAAAAAAAGGGTAAGGCAAACGCCCCCTAAACATTAGATCCTACATGTCTTAACAATTTTTAACTTGAAGCCGCAGAGAAGTTCCATAGCCAAAGCCAGGGGAATAGAGAAATTAAATTAGGATAATGCTAGACGGACGAACGCGGTGACGCACAGGTTGACAAACCCGTTTAAATTACAATTTAACCCTTTATCCAAAATTACAAGTTTAACCCTCAGTTCTCACTATCTCTTTTACCGTCAGCTCCCACTCTCTCACTTTCACTCCCTCTCTCTCTCAAAACCACTTTCACTTTCCTCCCTCCAAAATCACTTTCACTATCACTCCCTTTCTCTCTCAAAACCACCATCTCTCCCACATTCTCTCTCTCAAACCCAGTTGTAGTAGTGTCTCCCATCCCTTGTCTCAAACCCAGTCGCAGTGTCTCCCTCCCCCCCTTCACCCTGTCTCAAAACCACTCTATCTCTCCCCCATTCTCTCTCTCAAACCCCTGTAAATTGCAGTGTCCCCTCCCAACACACCACTCTTGCATTGTCGTCGCCCAAGGATGACCCTTCCGTCGTCGCCCGCCGTCGACCCCCCGCGTTGCTCGAACTGCCACCGTCAAGCCCCATCGCGACTATAAAAATAACGTTTATATATACATTTATAAATATTTTTAATTTTTTACATATACATATATACATTTATATATATTTATATATTTTCTTCTTCTTTTTTGCTGTTGGTTTTTTTGCTTCTCTTGTTTTTTTATGGTGATTTAACTGTTGAAATAAAAATTAAAAAATATAATTTATTTTAAATTATGAAAGAACATAATTTATTTTGATTGTATATTTGACAATTGAGTAAAAAATATTGTTTGTGTTATTTCGCTTATTTCATGCTCTGTTATTAATTTTTCTTCAATTCGAGGGTATTAATTAAATTACTTAATTTAAATTATTTACTTATAAAATTATAACATTTGTGTAAAATAAGATTAATATTTTACTTAAATCAGATTGGAGTAAAATTATAACTTGGTAAAATTACTTAAATCAGTGTAAAATAAGATTGGAGTAAAATTAATATTTTTAAGATCAAATCTAATATAATTAGATATATATTTTTAGTATTTTACTATTAAATATAACAACAGTTTTTTTCTTATTATTTTACAATCAGATTTAACAATAGCAATCTTGATGGTTGTTATTAAAAATGTTAATATTAATATATATAACAAGATCACACAAGTAATTAAATAATTTATTTTCTCATTTAAGATCACTTTAAATACCAACTTATTGCAACAACATCAATTATATATTAAAATCATCTCTTATTTTGTATTAAAATTATATTTCTTAAATTAAAAAAAAAACATAATAGAGAGTGGGTGAAGTTTGGGCGGTTCGAGCTGTCGGGGCAGGGGGGCGAGGCGGTGTGGGGGGCAGGCGACGGTGGTCAGTGGTCGGTGGGGGGTGACGGCGATGGCGATGGCGGGCAGTGTTTGCAGTGTTGGTAGGGGAGACGGCTATGCGAGCAGGGGGGCGACGGCGGGCGGTGTTGGCGAGGGAGACGGCGATGGAGCCATCTTTGGGCGAGGCGATGCGAGAAGTTGTGTGGGGGGCGGGCGACGGCGGTCAGTGGTCGGTGGGGGGTGATGGCGATGGCGATGGCAGGCGGTGTTTGCAATTTTGGCAGGGCAGATGGCTATGCGAGCGGGGGGGTGACGGTGGAGCCATCTTTGGGCACGGTGGTGTGAGCAACGGTGGCGGGGTTGACAACGACGAAGGTGTGAGAGCGGTGTGGGGGGCAGACACTGCACCCACGGGGATGGGTTTGAAGGGGGTGGTTTTGAGAGAGAAAGAGTGGGGGGAGAGACACAGTGAGAGGATGGTTTTGAGAGAGAAGAGACAGAGAGTGTGGGTTTGAAAATGGGCGAGCAACTATAAAATAACTCAAAATTAAAATCAGGTTATCGCGAGATTTAGACGCTAAAATCTCGCGATAATTTGGGTTTGTCAACCCATGTGTTGCCGCATTCGTCCATATAGCATTATCCATTAAATTAAGCCCTCTTCTTCTTCTTCTTCTTCTTCTTCTTCTTCTTCTTCGTGCATTCTGCCAGCTTTACCTTTGCATCTTAATTGTTCTTCTTGTTAACTAATTATACACTAATTATGGGGATGGATCAAGGCCTCAGCAGGAAGATGAGAAGAGTTTTCCTCCTACTCAACGTCATCCTTCTCGCCATAGGAACCTGCGGCGGCCCTCTCATCATACGCCTCTACTTCCTCCACGGCGGCGCTCGAATTTGGCTCTCCAGCTGGTCGAAACCGGCGGCTGGCCCATCAATTTCATCCCCCTTCTTGCCGCCTACCTCCAACGCCGCCGCATGCAAGGCTTGGCCGCCACCGCCGTCCTCATCAAGCCCCCCATCTTCTGGGCAGCCGCTATCATCGGCGTCCTCACTGGCTTCGACGAATACCTCTACGCCCATGGTCTGGCAAAGCTCCCGGTGTCCACTTCGTCGCTGATCATCGCCTCCCAACTTTGCTTCACGGCGCTCTTCGCCTTCCTCCTGGTGAAGCAGAAGTTCATATCGTACACCGTGAACACCATCGTGTTGCTGACCATCAGTGCCGGAGTTTTGGCTCTGCACACGAGCGGCGATAGGCCGAAGGGCGAGTCGAACAAGGACTACTCCATGGGGTTCGCGATGACGGTGGTCGCGTCGGCGTTGTCTGGGTTGATTCTGCCGATGGTGGAACTGACGTACAAGAAGGCGAAGCAGGCCGTGACCTACACCCTGGTGTTGGAAATTCAGGTGGTCATGTGTTTCTTTGCCACTCTTGTTTGTACCGTCGGCATGGCCATTAACAATGACTTCAGGGTACTCTCTCTCTCTCTTTAGCTGGCTTGGCATATTATTTAGGACAATGCTTGACGGACGAACGGCTTGACGCACGGGTTGACGAACCCGATTTATCGCAAGATTTTAGTATCAAAATCTCGCGATAACTTGGGGTTCAATTTTGAGTTCCTCGCCCACACTATATCCTCGCCCAAATTCAAAAATTAGGTTTTAGGTCGCCCGCTCTCTCTCTCTCTCTTACTCTCTCTATCCTCACCCCCCATTGCCGACGACTCTCTTTATTTCTCTCGCTCGCTCTCCATCCTCACCGTCGCGGGCTGTGAGGATATTGCCGACGATAATCTCCCTCTCTCTGATTTCAGGGGCTGTTCCCCCATTGTCGACGGTAATCTCTCTCTCTTTCTCTCTCTCTGATTTAGGGCTCTCGCTTGCTCTCCGTCCTCACCGTCACAGGCTGTGAGGACATGTGGGACGTTAATCTCTCTCTCTCTCTCTCTGATTTAGGGCTATCGCTCGCTCTCCGTCCTCACTATCACGGGCTGTAAAGACATTGCCGACGGTAATCTCTCTCTCTCTGATTTCACAGTCTGTTCCCCCATTGTCGACAATAATCTCTCTCTCTTTCTCTCTCTGATACCAAAATAGTGGAGGTATTTTGGTCATTATTTTCAAAAGGCAACCAATAATCTGGACAAACAGATGATCAGTTATGCTCCCTGTTTTTCTGCTCGAAAATATACCTTGTAAACTTAAGGACCATCTGTCAAGTGTTAATATCAATAGTTAAGGTACTTAGGTCACCAGATAAAGATAATCGACCATCAAATGTTTTTGAAGACACAACACACAATATCAAACACATTCAACCACACTGCTCTATGTTTACTAATGTTGAAAGAACATTCTTGTTAAGAGAAAACAAGGCTTGCTATTGTGTTGATATTCCAGTTCTGAAGAATAAGATAAAGCTCCTGAATCTTCATTATTAGGTTGCAACGTTTTATTATTCTTGTTCATATTTGTATTTTATCTTGTCTAAAGTGTGAATGATCCTATTACTCCTACTTAAAAACTTATTGATTTTTCAGCCAAAAAAAAAAAAGAAATTTATTGGCTTGAAGGCAAGTGGTTGCTCACCATTGTGTTGGAGTGGTTGCTTAAAGCTTGTGAATCTAGGGATGACAAGTTTTTTAAGTGTGATTGGGTTAGAAAAAACTCGATATTGGATAGTGGAACATAAGATCAAGATCAATCTTGCAAGTGAGAGTTGGCATTGAGGTACTATAAATCTTGTGCTCTTTGTCTTTGAATGCTGTGATTGTTGAATGCCTGTAATTTACATTTATAGCTTTGCTTTTTTCCTTCTTTCTTTGCGTGTTTGTATGCATGAGTGTGTTTGCTACACCTGTCTTTTAAAAGGATAAATTATCTATTATGTTGTTACTAGGCCCTACTATTCTTGGATGGTGTTTATTTATCTAGTGCTTTCTAGAGAGGATTGATTTGTAGTATTCTAACATATTTTAGCTGGCATTCTAGCAATTAATTTTCTCAGTTTGGTCTGGGATAGTTGTGTTATTATCTTATTTGATTGTTTTTGGAGCCCAAGCTAACAATTAGATGTAAATTTAAATATTTTAGTTAAGATGGCGTCCAATTTAGAAATGGGTGAAGCTTCAATTAACTCTTCAACCGAGCATCAAGGAATCATGTGTAACCATGGTGTGCCTGTTTGGTGTTTGACTTCATGGACTAAACCTAATCCTGGAAGGAGATTCTTGCGATGTCTATTTTGGAAGGTAATTTTTACCTTATAAATGAAATAATTGTTAATGATTTTCTTAAAATTGATTGTTGGATGGTTTGGTGGACAGGATGATGATTGCAAATGGTTTCAATGGATCGATGATGAACGAACCAGTTGTGAGAAAAAATTATGCGGAGTTTTGTTGGATAAGTTAAAACGTAATGAAAAGAATAGTGATGAAAAGGAGAGATTACTTCAAGAACAAGTGAGGGCTTTAGAAGAAAAAGCTTTAAGGAGAAAAAAAAATATTGACGCTTCCGGAAGCGAACTTTCAGTTGAAAATAAAGCTTCATGATAAAGAAATGAAGTTTGTTAGGGTTCTAATAGTGCTAGGATTGAGTTGTTTTTTATTAATTGTATGGCTGTCGAAAAACGATGGTAGTAGATTTAGGTATTTGCCTTTAATGTAAAGGATAATCTATGTTAGTAAAAATGTGCTTGTTACGTGCAAGTTGTTTGTTTGTGTATCAAGGACTTAAAATCATGATGAAATTTTGCATGCTAGTGATTACATATTTGTGCCTTTATATGTGTTTACATAAAATATATCCATTCTATCGAGAAAAAATAATATGTCAATTATATTTATTTTTTTGTTCCTGAAATGATAAAATGATTGGAAATTTAGAATACCTCATCTAAAAACAGTGGACGTCTCAATTTCTCAAGTTGTTATGCTGTTGGGAATGTTGTGCAAAATATTTCAAAAAATACAAACAATGTTGTGCAAAATATTTCAAAAAATTCATGTTTGTAGAGGGTAGTGCCAATTGAGGTTGAAACTATCTATATGTGATCATATACATTTGCTATGTGGACTAGCAAGAGATGAAACGGGATATTTGTCCCTTGGTGCCAAGCTTTGCCTTGTCAACTACATGGGTTAGGTTTGGCTTGGCCAATCTGTAGACTAGTCTTAGCCAATTTGTATTAAAATTGGTAAGAAAAGAAAAGAAATTATATAAACCAAATCAGTCTTAATCTATCTAATTTTCAATCTAAATTTTTTATAAATTCTAGTTCCAACTTAGTTCAATCTAAGGTGAGTCTGATGTAATCAACATTCATTAAAAATATTTACTTTTATAATCATTTACTCTCTCAATAATAATGGAACTTTTCACAATAATTATTCAATGTGTTAGTGTATTTGTAAAAGTTTTATATATCTACAACATAATATTTTAATTTGTAATTTTCTTAAGAGATAAAATAACAGATTAATTTTACTATTTTAATTTGTAATTTTTTTAATTATAAAAGAATAACCTTTATCTAGGCAAAAATTAATTAAAATATAAAATATAAAAGGGCATCTTTCAATTAAAAAATAAAAATAAAAACAAGAAAAACCAAAAGGAAAATACAAAAACTATAACCAAACACAAAGTGGCACTGGGTCTCCCATGAAACACAACTGGTATAGTCCTTGTTTGGATGAAGTCACTAACAAGAATACAAATAAGGGCTTCACCTTCTCAAGACAAAGACAATGCAAGGAGATGAGATGAGCCCCACGACCTGTTACCTAATTTTCACTGGTGGCCAATGGCTCACCTATTGAACCATTTTGTACTTTGAAAAAGGACTAGACTTGCATATTTAAGTATACCAAGGCGTTAGAACTGAATCTCAAGGCTGTTCCTTTGAAGCTAAAGCAGCTTGTTTTGAAGAGCATACTCTTTCCTTCCAAGAGCAGAAAATGCATGGCCTGCAGACGGAGAGTACAGGAGTAAGTTAATGAAAGAAGCCAGAAATCTAATGGGGAAAGATGGAAGTTTTCATGTAAAAGTACAGGAGTAAGTTTTCATGTAAGTTAAGGAAGTTTCAATCAGAATAAAAATTGAAACATTAATTTAAATGGATCTCAAAGATCATAAGCAACTTCAGAATTGACAGCCAAACATTATCAGCAACACAGGGACCATGAAAAGAGAAGATGTTTGCAAAATAAAATGTAACTATTGAAGCTTTGAATTGTTGTCAAATTAAAATAATGCTTCAAGGTTCAGTGGCATAAGTATACCATCTGTCAAATTAAAACAGGTTCAATATTTGCAACTACCAAAAACAGGGTAACCTACCTCAAAATTCTGGTGGGTTGTCATCGGGCTGTAGATGGGGCGGGTATATTGGCATACAAGGATGACCCTTGCTAGAGGTAGGCACCATAGGCACTCCGTGAGAAGCATTCCAAGAGACTAGCTGTAAAAAGATGCATGCATATCAACCTAAAAGACAATGTGAAAACATTTTGACCCAAATTTTATCTAACTACTTACCATCAATTGTTGTGAGTGGGAGATTGGGGGAAGCGCTTGATACTGTGCATCTTGTGAAAAAGTTTGATTGAAAGCTTGAGCATCTTCGACAATGTTTTGACTCGGGGCATTGGCTTTGTTTGATTTTGAGGATCCTACCTAGACATCAAACGAAAATAATTGTTATTAAAATGTATTATTCAATCACAACATCTTTCCTTGAAGCAAGAAAAAATATATAAAACCCATACCTTAGCTTTCTTTATACGTGTTTCCAATGGGCCCTTCCTGCGAAGCTTCCTAGGGGCTCCTTTTCTCTGGGAGCATATCGAATCCATTATTTGCTTGCTTGAAGCCGTTACTATCTCTCCACAACTACAAACTTGTTCTTGCATACTGTGTTGAACATATATATTACCACCATAGCTTGGATTTGCATTGGATATGCTCAATGCATTCAATTGAGATTGGATCCACTCCATAGTTGCCCGGGTTCGTTCTTCGTCGTCTGCTACCTTGTCTGCTACCTTGACAAATGCACTGCACAGTTGATCGTATCTTAATTGGCTAGGCGTACTAATCCAATCATTGTAATTGATCTTCACCCTCATGTAAGATCTACTAACATCTCGCCTCCATCGCCGTAATATATATCTCTCAGGAATGGATCTGACACCATTTTGGATCAATATTGTGCCAGCATGTCTACAAATTATTCCCTTAAACTCGAACATGTGACAGCTGCAAACAATATCACAACTGTCTTTCTCAAAAAAAATTGAAATTTTTTTTTCCTTCACTCTTTCATCAATTATGATATCTTCTCACACCTCATACCTCGTACCAAGCGGTACTTCTTCAGTAGACACAATCGAGCAATAAATCTTTCCAGTTAACTCTTCTTGAAACTCTTTGAATTTTGCGATTGTGTACACTTCTTGAAATTGTTTCTCAATGGCCAATCTCGATACACATGGGACCATCTGAGAAAAAGATCTTACGTCGGCCTGAAACTCCTTTTCAACTTTACACCTCATTGCTCGCTCATATTGTTCAACGAATTGCTTCAATGAGGTTTTCGAGTGTACATATCCATCAAAGAATGCGTTCATACCCTCACTCCGCTGCATTGTTGACATCCCTACCCAAAAACTAGTTCTCACAAAACATGGGACCCATCGACATCGTTCTTTGTAAAGTCCAGACAACCAATCATTGTCATGCAGTGCATATTTCTCAATGAAGATATTCCAGTTCTGCTCGAATTCTTCAGGACTCTGTGATTCATACACCATCTCATGTACGCCTGAAAGAATATATGGCTTACAACTATAGTTACCAAATTTTTTTGGTAACTTCTTTAATATATGCCATAGACACCATCTATGCTTTGTGTTAGGGAAGACTATCTCAATAGCATTTTGCATAGCCCTATCTTGATCAGTGATTATTCCTGCAGGTGCCTGATCCTCCATACACTCAAGCCATGTCCTAAATAACCACACAAAAGTCCTGGTGTCCTCGTTGGAAATAATACCACATCCAAATAGTGTCGATTGTCCGTGGTGATTTACGCCAACGAATGGAGCAAACGGCATGTCGTATCTATTGGTTAAGTATGTGGTGTCAAATGTGACAACATCACCGAATTCCTTAAATGCTTGTCTACACCTATTATCAGCCCAAAAGACATTCTTCAATCTGCCATCTTCATCCAAATCCACACTGAAGTAAAAACCCGGACAAAAGGCTTGCATCTTCGAAAAATAAGCTTGAATAGCAGCAGCATCTCCCTCACCAAGTCTTAACCTCCTCACCTGATCAATGTAATTTCTACAATCCTTTTCCACAAATGTCAGGTTCTCATATCCACCAGCTTCAACAACAGTTGAGTTATAACTTTTATGTAATGGAATTCCAGCTATATCATTAACTTCAAGCTGTCGCTTGACATGTTCACTTAATTGTCTGTTGCATCGATATAACCTAGATTTGGTTGGACTTGTTTTATGGTTATGCTCAAGATGGACAATGGTTATTCGCCATGTTCCTAAAACGTCTGAACATGCTGCTATCCTAGCTTTACACCCTAATTGAACAGTTGGTTGAGGATTCAGAGAGGTGCTAGTTTTAATATTTCTTTTTCCTTCTCGGCTACATGCATATCCCACATACCTTAGAACGCCGTCATCACCCTTCCTCGAACTCCTTCTTTTAACAGGAAAACCCACATCGTAAGCATATCTTTTGTAAAATTCAAAAACGTCTTTCTCCTCATTAAACTTCATTCCAACCTTTGGGACAAGATCACTCTCTTCTTCTAACGTAGTACACTCATTATTTTTGGTAATTTTCTCATTATTAACGAAAGTTTTCTCATTATCTTCAAATGATTCTGCAAGCACAATAGGATTTCCTTCTTCAAAAAAAAAAAAAATATCATATCAGAATATAATATTACATATATTATTGTTGGTTTCCTTCATATTAGAATATACTGAAAAAATCAAACATACCTATGTCACTCATTGTTGATTTCCTTCGTCTTCTAAAATTAAATTGATTATCTTCTAAAATATGCAAATGCACTGCACAATTTTAAAGACTGCATAAATATACAAAATCGTTAACACTCCTAAGTCTTTTTAAGCATACCATTACAACTTATATTAACAGCAAACCAAGACAACCAAGCCCAAGCAATCTATCTCAACCATACCTCAAAAACAATTTACCAAGTTATGTCTGCGTAATAATAATACTAAGCACGAAAATTAATAGAAATGATAGCCCTTTCAAAAAACAAAAGGATTATAATAGGTAGCTATGCCGACAGGTTTTCACAATTATTGCAACAAAGACATGGCATTGTTTTGTTTCAATAATTAACATGAGAAACAATACGAATGTTGGAACTAACCCAGTGAGATTAAGGCTTGCTGGTGGTGAGCTCAGCAGATATGACTCAATTAAATCTGCACATCCAACATCTGGCTTTCTAGTAGATGATATGAGAATGTCTGTGAGTAGCTAAGTAATGCACATACAGAAGAAACATAATATCACTTACATCATAAAAATACATAAAAACATAAAAATATAAAAGGAAAATAGGCATTAGAGGCTGAAACATAAAAATATACAAGCAACATAAAAATATACCTAGGGTTCTTGCTTCCGCCGAATATCAGACCTCGTCGCCGGCGATAGGAGGAGACAAGATCGGTTAACAAATACACACAGAGAGAGAGAGAGAGAGAGAGAGAGAAAGCTCGTCATCGGCAGCAATAGGGTTCTAGACGGTGACGGCGGAGAGAGTAAGAGAGAGCAAGCGAGAGGGGGAGACGCTGGCAGTTTCAGTCGATAAGAGAGAGTAAGAGAGTAAGAAAGAGTGTGAAAAATCGAGTGAGGCGAGAGGGGAAGATTTCTTCTTTCAGTCGGTAAGAGAGAGAGCGTGAGAGATGTTGTGAGGATGTTGCTAAACCCTTAGACAGCATTTCTTGGCGCGAGGATTGAAACATTGGGGGTTAAATTGTAATTTTCAGCAAGGGTTAAACTTGTAATTTAAATCGGGTTCGTCAACCTGTGCGTCAAGCCGTTCGTCCGTCAAGCATTGTCCATTTATTTATCAACACGCACCAAAATTCTTAGTAGAAGAAGATAAGGTTAATTTTAAGTGCAACCTAGATTACTAGTTGTTAGTAGTGTTAGTGATCTCAAGATGTTAAATTGGAATCTTGGTGAGTTTTACTTGTTCTTACTTTTTACCATTACATTGAGTGGCATAATATTAAAAAAAAAAAAAAAACAGATTAATTAAAGATAAATTCTAAAATATGGGTTCTGATTTAAATCTTTTAAAATGGGAGTGCTGAAAAATGGGAATACTTTTTACAATTTTTGTTTACAGATTGCAACATTTTTGTAACATTTTAGGTTAATTTTTGTTTACGGATACTTTTACATTTTATTTGTATTACACTTTTGTAGTGTATAATGTTCTTTTTTATGTTTACAGATATTGCAACATTTTTATTTCTTTAATTTTTCAATTTTATTGAGGGAAAAAATGATATTTAATTTAGTCTTTATAAATTGCTCGACTAATATATATATATATATATGTACACATGCATAAACTCTCAGGGATTCAAAAATGGAGATATAATATTTCTTAGCTAGTCTGCACTAAAGTGTAATGAATATTTCTAAATTAATTAAACTAAATAACCACACTGCTGATATAATATATCACCCAAAACAAAAGGAAAACAACAAACAAAGAAACTAACACACCATACGCCCCTCATTACTGAGAGATTTGCCATCCTACTAGTCAAGACATGCATGAATGATAACAAGTCACTAATTGCAGTGGTACGTAGTGCAAGAAGAGATGGCACCTTGAAATAAAACAATTACAAGTTAAAAGCACTTGTGGAAGTGACAGTGGGTCTCTTTAAGGAGCCCAACGGCGAAGCTTGCCCGTGCATTTTAATCAAGATTATTAGAACTTGTTAATTTGCTTCGCTTGCCTTTGCACATATGTAATTAAAATTATCGAGAAGTCATTATAATTCCTTTATCACGTGAGTAACCCAAGCTCACACTTACGAGAGGTGAAGTTTTAACTAAGAAAGTTTTCTTTTTTTTAATAAGAATTCATAGCCTATGCTGTTTGGAAGTTCTGAATTGTCTTGACAACTTAGCCTCAATCTCCCATGCCATGCAGGCCATTCCAAGAGAAGCAAGAGAGTTTGAGCTGGGAGAGACCAAGTATTACGTGGTACTGTTTTTCAATGGCATATTCTGGCAGTGCTTCTTTCTAGGCGCAATAGGAGTCATCTTCTTCGGCTCGTCTCTACTCTCTGCAATCCTCATCGCCTCTCTTCTCCCGGTAACAGAAGTCTTGGCCGTCATATTCTACAAAGAGAAGTTTCATGCGGAGAAAGGCGTTTCTCTGGTTCTGTCTCTGTGGGGTTTTGTTTCTTACTTCTTTGGCCAGATCAAACATGGCAAGCACAAGAGTACCGAAACTCAACCGCTGGAGACTGAGATGCCACAGAGCACTGTGGCCAGTATCCCATGAACGGTTGGTTGGATGCTGTCCTGTCGTGTCATTGAATAATAACAAAGCCATTTAAGTTCTTAAAGCAACTTTTTTGAGTGTATCGGAAGGGTGTTTTGTAAAAAGCCAATTCCGGCCACAACTAAATTAATGCAAAATACAGGCAATCACAAGCCTTAAATTTTGTTACGTGGGCTCAACATCTCCAACCACGTGTTTGTGGTCTTATCCTCCCTAATGTAATTATATCTTTGTGGGCTATTTAAAGTACTGTCAGGGCCCAAAATGAACAGTGACAGGCCATGCTAGCCGAGGCCCAACTATAGCCTGGGCTGCAAGTAGAGCTGTTAAATGGGCTAGCCCACGGGCCACTTGGTTTGATGGAGAGAGGGATATGGCTCCCCATTTTTCATTTATATTTTACGTCATTTGTACGGATGGGAGACTGAGCAGAAGCTTTCTTTGTTAGTTTGATATTGATCATTTTATATAAATAGTCCAGGTATATTTAATATAATTTATTTTTAATATTTAAATATTTTTATTCAATGATAATAAATATATCATATTTTAAAATATTTTACTAATTAGTAAAATTATTTAATGCAAAAAATAAAATATATTAAATATATTTTAACAAATACTCTATAATTAGTAAAATTCCATATAAATAATCATTAACAATGGTTAAAGGACAATAATTACACATTACTCGTAGTTAAATAAATAAATATTGGTGTTTGGAATTTTATAAATAAAATAATTTTAAAATATCTTTTATATGTTTTGTAAAGAGTTAAAAATTATAACATTAAAAAAGTAATTTTGAACTTGGACTGAGAATATCTGTGTCAAAATAAAATTGAAATTGAAAGTGCTCGTGTCGTCTTACATTTAGCCATATTGTGCCCATACAGCGCCTAATAAGGTTCTTCTGGCCCCTCCCATCCTTTTATTAATGGTTTTTCTAAAAATTTGGGGTATAAGTGTATTAAGAGAGAAATTGAATGTGGGGTGCAAGTGAATTTTTCAAAAGTTATGGGTGCTGCTGCAAATCTCGCAAAGGGCTGAGAAGTCACTTTAAATTTAATACAATACATATTAATGTTAAGGATGGCAAGTAGCGCGGGCGGCACGCGCGCGCAAGGGGCAAATGGCATGTCGCTGGTTCGAACGCGTGCTGGAGGTTTTTTGGCTGATTTTTCAGCCAAAACCTTGCCCAAAACAGCGTCGTTTTTGGCAAGGCAGTGGGCAGCCCTTGGCTGCCACGCTGGGCCGCCCAATTCCTTGCTTTTTAATTGTCAATTTTCAGTGAATTTTGGGGTTCATTTCGAGTAGTTCCAACGAGTAAATTTAGGAGAAGAAGAAGGCGCGCTGGAGTTGAAAATTGAGGAAGAATTTGGGAGAAATTAAGGGTTCAATCAAGGTTTAATTAAGTTTTGATTAGCTAGGTAAGTAGAGAATTATGTATTAAACATTTTGTACGGTTGGAATTTTGTTTTGAGTCCGATTTTATTAATTTTGGGCGTTTATATTAATTTGCAGCGTGTATTATTTTGGTAGTGTTCAAACGTAAAAACGCTTTAAATGGCTAAATAGATACAAGCTTCTTTCTACCCATGCGATCTCTTTCCCTTTTATGAACCCCTCGTCTTCCCTTAATTCGTTTCGATGTTGTTGACACACATTTTTGTAACACCCTGCATCGAATGATAGGAAGGTCCGGGACAACTTACCCTGATGGGCCTACACGAACTTCCCAGGGGGGTCACCCATCTTTGGATTACCCCAGGTCAAGCACGCTTAACTTGGGAGTTCTTTGCCTACATTCAGCCCGAAAGGTATCCAGCTGGTGTTGTTTCCTTCCTTACTTATTCTCGATATATACTACCCTTCTCTGGACTATCTTGGGGTGTTACATACATCGTGTCATCATCGTGGGGCCCACAGCTGCGGGTTAGTTCTCAGCTATCGTCATTCGACGACCGGGAGGCTCACTGCACTTATGAGCCCCTCAGTGGTTGCCCTTTGGGCAACCGATGTGGGACATACCCGGTGCATCCACACCATCCCCCCCGGCAGGTGTAGTGGGGCTCTATCGGCCCCTCCCTTATCCGGGGTTGTAGGGAGCATTATGGGGTTTCCCACAGACGACGCCAAATATTGACACACATTTTTGTAACACCCCGCATCGAGCGATAGGAAGGTTCGGGACAACTTACCCTGATGGGCCTACGCGAACTTCCTAAAGGGGTCACCTATTCTTGGATTACCCTAGGTCAAGCACGCTTAATTTGGGAGTTCTTTGCCTACATTCAGCTCAAAAGATATCCAGCTGGTATTGTTTCCTTCCTTACTTATTCTCGATATATACTACCCTTCTCTGGGCTCTCTTGGGGTGTTACACACATCGTGTCATCATCATGGGGCCCACAACTGCGGGTTAGCTCTCAGCTGTCGTCATTCGACGACTAGGAGGCCCACCACACTTATGAGCCCCTCAGTGGTTGCCCTTTGAGCAACCGATGTGGGATATATGGTTTTTGGGACCGACCGCCACGTGCCACTTTTGCGAATGGACCTTGATAATCGAACCTCGAACTTGGCGATGTCGGGCCTCGATGAAAGAACCTAAATCTCTTCTTTTAACTGGATGCAGTCCTCTGTAACATGACCATGGTCGGGGTGGAAACGACAATATTTTCTTTTGCTTCGAGTGTTGGGTGGAGACTTCAGCGATGGAGGACACCGCAGATAATTCTTATCCTCTAATGCCAGTAAAATTTCTGCTCGACTGGCGTTAAGGGGAGTATAACTCGTCGGGTTGCCATGGGCACCCCCAAAGCCCAGGCGATCAAGAGCTCGAGAAGGGCGATAGTCCGTCTTGTGTTCCACCATTGGCTTTTTCATCTCCTTTTCTCTTTCTTTCTTGTCCGGTTGTTCAGCTCGCTTCACCTTCATCATCTCTTCCGCATTGATGTACTTATTAGCCCATGTAAGGGCTTCTGTGAAAGTACGAGATGGAGTCTTGGCTAAGGACTGAACGAATGGTCCCGCCCTCAAGCCATTCTGGAAAGCCACCATTGCGATCCGCTGATCGAACTCATCAATGCTCAATGCCTCTTCATTAAATCTAGCCACGAAATCCCTTAGGGATTCACCCTGGTCTTGCTTGATGTCCACCAGAGCCATGGAAGACTTCTGGTGGCGCTTCAAGGGAGCGTAATGGGCTAGGAAGCAGGTCTTTAGCTCTTCCCAACTGTTGATGGAACAATGGGGAAGACAGGAATACCAGGTCCGAGCATGACCTCCCAAAGTAGCTGAAAATGCGCGGCACCACATCGTGTCGGACCCCGATTGCACCAACATGTGAGAGGAGAAAAGTTCTACGTGATCATAGGGGTCCGTGCTTCCGTCATAGAGCTTGATGGATGGGATACGAAACCTTTCTGGTGGGACCTCCAACATGATACCCTTGCTCAAGGGTTGGTTAGAGCAAAGGTGGGGCAACTCTTCCTTTCCTTTTTTGAGTTCCTGAACTTGCCTCTCTAGGAAACGCAATCGCCTCTCCTGCGAAGTCCCTCCTTTTCGTAAGGGGGAAGAAGTAGATCCTGCCACCTCAGAGGGGTGGATTTCCTGGCCCGATTGGCGAGATTGACGAGGCTCCTAAGTAGGAGGAGATGACTGGTGCTCCGCCCTCTGAGAGGGCACGTGCGGACAATGTTGTTCATTTTGGTGTAAATAACCAGTCAACAACTCTGTTAACTGTTGACCTGATTCTCCAGCCTGGTGAGTCGATCCTCTGGCATTGGATTGGCCGGAGGTGGTGGATTCTCCCCTTGCGGTAGGGCCTCTAGATTAGCCCTAGCCTGGCTTCAAGTCACATCCCTTCGGGGAGCCATGTAGGTAGTTATGGCCAGGAGCGAAAGTCGTGTGATACCTGTGGAAAGACCGAGGTCCGAGGTGAGGAGTTGAAGTCCAAAGCGCAAGGTAGGGAAAGAAGAGGCTGGCGAGTCTGGACGTCGACCCCACGGTGGGCGCCAAATGACAATGGTTTTTGGGACCGACCACCACGTGCCGCCTCTGCAAATGGGCCTCGAGAATTGAACCTCAGACTTGACGATGTCGGACCTCGGTAATAGAACCTGCAAGACAACAGAGTGGCGGGACTAGGGTCCTCCGGGGTGAACTTCGACGCTTAAATCAGTAGAATAAATGTAAGTAGTCCTAACTATGAGAGCTGTAGAGCTTTTTATACCTGATGAGGACCGGTCCGGATCTTTCGGATTCTGCACAAGATTGTTGACTTACGATATGTCATCCTCTTGGGTAATCCACGTGGCGAGCAAGACTATTAGCACGTAGGGGTATTCTAGTAATTTTAGGTAATGCCACATCAGGTGTCACGTATTAATTATATGAATTGAGGATTTTATTAGTATGATTTAATTTAAATTAAATATAAGACTCATTAGGGTTTTATTTACGGTGTGCCTACGTGGGATTTTAGACGGTTAATTATTTATATTACACGGTTAGATTTTATTAATGTGAGCCACGATTTTATTAATTGCTATTAAACGTTTTACTTTGCAGTGGGAGTGCAAGAAATGAAAGAAACGACCGTGTAAAGGCAAGCTCCTAACCCTCTCCTCTTGTTCTTTAATTCCCGTAAGAGACTCCGTAGTTTCTCGTATTTTATCCCTTCTCTTACTCTAATTCGGCGCTTAGCATTATTTATTGAATTATTATTCATTTGTTTTAATTTAAATTAAATCCGGGACTTTTAGAGTTTTATTTGTTGTGTGCCTACAGGGGTTTGTGCCGCCCCAGTCCTTTCGGAATGGTGCTGAACCCAACTTGGGGACTAGGTTCCTAGACGTGCGGGTTTATTTACGATTTTTCTTGGATTTATTTATGGTTCGGTTAGAGCTATCGAGCAGTAGGGCAGGGGTCAGTTATTGGTGACGTTGGGGTAGACTATTGTACAACCACTACAAGAAAACAGTCAATTTGAGACGGATTTACAGTTTGAGACGGATTTAGAGACGGATTTTGGGCCGTCGCTAAAACCTTCGTCGGTAAATTTGAGATGGCTTTTGAGACCGATCAGAGACGGATTTAGAGACGGATTATTTTCGTCTCTATTTGAGACAGATTTAGAGACGGATTATTTCCGTCTCTGTTTGAGATGGATTTAGAGACTGTTTTTTTTCGTCTCTGTTTGAGACTGATTTAAAGACGGATTTAGAGACAGACGTTAGAGACGGATTTAGAGACAAACGTTAGAGACGGATTTAGAGACTGTTTTTTTCCGTCTCTGTTTGAGACTGATTTAGAGACAGATTTGGAGAGGAATTCTTGAAGCAATTTGAGACGGATTTAGAGACGGATTTTTTCTGTCTCTATTTGAGACGGATTTAGAGACAAACGTTAGAGACGGATTTAGAGACTGTTTTTTTCCGTCTCTGTTTGAGACTGATTTAGAGACGGATTTTTCCGTCTCTATCAGAGACGGATTTAGAGACGAATTTGGGGAGGAATTCTTGAAGCAATTTGAGACGGATTTAGAGACGGATTTTTTCTGTCTCAAAATGCGTCTCTATTTTAAATTTAATTAAAAAATATCTTTATAAAATTTTATATATAAACCTGATATACACAGTATAAATAATGCAAAAACCTGATATAAACAGTATTAGATCCATACAATATTAAATTCATACAAAAAATCCGTACAATATTAAATTCATACAAGAAATCCATACAACATTAATAAAACACATTGTCCATGAACAATAAAAATAATACAATGTAATATCTATCCATGGCAATGGCGGATCCTCCTAATGATCCGAAGGATTTGAGGGCGGTAGTAATCTTTCTTCTATGTCTAACAAACGATGGGTCAATGGTTGTATAGTTGTGCTAACAGCTTGTTGAATTTGGTCAGCAAGTGAGATAGACGACGACTGTGGAGGCGATGGCGATGGTGACAACATATGATAAGATCCGGGAATAACGTATGCTTCTGACCCCATCCCATATACACGACCCTTCTTTTTCCCGCCTGCAACCTCTAACCATAATGATGTCTCATCAAAAGCTGGCTGCGAGGGCTGTCCGGCAGCGTCACTATCTTCTGTTGGGCCAACTGCTGATGATTGTAATGATGCATCATGTTGGCGCAACTGGAAGTCAGCCTGCAAGTACATGGAATAAGTTATACTATCAAAACTGTCAGTTAAGAATAATAGAATATAAGACACAAGTATTGTTGTATATTTACATAAGTTTCATCAGATCTACTATCAACAAATCCTGATTTATCCTTCCTTTGGTGTGTCGCAATAAATAATTCGGCCTGTGTAGGTGGGCGACCAAGTAGCTTAGACTGCAAAGGACAAAATAGTCTACTGCTCCATGCACAATGTAGAACAAAACAGTGAAAATTTGAAAAAAAAAAAAAAAAAGAAGCCAAAAGAAGAATGAAGGCAGAACAGAGAAGACAAAGACAAAACAAGAATGAAGAAGAAGAGCAATAGACAGAATGTTATAATTTTTAAAGCTAATAAATGTAAAGCTTTAATGGAAAATATAGAAATAGAGACAAGAAAAGAGAACAACCACTCGGGGGAATTCAAAATCTCATAATAAAAAACAGAAAAGTTAAGAGCCATGTCTGATTGGATGACTGGGGGCCAGATATGTTGTAGCAATACTAGTGGCAGCCTGCAGCATAAAATATCAACAAATATTGCAAGTCTGGTAACCACAACCACAACAAAGAGAAGAAAGGTACACTGAACAAATTTTAGAACCTTGAAAGAAGTGACACTCAAGACATAAAAGGCAATCCACCAAGGAAGTATAAATGTAAAACCTCATAAGCCTTGAGTGAATTATCTGCCACCTCCTTATGATCATTTCCAGTCTTAAACTCAACTAAGTAACGAAAGTAATCTCCCTTCCTGGAATGCCATAAAGAATATATTGCAAATCACCACTTTAGAATTGAAATATATGTCACGAACTCATGCATGCTTAATCTATCAAACACTGTATATCCACCTCAAGCACTGTGGGATTTAGGAATACATGCTCGTGCAAAAAAGAAGCTTTTCCTCATCAGGCTATATATTTGAAATAATTTTTTGTGAAATCTTTAAAGTATGTTTAATGTAACCAAAAAATGCAAAACAACCAAGTTGCACCAAGAACATGAAATAGCTAAGTGAAGAAACAAGTGTTATTACAAGTTTCACACATACGTGTTGTATATAAAAAGGTCTATTAATAAACAAATAAAAATTTTAAATTCTATATTTTTGAATTTTGAATTAAAAAGTTCAAAGAAGGAAAGCCAAATAAATGTACATCTACATTGATTTACTTTTATAATTACTTTTCAACTTTCCTATTTCTTTTAAACATAAAATGTGATTCTAATTTGTTCAAATGATGGATATGCAAGATTCCACTATGGATACAAATGTTCACAGAGGTGTCCAAATTTGGGGGGCAAAATAAAAAATAATACAATGTTTGGATGAGTGTGATGCGAATTTTGGAAAATTATCAAAAATATGTGGCACATTCCTAAAGTGTTTGTGCTTCTGAATGGACATCAAAACTGTGGTCCTACTTGCTACATTCACACAATATTAATACAATGTTTGGATGAGTGTGCTGCGCATTTTGGAAAATTATAAAAAATATGTGGCTCATTCCTGAAGTGTTTGTGCTTCTCAATGGGCATCACAATTGTGGTCCTAAAATTGCTACATTCACACAATATGCATATACCGATTATTCCAATTGTTGGGGATTAGTGAGCCCCTGAAAGATTCAATCAAAGAGGACCTAATCTCTTCTTAGTTGAGACTCTCAAAGTAAATTTCTCCAATAATCTCAACCATAATAAATATTATCCATCTGCCTCTAAAATCATGGAAAGCTCATAACATGAGAACTAGAATATATTTAACCCAAAAAAGATACAAAAAGAACTCACATCTTATAATAGAAAACTTTTGATTCTCTGGTTGAAGATGATGAGAGGAGATGGTCATCAATGACAGACAAGATGTCTTTGCACATCTTTGTGAGTTCTTCTTCAACCCTCTGTCAATATCCTTTATCCTCTTCACATTTTGTTCATGCCCCTTACCCCCCTCCTTTTGCTCATCCTTTTGCTCAATCGAAGACAATATGCACCAAGAGGCCCTTCTCACCCCAGTAACATTCTTGTACCACATGGATACCAGACTCCTCTCCTCAGCAGTCTTCCACATCCGATTTAACAACTTTCTTCATTGCTTCAACCATCTCTACAATAATCGTAGATTCAAAGGAAATATACAAGCATTGAACTCAACCAAATAAATCGAAGTTCAAGTCATTTCCACCAAATATTAGGCCCTGTTGAGTTTTAGAGAACATTTTTTAGTTTTCAACTCCAATTTTATAATTAAAAATATTCCAACATTTTATGTTTCAAAATGTCATAGTATTCATTTCTCAAAAAAATTTAGATAAATTACAAACATGTTCACAATGATAGATCATTCGCACAAATAACAATTGGAAATGCAAGATCAATTATATTTTTCGGTTGTCATCAAATACGATAATGATTACATTGAAATAAATTTTATTTTGTTACAGATATTAAATAGGTGAATAAATTTGATTTTGGTAGACAAGATCAATTATATTTTTAATGGTGATTTCATAATTTCTTAAACCATAATTAAAAGCAAGTGAAAAACCAAATTCATAGCTAGCAAAGCAAGTGACCACTAGCAAGGACAATGATTCTGGAACACAAATTAATAGCTAGCAAGTGAAAAACTCCAAGCAATCCCAAAAAATTAAAAGGAAATGAAAAAACAATTATGCTTAACAAAGATGTTTTCGTGGCTAATCAACACACACACGCACGCGCACACACACACACATATATATATAAAGAGAGAGAGAGAGAAATGGGAGGTATGTAGCTCTGGTTCTAGTTAATTTTCTTGTTCATTCTTTCTCTTCTCTTTGCTTGTGGATTAAATCTCTAGTTTGTTGTGGAGAATTTGAGTTGTAATTTGTCAGCTTGGTGTGGTCCAAAGGGACTTAGAAGTAGAGATATATACATATATATATATATACAGAAAGAGAGAGAGAGATTATAGGAGGATGATATACATTGATTTGAGTTCTAGTACTGTAAATTTGCTGCTTTTATCCACATTAGAAAATGATACCCAGCAAAACAAAACAAAAGGGAAATAGTTATTTTTTTCTTTTTCTTTTTCTATTTTTTTTCTTTTTTCAATTATAAGTCTCTCTCCCTCTCTGCTAAGGCAGTAAACCAAATATTTATTGAAAACAGCTCCCATTAGGGCAGACTTTTGGGTAAAAGAGTGAGAATGTTCTTACTACCCGTGTGTTGGACTTGGAGGAATAGGAATCCAGTTAATGAATGCACTTCTAATCCCACTATCAGTCAGTCTATTCTATTGTAGTTTTTAAGATATGAAAGGCAGTCAGTCTGTCTATTCTATTGATATCAAATCAAATCTTATAAATGTTGGATATGTTTTAATTTTAATGATAAAAAAAAAATATTCTTTAATGGAAGTAGCTAGCATTAGTGCAATTCATGAAATGCAACATGAAGTGTGTGTGGAATTGAATTGATGGGTGCAATGCAAGTGAAAGCAGAATATTCTTGATAGATACCGCAAAACTTAAAAAAGTAATTATGAACGACTATATATATATATATATAAGGTGAAATAACTCCCTAAGTACTCTTAAAAAAATGATTTGGACTCTCTTAATTAATTATTATACAATTTTCTTAATCTATGATCTTAAAAACAAATTCAACAGTTAAAAATTATACGAAACATGGTACCCCCAATTAATCGATCTCATGCGAATCGATAAAGATCATTGCCCCATTGCTAAACGTACGTGTATTGTGCTGTGAGTTCTTACATGACCAGTCAAGCATTATTAAGCTATATAAATCTTTATCAAGAAGACTGAACTAACTTACCAAATTGAAATCTTAATTAAAACTAATAATTAATCTAACAATTAAAAATAGTATAAATTTTGACTCAAAATAACCCATAACTTGATGAGTGTCTTCTTAATCTAACAATCTGTGGACATCTACATCAGTTGCAATCAAATAACCATTAAATCTAAAGAGCCAAAAAAGTTAAAAAACAGAGAAATAAAAACAAAAAAGTTAAAAAACTTACCGGAAGCTGAAGTGGAGGCTGCGACGCTGTGACTGGCGGAGGCGGAGGCCGAAGTGGACGCTGCGACGACGAAGACGATCGAAGGCTGAAGTGGAGGCTGCGGCGCTGCGACCGGCGGAGGCGGAAGCGGAAATTCAGAGAGTGTGAGAGAGAGAGACAGAGAAAGAGCGAGCGGAGGAAGAGTGAGAGAGAAAATGGGAGTTTAGGAAGCGGGGATGACGACCGAAGGCGGTGGAAGAACCAGACCTTGAGGCAGCCGCGATGATGACTGGAGGCCGATTAGGAGGCGGTGACGACGACCGAAGGGAGGAGACGAAGGCGCCGGCGACGACCGAAGGTGGGAGACGAAGGAAGAAGCTGAGGCGGAGGCTGAGACGGAGACTCGGGCGTGAGATCAAAGAGAAAGAGAGGGAGGAGCTAGGGTTTTGAGGGAAAGGATTTGGGGGTCGTGACTCGTGAGATAGGGATTTGAGGGAAAGAGGGAATGAGAGAGGGAAAGGAGGATTTAGGGATTTTAATTTTTTTTAAAATAATTAATTATTAATTAAATTTTAATAATTTTTTAAGTACTGCCTCTGGTTTATAAAATATTAAAAAAATTATAATTTTTATTAAAAAATAACATAATTTATTATTAGATATACTTTTTAATAATAAATGATACAACAATAGCTTTTTACTTTCTCATTTGTATATATATTTTTCTATTATTAGATATATTTTTGCAACGATAATCTTTATTATATATCCTTCCTTGAATATCAAATGTTATTTTAATATTTTCACATTTATGTATATATTTACCATTTATATTTTTTAACTAAAAAAATCTCAATGATCTAAATAGAAAGGATAATGATAACATCAAAATTAGTTGTCCAAATTGATTGTCGAGTTAATAAAAAATAAAAAATAAAATATCAAATAAATTATTATGTAAATAAATAAAAAATAAACTATCAAATATGGTGGGGTGACAAAAGAGTAAAATATGATTTTTGAAAAATGATGAAAAAGTTTGGTGAAAAAACACTGCTAAGAGTAAAACCTATCATCCTTAAATAAATGGACATTTCTTAGATTTCTCATAAGAAAAATATGATAAATTAATTATAAACTGACACATAGACTATTATTTTTAATTAGTATGAAATATTTATATTAAAGAATAATAAGTCACATGTCGATATTCATGAGATGAATATAATAGATATATGGATAAATGTTAGTTGAACATCTATTGAATGTGACACGACTCGCATAGGTAGTACCATTTTTTTTTGTTGATTCATATTAGAAAATTATTTATATATTTATTATTGAATGTCTATAATTTTTTATTTAACATTTTTTTAATTGATTTAAAGGTGTTTTTAATTAATTAATCATCTTAAATTTTAGATTAATTAACTTTTAATTTAATTATTTTTTAATATTTGATTTCCCCATTTTACGTCCTCAAAATTTAAAATGTAATGTATGTTTAGTATATATTTTATTTATAGAGTTTTATAATATTAAAATGTAGTGTATTACTAATTAAGATGTAATGTATATATTATTAATATTAATTACTAATTAAAATGGAGTGTGTGTTTTACAAAATTTTATATTTAGATAACATTTTTTAATATATTTTTTTATTATTTATATATTTAAATAAACTTTCAATAGATTTTAAATTAAATAATTATATTTAATTGTTAATTAGAGACGGATTTAGAGATGAAAAAAATCAGTCTCTAATTATAATAATCAAATCCAAGAAAACCCATCTCTAATTAGAGACCAATTTTTTTTCGTCTCTAATTAGTAACGGATTTAGAGATGGAAAAATATCCGTCTCTAAATTTTGAGACGAAATGTTTTCCGTCTCAAATTAAAGACAGATTTAGAGATGTAAAAAAAAAAAATCGTCTCTAATTAGAGACAGAAAACATTCCGTCTCAAATTTTAGAGATGGATTTCTTTCATCTTTAAATCTATCTCAAAATAGAGACAGAATTCTTTCCGTCTCTAAATCCGTCTGCAATTAGAGACGGATTTTTTCCGTCTCTAAATCCGTCTTTAATTTTAGAGACGGATTTTTTTTCCGTCTCTAAATCTGTCTCAAAATAGAGACAGAATTATTTTCGTCTCTAAATCCGTCTAAAATTAAAGACGGAATTTTTCCGTCTCAAAAATTTTCAGTCTCAAAACCCGTCTCAAAATCCGTCTCAAAAATCCGTCTCTAAATCACTGTTTTCTTGTAGTGAGCCTTGATGTGGACCATCGGGTGGACACTCCTAGTCACTGGCCATTGACTGGTGTCAGGCACTACTAACTAGCTCTGCCAGTATGTGATTCATTATATTATTGTTCATGATTTGATGTGCACATGGGTACGAGTTGCATGTTGCGATATTCATTTATTGAGTATGCTTGGACACAAACATTCTAGTTTGGTTAGGTTGCATCCAGCACGGGCATATGCATCGCATGTAGTTTATTATGTGGGCGGAGCATGGCTTGATGCCTGGATGTATGGGCCCCAGTGTATCACATTGATACTCACTATGCCATTGCATTTTTATGTGCATTGCATGGTTACTGGTAGTTATTAGTTCTCGGACGGGAGGACCATTCCAAGGGAGCCTATGGCTCGGGTGTCGGGAGTACCGACATGGACACACGGGTGATGGGAGCACCAACCCGGGACAACACGCGCAGGTTTGTTGGAGATACATGTTTCCTTTCAGGGCAACGGCATGTTGGTATGGGACTTGGGTGCCGTGTGTCTTATGTGGGCCCCAAGGACCGGTATGTGCTTTTATTATGCTATACTATTGCGTGGTAGCGTCTCATGGCTTGTGTGTTCTTGGGGGTTGGTGTCCTAGGGAGAGTCTCTTGGATATGATCATCCTTCAACCTTTTTTCTTTATGCTTGCTGAGTCTCTCGACTCACTTTGTTTTCCATCATTTCAGGTAGTCGTAGCGTGGGCCATGGGCAAGAGAGTTAACTTCTAGCAGTAGTGTCGGTATGGTGTACAGGCAGTCCCGTCAGTCATTGTCAACTCTGATGGTTGAGTAGGATTTACTCTATTATTCTTACTGTGCCAGGTTATTCCTCGAGTCTCGTGTATGTCGGCACAAGAATCTGTATCCAGTTATTTATCTTGTGACCGCTGTGCTAGCGGCGTAAGCGTAGTGCATGCATGTATTTATGGTTTCGCTTCCGTTGTTTTAAATCTTGTGTATGCATGCCAGGGTAGTTTTGTCTTGTATGCTCCATTCTTTCTCCTTCCGTAAGTGCTCTCTTTCGGATAGTCCGAGTGATTGGGATATCCTGGTAGGGGTACTTACATTGTTGGTATCAGAGCGTAGTTTGAGTCAGTTTTTGGGGGACAAGTTCCTGTACACTAAGATCGTCGGGTAGAGTTAAGGAGGTCTAGGTGAATCGAATAGGGTCAGGTTGCGTCAAGTTGAGTTTTGTTTATTCGTGTGAGAGACCGTGTCTCAATTTATATTCGTGCAGGGGTGATAAGTGCACGCTAGGATGTGACCGTGAGGTGGTATGAATAGGATTTATTTAGGACTTGTGCCTACCCCTAAATGTTTGGGTAAGAGGTTGGTTTAACCTTAATATATTTGCCTAATATTTATTGGTTTTTGCAGATTTTGAGTATTTCCAATGGAACCCGGAGGCCTAGATTCCAGTGTACCCCTACCCAATCCGGATGACCTTCCAACATTTGATTGTTTATGGTGTTGGTGGGAACAGGAGTTTGCTTCTAGTAGGGAAGGCGGGCAAGACGAAGAAGAATACCTATAGTGAGTTATATGTATCGGGTTGATAAGTTGTTTCAAGAGACGATCCACGAGATCTTTTGGGGATTGTCAAAGAGACAAGTCTTGTTCGCCCGTGAGCACATGAATGACGTGTAGAGGCGGCTGACTGAAGTAATGATGAATGATATGAGCCTTCGTTCCATTGTGATATTTTTGCCAGGGCGGTGAGGTAACAAGCTGCCATTTGGGAGTCCTATCAGGGGCCGATATCGGACGTGCCCAGGATTGGATCACTACCAGACACCCAGTCAGTCCAAGCCACCGTAAGGGTACCGTCACAACCACCAGAGGGATTTGTTGAACCCAGTTCTAACGTAGTTAGCAATGAGGACTTAGTTTATTTGGCAAATGAAGCTACCTCAATTGCTAGGGGTGATGAGGGGAGTTCTAGATAGTGTGGTTATTAGGGGGTTGTAATGTAAATGTATGGTTGTAAATTACGAGTTTTGTAATGATGTGAATGGTGTGAGAAACATCAGGTATAATGTTTAAAGGTAGTATGTAATGAGATGTATTTAGTGAACTTATGAACCTTGGGATTCTTAGGAATCAAGTAGTTATTGCTATTAGCAAAGGGTATCCTAGTGACTTGATGCGATGAATCGTATGCATCTGGAAAGTCACAGGTTTGACCTGCGATGGACATTTGGTTGCGGATCGTTTTCGCTAAAACCGAGTAGACCGGATACCTGATTTGTGATGGACTTGTTGGGTCCTTAATCATTGTCTATTGGTGATGTGGATTAGAGATAACACGTACCTCGTCTAAGGGAAGTGAATTAAGGGAACTTTTAAAGCTGCATTTAGGGCACACTTTGCTCATGATAAAGGCGTGTATGGCTGGATTCCTTTCCTGATTGTGAGTGAGCGAGAGATACTCTGAACTTTCTTGAGATTTACTAGGGAGGTTTCCTTAGTAAGGATTTGACCCTGGAATTGAACCGGGCAGCCTTGAGGCATAAATGTCCCGAGCAGATGATTTATCGGGCTAACTCCAAGGTGTTTTCTAACGATTCCTTGTCGTACTCGTACAACTGCTATGAGTTCGTGGCCATGCCATTTGGGCTGACCGATGCTTTCACAGTATTTATGGATTGGTCGGGACCGGCGACGGAGATAGAGATATGGGGTTCCTTTGGTCTCGCTAGGCCTTGATAACGCCCTACAAAAGGCTTGCGTCAATTTCATGAGAGATAAGGTCATGGTAGAATATGAGCTGGAGGTCCATGATTGGATTTTGCTAGGAGAGGTACGGAAAGGTCCCACATGGTGGGAATGTGCTATAGGAGTCCGATGATAAATGGTAGATGAGTAGGTATTGAGAGGTGTACATGGCATACCGAGATGAAACCTGAAGGTTGGATAATGCGGTAGCTTGTGTGTAGTTGATAGTTAACAGTCTGTACATATTCGGACAGGAGATGTGTTATGTGATGAGGTATTGAGGCAAATTGAGGTTCTAAGGGGTTTGCATTTCCTTGGAGGTTTAGGGTAGCGTCCTTAAGTTTAATTGAATCTGGATAGGTAAATCGAAACACCAACATGAAGTCCCAAGTTCAAATGGAGCTTATAGCGGTTATGCGGCTTGGAGATTCAGCGTCGC
The DNA here is from genome assembly GCF_014633365.1 of Diospyros lotus. Lineage (NCBI taxonomy): Eukaryota > Viridiplantae > Streptophyta > Magnoliopsida > Ericales > Ebenaceae > Diospyros > Diospyros lotus. The sequence continues at coordinate 14,909,934 of NC_068341.1, read as the reverse complement.
TACCCAGATATGGTATAGATGATTAGTTCTCACAGGTGGAGCGGAGTACAGGCGACGCCGCGGTTGGCGTGACGAGGACTAAAGTTGTGAGATTCTACGCCCTAGGGTCGATTATTGACTGAGTGAGGAGATGAGACTCCTCTGGGTGCTGGTCAAGTGGTACATCGACGGAAGCATGAGATGGTCGGTTGTGACAACCAGAAGAATGCTTAACCCACTTCAGTTACTTTTCGTTGTTGGGGAGACTTATGAGATGCCTTGGGGATTTAAATGGTTGGCGATATGGTAAGGTGCTTTTAGTCAAGCAAGCTTCAGAGCAGACAACACCGGTTCTAAAGATCGTGTCCTAGCTAGCTTATAGGATCTTTGAGGAGGTAAGGGTTAGTATTTAGCGATCAAGAGAAGGTACGGCCAATTAGCTATTTGGAATTAGATCAGCGGCAGGACAAGATTGAGGGTTGGTGGTCACTGAATAAGTCATAGTAGGAACCAGCAATTAGGTATGTCAATTCCTTTAAGGGGGGAGATCTGGTGACATTTTAGATCTCGAGATGTATTGAGTGGAGAACGTTTATTTCTTGATAGTCCTGATTAAATGGCTACCCATATTTATTGACAGGACCTCGAGCATACGCGGCAAATTATGGGAGAAAGTACTGCCGAGAAAATGTTGTGTACCTGGTTAAGAATCAGTTGGAAAAAGTCAAACTAAAGGATATTCCTGTTGAATTCTTGATTGAGTATGCCGTCTCGTTTCCATGTTCCCATGCTTTGTGAGTACGTGGCAGGTTCCAGTCAAGTTACCGAGTATTAATTTCTCATTATGCAAGAGGATGACCCTACTCCTATCATTACCGGTTGTATTTGAAGTTAGCTGCATTTGCATTGAGCTTTGTGCTACGAATCGGTTTATCATTGGGGATTGAATACCTCTGAAATTCGAGCTGCCTTTAGGTTGATGTGTGGTTGAGATAACTTTAGGGAACAGTTGGATTATGATATTGTAATAGGTGAACCTTGTTGTTGTATGTAATATGATTGATGATGTTCCTTAAGTTGGTTAAGGTATTAGTGGTCATATCGTGGTATAATTGAGGTGATGAATTGGGGAGATATGCTAGTGCGTTACGTCCAGTAGGATGTGTTGTAGACTCAGACTTGTGGGAACTGGAAAATGATAATATGAAATGTCCCAAATGTGATGTTGAGTAATATCATGAGAGTTGTGAGCGTATCTTGAGGACATGGATTGAACGTGAATTTTGAGGACAAAATTTTAATAAAGAGGGGAGAATTGTAATATCCCGAAATTTGAAAATAAATAATAATTATTCAAACCGGTATTTGAGGACATTAATGAATATTTGAGAATTTAAGAGAAAATATTTATTTATGTTGTTTTGAGGAAAATAAGGAATTAAAAGTAATTAATTAAATTATTTGGTTGACAATTATTAATTATTGTATTTGTGGTGATTATTGAATATTTGTGGGTTAAAAGGAATTATTATTTGGGTATTTCGAGATATTATAATTAAACCCTTAATTTCTCCCAAATTCTTTGTCACAATCGACAAGGTTATACACAACCCACTCACACAATTCAACACCGCAACCTCCAAAACTCAGCGGGAGTTTCTCTACCCAGCTGGTATACTGTATTGAAAATGCAGAAATTACAACAAACAATAGAAGAACCCAGAAGAAGATGAGAGAAGAAGGAGAATTACAGAGACGCGAGGTGAGAACAGTCAGGTTCGACAACTATTCACGTGGTTTCTCCTTAGCTAACAGACTATTTATACCTTTTTCCTTAGAGCGCATCTGCAAAAAGAATATAAAATGTAATACAATAGATGTAATAAACGAATAAGACGGCACCGTTTAGTTCGAAGGCGTTCGAGACAAAATTTGATCAATTCCGCTGCTTCCGATTTCTTCTCTTCCCTTTCCCCACCCAATCCTTGAGCAATTCAGCTGGGCCTTCCAGATTGGCTGGTGGACCCACGTGACATTCTTCCTCAATTTTCAACTCCAGTGCGCCTTCTTCTTCTCCTAAATTTACTCGCTACAACTGTTCGAAATGAACCCCAGAATTCGCTGAAAATCGGCAATTAAAAAGCTAGGAATTGGGCGGCCCAGCGTGCATCGCGTGGCAGCCAAGGGCTGCCCACCGCCTTGCCCAAAACAACGTCGTTTTGGACAAGGTTTTAGCTGAAAAATCAGCCAAAAAACCTCCAGCGCGAGTTCGAACCCGCGACTTGCCATTTGCCCCTTGCGCGCGCGTGCCGCCTACGCTATTTGCCATCCTTAACATTAATATGTATTGTATTAAATTTAAAGTGACTTCTCAACCCTTTGCGAGATTTGTACCAGCACCCATAACTTCTGAAAAACTCACTTGCACCCCCCACATTCAATTTCCCTCTTAATACACTTATACCCCAAATTTTCAGAAAATCCACTAAATTAATTTATTTTCTTATTTCCATAAATACTCCCAAATTACTAATAATTACTATTAACACCAATTAAATTAATGACTCTCCAATAAATAATTATTTTCTCAAAATAACATAAATAAACATTTTTCTTAAATCCCGAAATACCCAAATAAATTAATAATTCCTTTTAACCCACAAATATTCAATAATCACCACAAATATAATAATTAATAATTGTCAACCAAATAATTTAATTAATTACCTTTAATTCCTTATTTTCCTCAAAACAACATAAATAAATACTTCCTCTTAAATTTCTAAATATTCATTAATGTTCTCAAACACCGATTTGAATAAATATTATTTATTTTCAAATTTCAGAATATTACACTTTTCCTTCAATTAATCTAGCTAACTCCTTGGCTAGTCCATCATGAACTTCACTCCAACTCGTCTTCTTCCCAAACCACATGGCCTAGTGTCACCTGTCTTCTATCTTTGTTAGTCCCTGCATGGCTCAATGTTTCCCCAACGTTGCCCCATCTGTACTCTGATAACTCTTCTCCGATGTGACCCCGTAATACTTCAAATTTTTAAGATAAATTAGAAAATTAAGATTTTCTTTTCAAATAAACCCCAAAAAAAAGGCTTAATGGCAAGTTCGCATTGATTTGATTGTATTTTTGTAATTTGTCAATGGATTTCATTAAATGTTGTTGATTAAATATAAAAATAAATTTTTAAATACTGAAGAGCGTTTTGATGAAGTAATGAGTGACCCTTTCATAGATAGCTTAATTGTGAGTGACCTATAAAGAAGAAATCAGATAGGGGCGTGAATGAGTGTTCTGCGTGAACCCTTTGATACTTAAGTTAATCTTAAGATAAGTGTAAAGAGTTGAAAGAAAGTAGAATTATTGTAGTATCAGAGTTTTGACCATACCTAAACAAAAGGGATGGTTCTTCTAGTTATAAAGAGAAGAATAATAGAAAAGTCACATCTTTTGATAGGCATCTTGGACATTCATTCAGATTTATTGAAGGGCATTTTAGTGGTAAGTTTGATCTATTTTTCATGGTTTCATGCTTGGAGATCAGGTTTCATAGGATCTACAATCTCCCCATAAGGCCTCTCGCATGGCTTGAAAAGAGATTCTTGAGTTTGGACAACCCATAAGAGTCTCCTAGATGTCTTCTTGCAAATGAGTGTCCTATGAGCTATTCTGGAAAGGTCTCCCAATGGTATCTCAAGAGAGGCTTCCAGGGGGTTACTCAACCATATTGAGTATTATTTAGTGTTGCTCGAGTTTCATCAACTTTTTATTCACTCAACTAGCCATCCCATAAAAGACCTCCATCAACTAAGTTATTCAAGTAGCACCAAGCCTCACTCTACTATGCAGCATCTTGGCAATCATCTCACTTGGCCATCTATCTCTCGTATAGTCACTTGGCATGGTCTCTCACATAATCACTCAGTCATGGTCTCTCGCATAGTCACTCAGCCATGGTCTCTCAGCCCAGTCTTAATCACTCGGCCATGGTATCTCTAAGAGTGTGCAAACGGTCAATTCAATTATCAAACCGATTGAAATTCAATAATCAAAAAAATAAATCATTGTACAAAATGGAACCAAACCAACTAAACAAACTCAAAAATCGAACAAATCGAAAAATCAAACAAAATCCATAAAAATCAAACTAACCGAATAAACCGAACAAAGCCAAAAATAACCTAATAAACTGAACTAATTTTCGGTCTTACTATTTCCACCGGCCGATAATTCCAATGATTGAAACCGGTCGTCAAATTCCCCTAACCGCGATGGTTCATATATCTAAAAATGATTTTGATCCAACAGTTGATTTTTTTTAGATTTAAAAATTAATTTTATCGTCAAAACACTCAAAACTCGTTTCTAGAAAAACATCACTGGCCACCATCCACGGTGGATATCGACGATCGAAATTGACCATCAGATTAGCCTTGACTCTATAAGCCATATACCCAAAAATCAAAAGGATCTAATGATTGAATTTCAGTATATTTATTTAGGTTTTAATGTAAAATACTCACCCACAATGAGATTACCGAAAAACTTACTAAATTGGGCTGACCCTATATGTTGTGAATATCTAAAGGAAAAAAAGGCAATTTGACGCAATAATGGCTGCTGATGTGGCATCGATAAGCGAGAACGACGATGCAAATCGAAGAGTGATGCTAGTAACGATGGCTAAAAGGAACAGAGCTAGTCGCCGTCAGTATTGGAGGTAAAGAATAAGGGTCAAGGTCAGCATCGGAGGGATCGATATGATCGCGGGAAAGTTGAAGACGAAGAGGAAAGGAAAGAACAAAGTGAAGGCTAAGGCAAAATGACCGATTTTTGCCATTCTGTCTATTTTTCTTTTATACCATGCCCAAAATGATATCGTTTTATAATTTCGGTTGATTTGGTTTGTTCGATTATTCCAAACAAAAAATCAAATCGAAAATCGAAAACTGAATTTTTAAGAAAACTAACCAAACCAAACCAAACCAATGCAAGAAAAAAATCAAACCGAACTGACCAGTTTGGTCAGTTTGGGTCAATTGAACTTTTTCTCTCCCTTAAGTCTCTCAATCTACTTGGTTACTCGGCCCATCCAATTGGGTTTTCCTAGTGGGCTCACTTGATGTGTTATGGGCCCATTTGATTATACTTAGCTCATTATTAGGCATCACAAGTGTATTTTCCCAAAGTATTAGGCCTTAAGTGTAATTTTTTAAAGATTGTTAAGGTTTTTGTGTAATTCCAAGAAATTTTTTAGGGTTAAGTGAAAACTTAAATTGCAATGGGTTTGAATATAATTTGCAAAAGTCACAAGTGTAATATATCAAAAATAGAGGGATAAAATAAAGGGGTTGAATTAATTCGAATTTATCAAACTCAATGGGTAAAGGTATAATTTCCAAAACTTATGCAATTTGCCGACCAACTTGCACCACTATTGCAATGGCCAAATCTTGAGGATTTGACCTATGGATGATCAAAAGAGTGATGAGCAACTAGGATCTAAGGGTTTTAGTGTGGAAGATGAATTTCAACTATATAAAGATAGAAGGGTTTGGATGAAAATTGGGGAACAAATCAACCATATTTTGATTGTTTTTAAGAGAATTTGATAATGGATTTTTGTTTCCAGGTTCAAAAGGGATGGATTGGGACCAAAAAAATGATATTTAGGTTGAGATTTGAGAAAAATACTTGCTTGGCTAGAAAATCGGACTTCGTAGAGCCACAACTTTTCTAACAAAAATTAAGGGTTTATGGTGGGGTTTTTAGCGAATGGAGGCACGAAGGTGATATATCAAAAGAAAACGAAGAGATTGGGTGCAACAGGGAATGTTTGGCAAGAGTTCGAGCATTTTTGAAGGTTGTTGAAAAATCATACTTTATTGGGAAAACTAGTTCGACAAAGCACAAATCGATGATTCTGAGGCAGTTTTCGACTAGAAAAAAAGGAAGAATGATAGAAAAAAAGATTAGGAGAAGAAAATAGTGAGAAAGAATACATAAAGAAAAAGAAAAAAAATGAGAACGTAGAGTCTCCAGAGATAAGAAAAGGCTAGAAAAGACAACGGAGATGAGAGAGGTGTCGGGCGAGTGCAACACATCTCCTAGAGGCTTAGTGTGCATGAGGCAAAAGGCATGCAATACCCTCACCAAAAAAGAAAAAAAAAAGAAATAGAAAACAATAAAGAAAAAATCAAAAATTAAGAAAAAAATTACAAAAAATAAATAAAAATATTTGAAAAAAATAACAAGTGTTAGGAAAACATTCAAGGCTTAGGAAAATAATTTTTAGCATATCAAAGCCATAAACAAAAAGCTAGAAGCTAGCATTGATATAAGAATTTTTTTTTTTAATTTTTCTCTGGGCATAATCAACACTATAAAAAATCCGTAATTTAGTGACGGATTTAGTGACGGACAAATTCCGTCGCTAAATTGAGACGGAAATTTGGATTTGCGACGGAATATTCAGTCGCCAAATGTTTTATTTTTTTTTTTAAATTTAGCAACGGAATAAGCGACGGAATATTCCGTCGCTAAATAATTAAAAAAATTTATTTTATTTTTTATTTGTTAGCGACGGGCCCAATCACTAAATTTTGAATTTTTATTTAATTTATTTTTTATCTTTTAGCGATGGGAGTTGCCCCGTCGCTAAAATTTGGATTTTTTATTTTTTTTATTTTTGATTTTTTAGCGACGGGGGCTAAATTTTATATTTTTTATTTATTTTATTTTTATTTTTTAGTGACGAGAGTTGCCCCATCGCTAAATTTTTGTATTTTTTATTTTTTTATTCTTATTTTTTAGCGATAGGGTTGCCCCGTCGCTAAAATTTTGTATTTTTTATTTTTTAGGGACGGAGTTGCCCCGTAGCTAAATTTTGTATTTTTTATTTTTTTTATTTTTTATTTTTTAGCAATGGGTGTGACTCGTCGCTAAATTTTACATTTTTTCTTTATTTATTTTTACTTTTTAGTGACGGGGGTTGCCTCGTCACTAAATTTTTGCATTTTTTATTTATTTTATTTTTATTTTTTAGCGACGGAGTTACCTGTCACTCAATTTCTCATCTTTATTTATTTATTTTTTTTTTTAGCGACAGGTGTGACCCCGTAGCTAAATTTTATATTTTTTATTTTTTTTATTTTTATTTTTTAGCCACGTGTGTTGCCTCGTCGCTAAATTTTTTATTTTTATTTAATTTATTTTTTATTTTTTAGCAACGGGAATTGCCCTGTCACTAAATTTTAATTTATTATTTAATTAAATTAATATTATTTAGCGACGGAATATAGCTAAATAATAAAAAAATTAAATAAATAATAAAAAATTAAAATTAAATTAAATATATAATTAAAAATTAAATTTTATTTGCAACGAGAGTACCTCGTTGCTAAATAATTATAAAATTTAAATAAAAAAAATTAGTATTAAATGCATATTTTATGTATTTTATTTACAAACCAAAATATGTAAATTGATATGATATTGTAAAATTTATAAGAAAAAAATGTATTAAATTGATTTTTAATCAAATAAAATTTAAATATTTAAGAGATTAATTAATTACAACATTTAAGTGGTACATTAGTTGACTTAAAAATTTATAGTATTTATTTTTTTAAGTATTAATTTATGAATTTAAAAGATTTAAAATAAAATTAAAACGACTGCAGCTAAATTTAGTATACAATTACTATGTGCAGTTTATATAATGACATGGCTTGTAGCTCGGATGGTCGCGCTCGCGCGCACTCACGTGAGGGATCTGGGATCGAAACCAAGGAGGGGGAAAAGGAGGTTGCGCTGGGGGGACTAATTCCAGCGTACACGTGGCGGCTTAAGGGGGCGCCACTTGTCGTGTAGAAGCGCACACACGTGTTCGTCCATAAATTAATTATTTTTTTTAAAAAAATAAAGGTCAGCGACGGAAATTTTTTCGTCGCTAATTCAAATTTATTTAAATTTTTTTTAATATTTAATTTTTTATTATGTATTAGCAACGAAATTTATAATTTTAAAATTTTTTATTTTTTATTTTTTTAATCAGGGACAAAAAGTTTCATTGCTAATTTGACCCGTCACAAAGTCCATCGCTAAAATTTAGCGACGGGAAGATGCCTGTCGCTAAATCCGTCGCTAAATTTTTTAGCGACGGAATTTGATGTTTTAGCAACGGATTTTTTCGTCGTTAAATGTCATTTATCTTGTAGTGCAAGGTATAGAGTATGAACACTTTATTTGCATAATTATCGTGAAAATATGTTATTGCATAGCATTCTATTGAATAATAGGAGATAAAGTGTGAAACATTATCTTACATGTGTCAGTTTTTGTTTTTGAAAAGGTCATGTGAATGTATAATATGTGATATTCAGATACTATTTCATTTGATCAAATTGGTTATTCATATCAAATATCTAGTACAAAAATGTGTTTGGAACATATAACTCATCCCCAAATGTATTTTCTCCTATAAAAATGAATATATATACAGATATTCTATGTTGCACAGAAACGGGAAATATTTTTAATAGGAAATGGAAACGTGAAAACGGACATTCTTCTAAAAAAATAGGCATAAATAGGGTCTGAAACGAGAATAGAAAACGTTTCGAAAACATTTCAGAAATGGGAAAATTGCTCTTATGAGGTGTTTCCATGCAACATAGCAGATATTAATTAATGAATACTACACAGAGACAACAAATTTGTTCCTTGGAATTTCTAATTCAATTTGCATCTTTATAATTTAATGTTTTGAAATTTCTACTCTTATCTTATTGTATATTTGAATAAGTTTATAATTTAATGTTTTTATTGTATCTTATTGTATCTTTATGTACAGTAAAAGCTGAGGTGTTAGAACTCTATGTACCAAGTGTATTGTAACGCTAACGACCCATGCGTGGCTAACTCGTCCCAAGGTGTTCTCGATGGTCTATCTAGCATCCACATTATGCTCCACGACAATTCTGTCCACACCTATGAAGTACAGAAATAGCTCGGACGCGTCGTTTCAGCGTTTTCGAACTGTTTCCTATTTCGAAAACGGAAAAAACGATCCGAAACTTTTTCGGGCCGTTTGTGTAATTTTCATAAACTTATGGGCCATTTCAACATTTTACATAATTTGTTGGAAACATGTTTCCGCCACTTAAAGAAGCCCTACACTCCTTTCTTTTTCCCTCTCTTCTTCTTCTTCTAGAAACATGTTCCCTGGCTGCTTCCCTCTTGTAAGTAATCTCCCAGCTTCATTGGACCATTTTGATTGAGACGTTTGTCAGGAAAATATAAAGAAGTTCTGGAGATGTTTAATAAAATGCAAGTAGCTGGTGTCTTACCCAACAAAGCAACTTGCAATATTCTGATTCAGAAATGTTGTAAAACAGGGCAAAGATGGGCAATGAATAAAATACTTCAGTATATGAAAGAAAACTCTCTTGTCCTTCATTACCCAGTTTATTAGGAATCCCTTGAAACTTTAAAAACCACCAGTGAGAGTGATGTTCTCCTAAGGCAAGTCAATCTGCATTTTTCTACTGAATGTGCCACAAAGGATGACATAAACAACTGCGATGCAATTGTTTGAATATTTTTTTTATATTAAAAATTATATTTGCAAAAAAATCCCCTATATTTTTTAAATTTACAGTTTATCCCACGTTTCCATTTCCTACTTTTTTAGAAAAATGTTGCTTCCGCATTTCCGTTTCCTATCGGAAATGTCTTACGTTTTCATTTCCGTGCAACCTAGGCCTACTCGACTTGAATCCAGTTTGCGTTACTTCCTCCAAACCTTGTCATCCGCCATGCCTTGGTCAATTCATGTTTCCCCATGCTCGACCCACGAGTTAGCCGCCTATTGATTCAACTCAATTATCAATCCATTGCCTTGTCAAGCACATGAAACACCACAAAAATTAATAGGGGCAGGACACGATGGTTACCCTAGACACTAACTTTGAAAATAATTGAGTAAGATAATGACTCAATCTTTTTTTATACAAAAAAGAAACAAATAACCAAACACAATAATAAACGAACATGCTACGTAAGTATATCTATATATATTGTCCATAAGCATATTTAAAGAATAATAATTGATGGTGGTGGCAATACTTGTGTTGTACTAGAGTAATGATGTTTACTTTTAAAGGCATGTGTTGAATTCTTTTTGAAAGTATTGTCGCTTTTTTTTTCTCTATAATTTAGTGTTATTTTAATCTCAATTTTAATAAAGAAAGCGTGATCTATGATTCTCTCAAGACAATTGGTGTAAATTGGTGCAAGAAGTAATGTAAAGGGTGACTATAAAAATTATGAGAAGATGGGCTTAATTAGTATATCTACCCACTATTGTCTATTGTCCATCTAAATACTATAGGTCACACTGACAAGTGTGATCGCCAAACCACCTTTCATCTCTTTCTATGCACTTATAGTTCTCCATAAATAAATGAATAAAATATTAAATAAGTTATTAGACTTTAATTTAGAGGTTAAATTAGATTTAAAAAGGGTTAAATAAATCAGTATATTTAAGAGTTAGGATCAAATTGATCACTAAACTTTAAAAAAAGAACAAATTACAATTGTATGGGTCATGTTTTTTCCTAGGTAGAATTATTTTAATTGGGGATAGACTTGGTACTATTAATAGAATTAAAATGTTATGGGTCAATCCATGCTTCGCCATGCCTAACTCACGAGTTAGCCGCCTCTTGATTCAACTCAATTATCAATCCATTGCCTTGTCAAGCAAGCCAAACACCACAAAAATTAATGGGGGTAGGACACTATGGTTACCCTAGACACTAACTTTGAAAATAATTGAGTAAGATACTGACTCAAATTTTTTTTATGCGAAAAAAGAAACAAATAACCAAACACAATAATAAATGAACATGGTATGTAAGTATATCTATATATATTGTCTATAAGCATATTTAAAGAATAATAATTGATGGTGATGGCAATACTTGTGTTGTACTAGATTAATGATGATGTTTATTTTAAAGTCACGTGTTCAATTCTTTTTGAAAGTATTGTCACTTTTTTCCCCTATAATTTAGTGTTATTTTAATCTCAAATTTAATAGAGTAAGTGTGATCTATGATTCTCTCAACACAATTCATATAAATTGGTGCGAAGATGGGCTTAATTAGTATATCTACCCACTATTTTCTATTGTTCATCTAAATACTATAAGACACACTCGTATGTGTAATGGCCAAACCACCCTTCATCTCTTTCTGTGCATTTATTGTTCTCCATAAATAAATAAATAAAATATTAAATAAGTTATTAGACTTTAATTTAGAGGTTAAATTAGATTTAAAAAGGATTAAATAAATTAGTATATTTAAGAGTTAGGATCAAATTGATCACTAAACTTTAAAAAAAAGAACAAATTACAATTGTATGGGTCATGTTTTTGCCTAGGTAGAATTATTTTAATTGGGGATAGAGTTAATACTATTAATAGAATTAAAATGTTATGGGTCAATTCATGCTTCGCCATGCCCGACCCACGAGCTAGCCGCCCCTTGATTCAACTCAATTATCAATCCATTGCCTTGTCAAGCACGCCAAACACCACAAAAATTAATGGGGGGTAGGACACGATGGTTACTCTAGACACTAGCTTTACAAATAATTGAGTAAGATAATGACTTAATTTTTTTTTATGAAAAAAGAAACAAATAACTAAACACAATAATAAATGAACATGGTACGTAAATATATCTATATATATTGTCCATAAGCATATTTAAAGAATAATAATTGATGGTGATGGCAATACTTGTGTTGTACTAGATTAATGATGATGTTTATTTTAAAGTCACATGTTCAATTCTTTTTGAAAGTATTGTCACTTTTTTTTCTCTATAATTTAGTGTTATTTTAATCTCAAATTTAATAGAGTAAGTGTGATCTATGATTCTCTCAACACAATTCATATAAATTGGTGCGAAGATGGGCTTAATTAGTATATCTACCCACTATTTTTTATTGTCCATCTAAATACTATAAGTCACACTCATATGTGTGATGGCCAAACCACCCTTCATCTCTTTCTGTGCATTTATTTTTCTTCATAAATAAAGGAATAAAATATTAAATAAGTTATTAGACTTTAATTTAGAGGTTAAATTAGATTTAAAAAGGGTTAAATAAATCAGTATATATTTAAGAGTTAGGATCAAATTGATCACTAAACTTTAAAAAAAAAAAGAACAAATTACAATTGTATGGGTCATGTTTTTGCCTAGCTAGAATTATTTTAATTGGGGATAGAATTAGTACTATTAATAGAATTAAAATGTTATGGATCAATTCATGCTTCGCCATGCCCGACCCACGAGCTAGCCTCCCCTTGATTCAACTCAATTATCAATCCATTGCCTTGTCAAGCACGCCAAACACCACAAACATTAATAGGGGTAGGACACGATGGTTACTCTAGACACTAGCTTTACAAATAATTGAGTAAGATAATGACTTAATTTTTTTTTTTATACAAAAAAGAAACAAATAACTAAACACAATAATAAATGAACATGGTACGTAAGTATATCTATATATATTGTCCATAAGCATATTTAAAGAATAATAATTGATGGTGATGGCAATACTTGTGTTGTACTAGATTAATGATGTTTATTTTAAAGTCATATGTTCAATTCTTTTTGAAAGTATTGTCACTTTTTTTTCTTATAATTTAGTGTTATTTTAATCTCAAATTTAATAGAGTAAGTGTGATCTATGATTCTTTCAAGACAATTCATGTAAATTGGTGCCAAGATGGGCTTATTTAGTATATCTACCCACTATTTTCTATTGTCCATCTAAATACTATAGGTCACACTCATATGTGTGATGGCCAAACCACCCTTCATCTCTTTCTATGCATTTATTGTTCTCCATAAATAAATGCATAAAATATTAAATAAGTTATTAGACTTTAATTTAGAGGTTAAATTAGAAGGGTTAAATAAATCAGTATATTTAAGAGTTAGGATCAAATTGATCACTAAACTTAAAAAAAAAAAGAACAAATTACAATTGTATGGGTCATACTTTTGCCTGGGTAGAATTATTTTAATTGGGGATAGAGTTGGTATTATTAATAGAATTAAAATGTTATGAGATGAAGTTAAAAAAATTAATCATAATGACTAACGTGGCCATAAATTTAAAGGTACAATTATTTATTTGACATTTTTTAAAATATAGTAATTAAATTGGCTACAAGTGTAAAAATATAATAATTTATTTGAATCATTTTAAATATAATAACTTATTTGACACTTATTTTAAATAAAGTCTAAATCTAAAATTTGTTCTAGGCAAGATGGAGTTTAATTTTATCCCTTAATTGTTAAAATTTATTGTAAAAGACCTGTAATCTCTATTAAGATAATGTTTCAATTATTAGCACGAAGTTTTTTAACGACCAGTGGTAAATAATCGTGCAAAAACATGTAATTAGTGATTGAATCTAACTGTGAAGTGTCGTGCTATATACACACTTCATATAATAATTTAATTAAATTAAGTCAGTAGTAATTGAATCGTAATTAATTAATTATAATTGTTTAAAATTATAAAATATTATAAGGTAATATTTTCTGGGTTAACTTTGGAACCTCAAACTGAAACTAACAACATGTGATTGCGGATATAGAAACCCTACTATCACTAAAACATTAATTTTTGAACTTTAAACAAATGACTGTTTGATTATTTTTTTAAATTATGATATAAAATTTTGATATCATTACATATACATATATACTCCTACTCCCTACCTTCATTCTCTGTTTTAAAATTGTTAGGCAATTATAATAAAATAATTATATTATTAGTCACATAATAATTATATTTGTAATGTTGTAATTATTGTTCAAAAATATAATTATTATAATATTATATTTAAACTAATCATATAGAAATATTAAAATAATATAATACTGTATAAAAAAAATTAAAAGTACAATAATATATAAAGAAATGATAAAATCGAGACATGTGTAACACAGTTGTCCTAAAACAGATTCATTTCACCGACCGGCAACTGCTGGGTCTCCCCATCTCTCCTAAACTTCCCTTGGTCTTCGACCCGAGCTCTATGAGACAGAAACTTGTCTTATGTACGGTTCGGAGGCCGAGCCCCACCCCAGCAGTAAGAGTGCGGCTTAGGTCAACTAACACAAAGAAGATACAGTTCACTCAACGATTGCCTTTGGGTTCCGAACTCCATATGGGGAAGGAGCGTTGTTGTTTGCGAGGTCTCGATCATTTACGTGGACCCACTTTTCATTCCATTTGTGGGAACTTGATGATCTATAAATCGTCCTTAACAAACGAGCGGCTCATGTTTGAGCATGATGAATCACTTCATGCTAACCTATTGCCAATAAACTTTCCGACCTCATATGAGAATGGAAAACTAGAGCATTTTCTTCATCCATGGATGAAGAATTGCGAACATAATAATTTATGGCTAGCCATGTTCCCAGAAAAAAAATACTTTCGAGAAACGACGAGTACGACTAAAGTGGCTATACATACAAATCCATTTACGGATCTATATGCTTCAATTGGAATTGGAAGTTCCAGAACAGGTGGCTGGTATACCACCATAATGAAATTGCCTTTTCTTCTTTTTTATTTGTATAGGATTTATGCTGGCTTCGTTGGGAGGCTCGCGTAGTTTGTTATGTCAGCTCCAAAAGGATAAGTTGCGTTGGAATCAAGAAAGTTCCGTGGAGTTCATAATTGCAAAAGGAGTCAAAGTAGTAGTTGTGGCGCGTTGAGGCACTTCTTCGATGGTCCCCGTCCGCCCGACCGGCCGGCCCGCTCTGAGGAATTCATGGGCCGGCAGGCGGGCGAGACAGAATAAGCGAGCACTACTAACCAAGCCAGCCTAGTTCTCGTCGATAGGCGCTAGTAGCTTGCTTCCAAGCCTTGACTTTCTATGTTATTCATAAAATGCGCGCTAGCATTTTTAAGCAACCGTTTTTCAGCTTGCATTGCCGCATGACCCGAGCCTCCCCCCTCCCCCCTATTTGAGTAAGGCTGGAAGGAATTGGCAGAATTTTGTTAGGTCCCAATGAAGTTTAGGAGAGATGGGGACATAGTTGTCCTACAACGGTTTATAGACTGAGAAATTAACACAAACTTCAGAGTCTAACAGCAAACTAGAACATTAGTTGAACACTATTAAAACTGAAAAGGTACGAAAAATTTTAGAAAATAATTTTATTGTAAATTCTCCTATTTTTTTTTTTCAGTGGAGGAAGCCATCTATTTATAGAGAATGAAGAAGAGAAAATGAAGAAAGAAAAGATGGGGAGGCGGCTATAAGGGAGAAGCCATGGAGGCTTTGCTGCCTCCCTCAATTTTATATATATATATATAATATCTTTATAATATATAATAAAGTAGGCCCTTTCATATATATATCTATATCTATATATTAATAATTAAAATAATAATTTGTACAGTATTCTGCATTATTAATCTCAATCAATTGCCTCATATAGTATATGTATAGTGTACCCTCATAATTCAATGCATAATGCACTTTTTGTATTTTTTTTACTTTTTATAATAATATAAATTATATATTATATTACACATAACTCAAATAATTTTTTATTCACTCATTTATTAATTTGAACATGTGAATATACCAAATTGTCCAACAATACTTTGCTAAACTAACCAACCAACCAATCAATCTAATTTTAATTGGGTTGGTTAGTTAATTTTTACTTTTAAATTTATAAATGGGATCATAATCGATGTAAGTAGGAGTTACCCTAACCATGACCATGAGTCCTCATGCATAACTGAGGGTACGTAGGGAGAGTGGGGACAACGACTAACGTCTACAATTAATAGGGTGTTTGGGTGTGGGGTTTGACTACTTATAAATGTTAGTGAAACTTAAATGTTGTATAAATTATTTAGTTACACGTTTATTAAAATTTAGAAGATGTTTGGTTTAGCAATTTAACCGCTTATTGTTGGAATTGACATATGATGGTGTAGGTGAAATTTAAAAATTTTAAATATCAAACATACGCAACGAAAGTAACAAATACACCTACCATACATAATTTCAGTATTTAAGCAATATGATATTTCATCATATGAAATACAATAAATAGTATACCTATAGCTCAATATCATGTGAGTATAAAAACTGTTTCTACACTGAGACCAAATCCTCTTCACTGCATGGAAGGCCTAATCCGTCCACAGCTAGCAAGATATCTTTTACCACATCGCAATCCTCATCTTGTTCTAGCCTAAAGAAGTTGATTCACTTGCGCCAGTCTGTCTCCCTTCGACTATCTAAAAATTTTTCACGTAACAATTACATAGTATTGTAAAATTATCAAAAGCAAAAGTAAAGGAAAAACAAAGAAAAGAAGCCAAAGCAACCTCTATTAATTCCTCTCGATTCTCTGCCTTAAGAAACCAATTACAGAAGTTTCCAATTTTGCCACCCTTACCCTCCAATTTCGTGCCACGTGTAAGGCACTACATTTGGCTGAGGGGCCACTAGGAGCCGACTCTCTTCCTCAAGCCAGTCCACTGTCGAGGAAGTCGATTGCTTCAACTAAACCAGTCAGTTGTTAGTGTTGTTTCCAAAGATATTGCAACCGATTCACTAAGTTTTAATGAACTGCTTCATTAACACTTAATGACATATCAAAAACCACCATCAACTATTAATGATAATCGAGACATGACATGTGCATAATGCCAATACCAGATGTTATACTATATGGTGTGTAACTTTCTAAATTAACTGCCTAATAGCAGACAAATAATAGTAAAACCCTTTTAACGTTGGTCAAATCACCTCGACCCTCCACGATAATCTTTCCATGTTCTGGCAACATTCTGAAAAGTCTTGGGAATCACCTAGCAACTACCCAGCACAATATATAAGGCAATGGAGTCAAACTCAAAGTGAGCCTATTACAATTGATGATTACTGTGTAATATAACCCTTTTCTCACTCAACATCCTGACCAAGCGAGAGTCGTGGTATTATAAACTCACAAACTCAATAACTATGTGTCAAATCTTATCAGTATGATTAGATGACATATTAGGAAACACTTTCCTAATTAATCATATTATCTTAACCAAGGACTTTCCTATTATACTAACAATAGATCACATAGGACGTTCGCCTCACTAAAATAAATGTGATAGATCCTATCCCTGTGCACTAACAATATGGAACCACATAAATGAGCATCTCCATCTCGCAATTGAATGGTTCAACACATTAGTAAATCTCACATACTAATACACAAGACAACTATGTCAGCTCAAATCAAAGAATCAATTACACAATTGCAACTTGATGACAATATCATTATTCAAAATACCATGTGATCAATTATCAGTGTTACATTGAGTACGTTGTTCTCCAACAACCACCCACGAATTTACTAAAGACAACCTCATGTCATATGGTATGTGACTTACCACCCTTAACCATTATTAACCAAGGTAGTAAACATCGTATCAGTCCATACTCGATGAATTAAAGTCTCCATCGGCTTAATCTAAGGATTAGGAATATTTAAAAAATATCGTTACTAGAAAGTCTTATCACATATTCTTAACAAATTTAAGAATATAACTCTCAAAACGGAAATCCAAAAACTCATTCATACAATAAAAGTGAAGAGTAATGAATGATGATAAAACTTGTCTTTTTATAAAATATATACATCAGATGTAGTTATATTACACACGCTATACATCATTCAAATTGTAACACCCCTGATTTCCTAGGCATGTTATAACTTAGGATTTCGGGAATTTTTTTTTTCCACGCCACATCCACTGATGTACAACATACAATTCCTAAAAATCTTAATTTCACTTTCTCAGCCTATCAAACCCAACGATCAAATAGCTATGACAGGTGTTATAATTACAAATGCAAAAACTAGATCGAACCTGATATGGTACATAACTATAACACTTTATTTATCATATGAGAAACTGTTCAAGACATCTACAAAATAAATTACATGGATATCATCTCTCGAAAACGATAACCGAACATCTCAAACATGATCGAAAACATACTAAGATTTGCATCAACTAAAATACTTAAAGATATGCTAAAACATGCTACATTCAACGAAATGAGTTTATTCTTCAACTATCTCATTTCCCTTAAAGCTGCTTGTAGAACCTAGAACGTTTGAATATTCCAGAGACACAATTCAATTAGAAGATGAATCTTTTAGTGAGAACTCCAAAACAATTTATATACATGCATGAACAACGAGGACTATTTCGAAGTGCCTCATGAACATGTTAGCCTCCTCTAACGAGAGTTTTCTCAATGGCGCGTGCATAGCGCCTCACGAGAGGTCTCTAACCATGTCACCTCGGCCCAACCTCATAGAACTCATGCACAACACTACATCTGTTATCCTTTAGACTTACAGTCTTCCTCACAAGAACTTTCTCACGATGCACGCATAGCACATCTCGAGGGATATCCAGACTTTTTTCTTCAGGCAACAATAGATATGTACAACAGTATAGCCACACGGACTTTATGAATGCAATAGTTTGAAAGCTAACAGCATATATTTTTCAAAAAAACACATTTTGAATATGCCACACGATTTCACGTAAAAAGACAATAGGAATTTAAATACAAGAGTTTTTACACAAAACACGTTTCATGCAATAGAACTCTCACATAAGAGAAAAATAGGGTTTAGAGTATAGGAGCCTCACCTTGAAGGTTTACCTCTGGAAGTTATTGTTCACGGCCAGCAAACCTAGGTTTCTGCAAAAAACACAAGTTCCAATAAATCAAACCCCTAATTTTTCTACATAGGGTTGAAGGACATTAAATGAGGGACATAACTACAAAATTTCAAGGCAAGGGGACCCCACATGCGCCCTCATGTGCCCTAGGAAGTTTGCCCATGCGCCTTCAAGTGCAACCCCTTCCTGGCGCATGTATTACATTCGTCACCCTTATATTTTGGAGAACTTTATGCAGTTTTCGTATTTCGGCTATAACTCCCTCATTTTAACTCCAATTCGATCCCCCGTTCGAATCTACAGGTCCTTCTCTTCCCCCTCTTTAGGAATATTACAAAAAATCGAACTTATCTCACCGTTTTTCTGATTGTTTGGGACGAATTTTGGCGAAGACCCAAAACTCCGACGAGGCCCGTTCTCCTTTGCTTTTCCTCTGATTCCTTTCATTCTTTTTTGTAGAATTTCCTCCTCTCTCAAGAATAAGATTCTCACCTTAGAATCCCTCAGTCCTCAAATTCACTTGGAATGGTTTGTGAGCAACCTCATGGCCTTATTTATAGATTTTTCGGGTCAATCACGCATTGCCACTTGTCCCTAGACTTGATTTAATTAAGGTTTCAACTCCAAAGTGATCCAAAGCTATAATGGAATGTTGTTTGAAATCCAAATCTATAATGGAATGTTGTTTGAAATCCAAAGCCATATTGGAATGAGTTTTGAAATCTAAGGTGATTTGTTACGCTAATACCCCAAGTTTCTTCCCAATGCCATTTTTGCCTTTATTTCAAGTCCTAAAACTTTGATATTTTTACCACTTGAACCCCTAAGTCCCATGCTTCTCAATTAGCCCAACAAATTTACAAAAATATCATTTTCAACCATTTTTCAACTAGAATCAAAATTACACTTAGGCCATAAATGCATGTTTCGATCGCAAACCCTTTTGTTTCATTTCGTAACCACTTAAGAATTGTTCTATTCACAAAATTAGAGCCTCCTCAGGGTTCCTTGAATTTTTCGAAAACCCTTTACCATCATTTGGTCTTTTAGGCTATAGCTTAGCTGTATCGGGAACTATCTTTATTCCGATTGCTTTCTACTTCATAAATCTCGTCTTGAGACACTCATTGATGCCATACCCTTTTCTAGACATCTAAGTTTCATGACACTCCCTACCGTTGATTTGATAATTTATTTTACTATTAAACCAATTTTTCAATATTACGAACTCGTTTAATTTACGTGACAACCACTTGAAAACACGGGGTATTACACAACTCTAGCATTAGGGCACATCACTAACACTTATAAGCTGCCCCTTCAGGTTAAATGTTCTATAGATTATTTAGTTACACGTTTATTAAAAATTAATGAGGTTAAATGCTACCGAACTTAAATGCTATTTTAATAGAGTTTTAGAAAATCTCCCCCTCCCAACTTTTCTCAAAACATTGTTACCAGCTTATTTCGTTGACCAAATGTTTTACGATTTTACCTTACAAGAACTCTAATATTTCCAACTCTTTTTGCCTTTAAAAATTTTCCAACCCATTGTCACCTCTAGTTTCCATCGTAGCATTGCCACCTTCAACCCATCATCGTCGCCTCTATCTCCTCCTTTGTCGCCTCTATCTCCTCCTTTGTCACCTCTATTGCCGTCTCCTGCTTCCATTGCAGCAGTATCGCCTCCATCGTTGCCTTTTTCTCTGTATATATATATATATTAATATCTATTGTATTAATATATTTAACATTTTTATGAATTAAACCTAAATTTAAACATAAAATATTGTATTAATATATTTTTTGATAATTATATATAATTTATCAACATCTAATAGTAAAATTTTTCTTAGTTGGACATAAATTTATAATTTATTTTTATTAAAAATTAGTATTTTTATAAATTTTATTTGTATTATTAAGCAACATATCCATTTTAGTTTTTTTTGTTAAGTTCTGATAAGTTATTAGATTTTTTAAACTAAACACATAAATATATAAATGTCAGCTTAAAATACATTTATTCAAACACATTATCAACTTAAATACTAGCTAACTTAAAAGCTTTACCTAGATTTTAAGTAGAAAAGCTTATAAGTCATCTTAAAAAACGCTAAACCAAACACCCTCTTAAAGAGTTTAAATATTATTTGACAACGTTTTAGAACAACTCCCCCCTCCCCCCCTCCCCCTAGTTTTTCTCAAAACACTGTACATAGTTTATTTAGTTAACCAAATATTTTATGATTTTGCCCTCCAACAATTATCATATTTCCAACCCTATGCATCTCTTTCTTCTTCTTTTATCTTTTCTCTCTCCATATTTCTCAAAACTCTCTTTACCCTTCCCCCATCTCCTTCTCATCACCATCTCCATCTCCTTCATGGCCGCCGCCACCTCCAACCCCATCCCCATCATCGTCGCCTCCATCTTCTTCCATTGTCATTGCCACCTCATCGCCATCGCCACTGACCCCATCTCCATCACGGTCATTGCCTTCATCGTCACCTCCTCCATCCCCTACCATTCTCTATGTGTTTATATATATATATATATCAACATATATATTTAATATTTTTATAAAATAAATCTTAATTTAAATATAAAGTATTGTATTAATATATTTTTAATAATTATATATAATTTATTGACATTTAAGGTAAAAAATTTATTAATTAAACATCAATTTATAATTTATTTTTATTAAAAATTAATACTTTTATAAATTTTATTTATATTATTCAATAATATATCATTTTTAGTCTTTTTGTTAAGTTCTGATAATTTTATTAGATTTTTTAAATTAAATACATAACTATATAAATGATAATTTAAAACAAATTTATTCAAATATATTATCAATTTAAAGCCAATTTTAAAACTCTACAAAACCTTTAAGAGAAAGACTTAAAAGCCCTCTAAAAAAAAGGGTAAGGCAAACGCTCCTAAACATTAGATCCTACATGTCTTAACAATTTTTAACTTGAAGCCGCAGAGAAGTTCCATAGCCAGAGCTAGGGGGATAGAGAAATTAAATTAGGATAATGCTAGACGAACGAACGCGGTGACGCACGGGTTGACAAACCCGTTTAAATTACAATTTAACCCTTTATCCAAAATTACAAGTTTAACCCTCAGCTCTCACTATCTCTTTTACTGTCAGCTCCCACTCTCTCACTTTCACTCCATTCTCTCTTTCAAACCCCTGCGAGTTGCAATGTCCTCTCCCAACACACCGCTTTTGCACTGCCGTCGCCCAAGGATGGCCCCTTCATCGTCGCCTGTCGTCGACCCCCCGCGTTGCTCGGACCGCCACCGTCAGGCCCCTATCGTGACTGTAAAAATAACGTTTATGTATACATTTATAAATATTTTTAATTTTTTACATATACATATATACATTTATATATATTTATATATTTTTGTTTTTTTGCTATTGGTTTTTTTGCATCTCTTTTTTTTTATGGTGATTTAACTGTTGAAATAAAAATTAAAAAATATAATTTATTTTAAATTATGAAATAACATAATTTATTTCGATTTTATATTTGACAATTGAGTAAAAAATATTGCTTGTGTTATTTTCGCTTATTTCATGCTCTGTTATTAATTTTTCTTCAATTTGAGGGTATTAATTAAATTACTTAATTTAAATTATTTACTTATAAAATTATAATATTTGTGTAAAATAAGATTAATATTTTACTTAAATCAGATTGGAGTAAAATTACTTGATAAAATTGGAGTAGTGTAAAATAAGATTGGAGTAAAATTATAACTTGATAAAATTACTTAAATCAGTGTAAAATAAGATTAGAGTAAAATTAATATTTTTAAGATCAAATCTAATATAATTAGATATATGTTTTTATTATTTTACTATTAAATATAACAACAATTTTTTTCTTATTATTTTACAATCAGTTTTAACAACAGCAATCTTGATGGTTGTTATTAAAAATGTTAATATTAATATATATAATAAAATCACACAAGTAATTAAATAATTTATTTTCTCATTTAAGTTCACTTTCCAACTTATTGCAACAGCATCAATTATATATTAAAATCATCTCTTATTTTGTATTAAAATTACATTTCTTAAATAAAAAAAAAAACATAACAGAGAGAGTGGGTGAAGTTTGGGCAGTTCGAGTGGCCGGGGCAGGGGGGCGAGGCGATGCGAGAGGTGGTGTGGGGGGCGGGCGACGGTGGTCAGTGGTCGGTGGGGGGTGACGACGATGGCGATGACGGGCAGTGGGTGTTTGTAGTGTTGGCAGGGGAGACGACTATGCGAGCAGGGGGCGACGGCGAGCGGTGTTGGTGAGGGAGACGGCAGTGGAGCCATCTTTGGGCAAGGTTGTGCGAGAAGCTGTGTGAGGGAAGGCGACGGTGGTCAGTGGTCGGTGGGGGGTGATGGCGACGGCGATGGCGATGGCGATGGCGATGGCAATGGTCGGCGGTGTTTGCAGTGTTGGTAAGGCAGATGGCTATGTGAGCAGGGGGGCGATGGCGGGCGATGTTGGCGAGGGAGACAACGGTGGAGCCATCTTTGGGTGACGGCGGTGCGAGCAGCAGTGGCGGGGTTGACAGTGATGGAGGTGTGAGAACAGTGTGGGGGGCAAACGCTGCACCCACTGGGTGGGTTTGAGAGATATTGGGTTTGAGGGGGGTGGTTTTGAGAGAGAAAGAGTGGGATAGAGACACAGTGAGCGGATGGTTTTGAGAGAAAAGAGAGAGATTGTGGATTTGAAAATGGGCGGACAACTATAAAATAACTCAAAATTAAAATCAGGTTATCGCAAGATTTTAACATTAAAATCTCACGATAATTTAGGTTTGTCAACCCATGCGCTGCGGCATTCGTCCATATAGCATTATCCATTAAATTAAGCCTCCTCCTTCTTCTTCTTCTTCTTCTTCTTCTTCTTCTTCTTCGTGCATTCTGCCAGCTTTACCTTTGCATCTTAATTGTTCTTCTTGTTAACTAATTATACACTAATTATGGGGATGGATCAAGGCCTCAGCAGGAAGATGAGAAGAGTTTTCCTCCTACTCAACGTCATCCTCCTCGCCGTAGGAACCTGCGGCGGCCCTCTCATCATGCGCCTCTACTTCCTCCACGGCGGCGCTCGAATCTGGCTCTCCAGCTGGCTCGAAACCGGCGGCTGGCCCATCAATTTCATCCCCCTTCTTGCCGCCTACCTCCAACGCCGCCGCATGCAAGGCTTGGCCGCCACCGCCGTCCTCATCAAGCCCCCCATCTTCTGGGCGGCCGCCGTCATCGGCGTCCTCACCGGCTTCGACGACTACCTCTACGCCCACGGTCTGGCGAAGCTCCCGGTGTCCACTTCGTCGCTGATCATCGCCTCCCAGCTGGGCTTCACGGCGCTCTTCGCCTTCCTCCTGGTGAAGCAGAAGTTCACGTCGTTCACCGTGAACACCATCGTGTTGCTGACCATCAGTGCCGGAGTTTTGGCTCTGCACACGAGCGGCGATAGGCCGAAGGGTGAGTCGAACAAGGACTACTCCATGGGGTTCGCGATGACGGTGGCCGCGTCGGCGTTGTCCGGGCTGATTCTGCCGATGGTGGAGCTGACGTACAAGAAGGCGAAGCAGGCCGTGACCTACACGCTGGTGTTGGAAATTCAGGTGGTCATGTGTTTCTTTGCCACTCTTGTTTGTACCGTCGGCATGGCCATTAACAATGACTTCAGGGTACTCTCTCTCTCTCTCTCTCTCTCTCTCTCTGTAGCTGGCTTGGCATATTATTCATCAACACGCACCAAAATTCTTAGTAGTAGAGGATAAGGTTAATTTTAAGTGCAACCTAGGTTACTAGTTGGTTAGTAGTGTTAGTGATCTCAAGATGTTAAATTGGAATCTTGGTGAGTTTTACTTGTTCTTACTTTTTACCATTACATTGAGTGGCATAATATTAAAAAAAAAAAAAAAACAGATTAATTAAAGATAAATTCTAAAATATGGGTTCTGATTTAAATCTTTTAAAATGGGAATGCTGAAAAATGGGAATACTTTTTACAATTTTTGTTTACAGATTGCAACAGTTTTGTAACATTTTAGGTTAATTTTTGTTTACGGATACTTTTACATTTTATTTGTATTACACTTTTGTAGTGTATAATGTTCTTTTTTATGTTTACAGATATTGCAACATTTTTATTTCTTTAATTTTTCAATTTTATTGAGGGAAAAATGATATTTAATTTAGTCTTTATAAATTGCTCGACTAATATATATATATATATATATATATATGTACACATGCATAAACTCTCAGGGATTCAAAAATGGAGATATAATATTTCTTAGCTAGTCTGCACTAAAGTGTAATGAATATTTCTAAATTAATTAAACTAAATAACCACACTGCTGATATAATATATCACCCAAAACAAAAGGAAAACAACAAACAAAGAAACTAACACACCATACGCCCCTCATTACTGAGAGATTTGCCATCCTACTAGTCAAGACATGCATGAATGATAACAAGTCACTAATTGCAGTGGTACGTAGTGCAAGAAGAGATGGCACCTTGAAATAAAACAATTACAAGTTAAAAGCACTAGTGGAAGTGACAGTGGGTCTCTTTAAGGAGCCCAACGGCGAAGCTTGCCCGTGCATTTTAATCAAGATTATTAGAACTTGTTAATTTGCTTCGCTTGCCTTTGCACATATGTAATTAAAATTATCGAGAAGTCATTATAATTCCTTTATCACGTGAGTAACCCAAGCTCACACTTACGAGAGGTGAAGTTTTAACTAAGAAAGTTTTCTTTTTTTTAATAAGAATTCATAGCCTATGCTGTTTGGAAGTTCTGAATTGTCTTGACAACTTAGCCTCAATCTCCCATGCCATGCAGGCCATTCCAAGAGAAGCAAGAGAGTTTGAGCTGGGAGAGACCAAGTATTACGTGGTACTGTTTTTCAATGGCATATTCTGGCAGTGCTTCTTTCTAGGCGCAATAGGAGTCATCTTCTTCGGCTCGTCTCTACTCTCTGCAATCCTCATCGCCTCTCTTCTCCCGGTAACAGAAGTCTTGGCCGTCATATTCTACAAAGAGAAGTTTCATGCGGAGAAAGGCGTTTCTCTGGTTCTGTCTCTGTGGGGTTTTGTTTCTTACTTCTTTGGCCAGATCAAACATGGCAAGCACAAGAGTACCGAAACTCAACCGCTGGAGACTGAGATGCCACAGAGCACTGTGGCCAGTATCCCATGAACGGTTGGTTGGATGCTGTCCTGTCGTGTCATTGAATAAGAACAAAGCCATTTAAGTTCTTAAAGCAACTTTTTTCAGTGTATCGGAAGGGTTCATCTCTTTAATGTTTATGCTAGAATTTATTAAATAAAGAATGTATTCTTTGTAATTATTATTTTTTGTCTCTAAACACACTCACAAAGCAATTAGCAAATTATTTTTAATGAATAAATTGTCTGAAAAACATCCATCAACGTTTAATGATCCCAAACCCTTGTGTATCCACATATTAGGAAGGAAACAAAGAGTCGTGGGAGAAGAACTTTTTTGAAAAAAGATAAGAGATTGGAAAGATTGTGGTGTGAGGTGATGGATGGATCATCACTAATTTCTTGGGCCGTTTGAAATTGCTGTATGTTTTGTTAAAAACCAATTCCGGCCACAACTAAATTAATGCAAAATACAGGCAATCACAAGCCTTAAATTTTGTTACGTGGGCTCAACATCTCCAACCACGTGTTTGTGGTCATATCCTCCCTAATGTAATTATATCTTTGTGGGCTATTTAAAGTACTGACAGGGCCCAAAATGAACAGTGACAGCCCATGCTAGCCGTGGCCCAACTACAGCCTGGGCTGCAAGTAGAGCTGTTAAATGGGCTAGCCCACGGGCCACTTGGTTTGATTGAGAGAGGGATATGGCTCCCCATTTTTCATTTATATTTTACGTCATTTGTACGGATGGGAGACTGAGCAGAAGCTTTCTTTGTTAGTTTGATATTGATCATTTTATATAAATAGTCCAGGTATATTTAATATAATTTATTTTTAATATTTAAATATTTTTATTCAATGATAATAAATATATCATATTTTAAAATATTTTACTAATTAATAAAATTATTTAATGCAAAAAATAAAATATATTAAATATATTTTAACAAATACTCTATAATTAGTAAAATTCCATATGAATAATCATTAACAATGGTTAAAGGACAATAATTACACATTACTCGTAGTTAAATAAATAAATATTGGTGTTTGGAATTTTATAAATAAAATAAATTTAAAATATCTTTTATATGTTTTGTAAAGAGTTAAAAATTATAACATTAAAAAAGTAATTTTGAACTTGAACTGAGAATATCTGTGTCAAAATAAAGTTGAAATTGAAAGGAATTCTAACACTACATCAAGATTGTTATAATAAAAAATAATAAAAGCCATTACATTAAGACTAATTTTTATTTAAACTTATAAAACAAGAAATGCTAAACTGTAACTATTAAGTATCTACGTGTCACTCGTTATTTTAAAGATAAAGTCTTCGTTTAAAATCATTTTAATTTTTACTTATATCCACGTGCTCGTTTTTAATGGAATCTGTCTCCACGTAGGATCATAAGATTCAAAATAATTACATTAATTAGGGTTGGCCGGTCAATTCCGTTACCCCCCAACCACTGCCCGACAGGGTATGGCTCCTTTCTTAATTTGACCGACCAAGTTTTCGGGAAGAGAGAATGAATTTATTGCAATTAAATAAAAAATAATTGAATCTGGGAATTTTTATTTTATTATGATTAAATTAAAAATAATGTTATCCACAGTTTAAGTTATATTTTATTTTTTAATTCTAAGTAATTTTGGTTTAAAATATTTATTTAATTAATAAAATTATTTAAAAGTACAATAAATATAACTTATATAAAAATAAAATACACTTATTATATCTAACCATTACCCCTTTTATAATTAACATTATAAACAATTAATGGCAATACTTTATTATTTTCAAAAGTAGAGATGTAAGATAAATTTGTAAATACTATTTATTGTTGTTAAGTTATAACAATAATATTTATTCATCTAGGAATTCGTCTGAATAAAAGTATTAATCAATGTCAATAGTCCAGGGTATCATTAGCAAGGCTTTAACGAATTTGGATTGGGTCAGAATTGGAATTTAATAAGGCCTGAGTCTGGAATAATCTTCAAAATCTTCTCTGTACTTGAATAGGTTTTCGTGTGACAAAACGATATAGGACCCTAGGGAATCTTCAATAGAGTAGTCTTTCAAAGCTAATAAGATGTCATCCTGGATTTAGTCTACAGTCATGACAACAGTTATTATATATATATAGATATAATAATATAATAATATCTAAAGATGAATGGATACAAAAGTGAGGCTGTGCGTATCATCACCTCTTGACTAGGGATTTTCATATTTTACAGCCCCAAATCAACTTCATAGCCTTAATGGGTGGCTGTTGGTATTAGAATAATCCTCACGAGACCAAACCCTCAATCTCATCCTCATCGTCTATAGAAATATTTATTTATATATAAAAACATCAGTGCGCAAATCTCCACGAAAGACTCTCTGTTTAAGTTTTAAAAAATGAAAAACAAACTAATAAAACAACACAAAGCTTTTGCGCTCTTTGTATGTGCATATATGTCTCGGGGCTAAAGTTAAGTCCCCGGCCCCTCCCCCCTTAAGCAGCATCTTTTTAGCCGTTTCATGTTTTAATATATAGCATACTAAATATGAGACTTTTAATAAGCGCATCACATGACCATATCTTATGCAGCTCGAAGGCAGTGATCTAAAAATAAAATATTTTATAAATAGCACAACGATTCAACCATTCACCTTAAAAGTTGTACAATTTATGTTTATTAAAAATAAATAAATTATTATATGTATGTCTTTTGATAAGTTGATCCAACTTTTGGTTTTGGGTGTCTTTGGCTTGGGAAAAAGCTGAATGGTACCGACACCACTGCTTTGATCGATTGCGATAACACTGTAGTTTTTTTCGAAAACAGAGTTATGAATACAAAATTTTTAAAAGTTGAATATATGGGTTGTTGATTTAGGGAATGGGATCTTAAAAAGCACTTACCAGCTTTTTGGTGCTTGGGGAGCCCTAATAAGTATATTCTTTCATTTCATGCCACTCGTTTCTCCTTATCACAACTTCAGATCAGACTCCTCAAATATCTTTTGGCCCCATTTCAACACTACTTGCACCATCTTGTTATTTTGTGTGACAAGGCAAGCAATGGACTCTCTAGTCTTTCCATATGTTTCTGCTGCTGCACTACTGACTAATTCAATGATTGTGAAAAAACATATCATTTAATTTTTAGGGGTATCCAAAAGTTTTGATTCCTTCATGATTCTATAAAGATGGAAGTCTGAATTGGCGGCCCAAATACAGACAAATCAATAATGATTGATATAAAATAAGTTTTAAAACTTTAAATTAATAATTTTATGATTAACAAATCTTCAAATATATTATTATTATTATACTCTTCTTCTTGTCAAAATTAGTAAGTGGGAGAGTCTCTCACTCTCTGTGAGGATTGACGTTGGACGTTTGAAGTTCAAGGATGCCGTCCGCAAACACGAATGACAAACGTATGAACCCAAAATAACATATTCAAAGCACCTTAACGTGAGTAGTAGTAGTAGTGGTGGTGGTGGCGTTGTTAATCATAGAGAGCGACGAAGGCAACGGCATCCAATGATGGAGGCAGTGGCAGATTTGAACAAACGATGATTAAATAATTGTGCCCCATCTCGATCCGATCCCATCCCATGCTATCCTATCCTGTCCTGTCCCGTCTACTACGACTGAGTTGGAGTGTTATGGTTCCAAATGGCCTTAATGCTGCAAGCAAGTCAATAAGGCGGCACCGCCACAATTGGGCCCATAAATGCGAAAAAATAAAAAGGAAAATGATTGTGTTTTTCTTTTCCTTTCTTTGTTTTGAATAAAAATATTTAATTATTTCTAAAAATTGAAAATAACAAAGAATTTTGAACCCTAATTAAAGGTTTTCTTTTCCGGGATGTAGGGTGTGTTTTGGACACGATTTCTATAACCACATGCTCTTAAATGTAATTAATTTCAGGATCCTTGACCCAATAATAATGAGACAAAAATGCTCCTCGGAAATTGCTATCATGGCCGATAGGATGGCGATGGCTCATTGTCACGACCTGACCTGACCTGGAGGTTAACAAGTGCTCGTGTCGTCTTACATTTAGCCATATTGTGCACATACAGCGCCTAATAAGGTTCTGCTGGCCCCTCCCACCCTTTTCCTCCAAAAAATCTTGCTAACTCCTTGGCTAGTCCATCATGAACTGCACTCCAACTCGTCTTCTTCCCAAACCACATGGCCTAGTGTCGCCTGTCTTCTATCTTTGTTAGTCCCTGCATGGCTCAATGTTTCCCCAACACTGCCCCATCTGTACTCTGCCAGCTCTTCTCCTCCGATGTGACCCCGTAATACTTCAAAATTTTAAGATAAATTAGAAAATTAGGATTTTCTTTTCAAATAAACCCAAAAAAAAGGCTTAATGGCAAGTTCACATTGATTTGATTGTATTTTTGTAATTTATCAATGGATTTTATTAAGTGTTGTTGCCTAAATACAAGAATAAATTTGTAAATACGAGAAAGCGTTTCGATAAAGTAATGAGTGACCCTTTCACAAATAGCTTAATTGCGAGTGACCTATAAGGAAGAAATCAAATAGGGGCACAAATGAATGTTCTGCGCAAACCCTCTTATACTTAAGTTAATCTTAGAATTAGTGTAAAGAGTTGAAAGAAAGTAGAATTGTTGTAGTATCAGAGTTTTGACCATATCTAAACAAAGGGGATGGTTCTTCTAGTTATAAAGAAGAGAATAACAAAAATGTCGCATCTTTTGACAGGCATCTTGGACACTCATTTGAATTTATTGAGGGAGATTTCAGTGATAAGTTTGATCTATTTTTCATGGTCTCATGCTTGGAGATCAAGTCTCACAGGTCTACAATCTCCCCGTAAGGCTTCTCGCATGGCTTGAAAAGAGATTCCCGAGTTTGGACAACCCATAAAAGTCTCCCAGATGTCTTCTTGCAAATGAGTGTCCTATGAGGTATTCTGGAAGGGTCTCCTAATGGTATCTCAAGACAGGCTTCCAGGGGGTCCCTCAACCATATTGAGTATTACTTAGCGTTGCTCGAGTTTCATCAACCTTTTAGTCACTCAACTGGCCATCCCATAAAAGACCTCCATCAACTAAGTTATTCAAGTAACACTAAGCCTCACTCGGCTATGCACAATCATGGCAATCATCTTACCTGGCCATCTATCTCTTGTTTAGTCACTCGGCATGGTCTCTCGCATAATCACTCAGTTATGGTCTCTCGCATAGTCATTTAGCCATGGTCTTTCGACCCAGCCTTAATCACTCGGCCATAGTCTTTCTAGGAGTGTACAAACGGTCAGTTCGATTATTGAACCGACTGAAATTCAATAATCAAAAAAATAAATTATTGTACAAAATCGAACC
Organism: Diospyros lotus; assembly: GCF_014633365.1. Lineage (NCBI taxonomy): Eukaryota > Viridiplantae > Streptophyta > Magnoliopsida > Ericales > Ebenaceae > Diospyros > Diospyros lotus. Next base: position 14,878,507 of record NC_068341.1, on the reverse strand, counting down.
AAACTGACTAAACAAACTCAAAAATCGAACTAACCAAAAAATCGAACAAAATTTGTAAAAATCAAACTAGCCAAACGAATCCAAAAATAACCTAATAGACTGAACTAATTTTCAATCTTACTATTTCCACCGGCCGATAATTCCAATGATCGAAATTAATTGTCAAATTCCCTTAACCGCGATGGTTCATATATCTAAAACTCATTTCTGGAAAAATGTCGTTGGCCACCATCCATAGCGAATATCAACGATCAAAATTGACCATCAGATTAGCATTGACTCAGTAAGCCACATACCCAAAAATCAAAAGGATCTAATGATTGGATTTCAGTATATTTATTTAGGTTTTAATGTAAAATACTCACCCACAATGAGGTTGCCGAAAAACTTACTGAATTGGGCCAACCTTATATGTTGTGAATATCTGAAGGAAACAAAGGCAGTTTGACGCAATGATGGCTACCGAGGTGGCATCAATGGGCAAGAACGATGATGCAAATCGAATAGAGATGCTAGTAGTGACGGCCGATAGGAACAGAGCTAGTCGTCGTCAGTATTGGAGGTAGAGAATAAGGGTCAGGGTCAGCATCAGGGGGAGAGATGTGATCGCCGGAGAGTTGAAAACAAAGAGAAAGGGAAAGAACAAAGTGAAGGCTAAGGCAAAATGATCGATTTCTATCATTCTATCGGTTTTTCTTTTATACCATGCCCAAAATGACATCGTTTTATAATTTTGGTCGATTTGGTTAGTTTGATTATTCCAGACAAAAAATCAAATCGAAAATCGAAAACCGAACTTTTAAGAAAATTTAACCGAACTGACTAGCTCGGTCAATTAGGGTCAATTAAATTTTTTCTCTCCCTTAAGTCTCTTTGCCCACTTAATTACTCAGCCCATCCAATTGGGTTTTCCTAGTGGGCTCACTTGATGTGTTATGGGCCCATTTCATTATACTTGGCTCACTATTAGGCATAACAAGTGTACTTTCCTAAAGAATTAGGCCTTAAGTGTAATTTTTTAAAGATTGTTAAGGTTTTTGTGTAATTCCAAGAAATTTTTTAGGGTTAAGTATGAAAACTTAAATTGCAATGGGTTTGAATATAATTTGCAAAAGTCACAAGTGTAATATATAAAAAAATAGAGGGATAAAATAAAGGGGTTGAATTAATTGGAATTTATCAAACTCAATGGGTAAAGGTATAATTTCCAAAACTTATGCAATTTGCCGACCAACTTGCACCACTATCGCAGTGGCCAAATCTTGAGGATTTGACCTATGGATGATCAAAAGAGTGATGAATAGCTAGGATCTAAGGGTTTTAGCAGTGTGGAAGATGGATTTCAACTATATAAAGATAGAAGGGGTTGGTTGAAAATTGGGGAACAAATCAACCATGTTTTGATTATTTTTAAGAGAATTTGATAATGGATTCTTGTTTCTAGGTTCAAGAGGGATGGATTGGGACAAAAATATGGTATTTAGGTTGAGATTTGAGAAAGATACTTGCTTGGCTAGAAAATCGGACTTCAATAGAGCCACAACTTTTTTAACAAAAATTAAGGGTTTGCGGTGGGTTTTTTAGTGAATGGAAGGACCAAGGTGATATATCGAAAGAAAATAAAGAGATTGGGTGCAACAGGGAATGTAGCATTTTTGAAACTTGTTGAAAAATCACACCTTATTGGAAAAACCAAACAAGGCACAAATCAATGATTCGGAGGGGGTTTTCGGCCAGAAAAAAAGGAAGAAGGACAAAAAAAAAGATTAGGAGAAAAAAATAGTGAAAAAGAATACATAAAGAAAAAGAAAAAAAACGATCACAGAGTTTTTGATGACAAGAAAAGGCCAGAAAAAACAACGGAGATGAGAGGGGTGTCAAGCGAGTGCAACACATCTCCTAGAGGCTTAGCGTGCATGAGGCAGGAGGCATGCAATACACACACCAAAAAAGAAAAAAATAAAGAAATAGAAAAAATAAAGAAAAACTCAAAAAATTAGAAAAAATTACAAAAATTAAATAAAAATATTTGAAAAAAATAACAAGTGTTAGGAAAACATTCAAGGCTCAGAAAAATATTTTTGAGCACATCAAAGCCATAAACAAGAAGCTAGAAGCTAAGGTCGATATAAGAATTTTTTTTTTTTTTAATTTTTCTCTAGACATAATCAAGGTATAGGGTATGAGCATTTTATTTGCATAATTGACATGAAAATATGTGATTGCATAGAATTCTGTTGAATAATAAGAGATAAAGTGTGAAAAAATATCTTACGTGTATCAATTTTTGTTTTTGAAAAGGTCATGTGAATGTACAATATGTGATATTCTGATACTATTTCATCTGATAAAATTGGTTATTCATATCAAATATCTAGTACAAATATGTGTTTGGAACATATAACGCACCTCCAAATGTACTTTCTCCTATAAAAATGAATATATATATATATAGATATAACAGATGATCCTCAAAAAAAAAAATTTAATTAATGAACGCTACACGCAGACAACAAATTTGTTCCTTAGAGTTTCAAATTCAATTTGCATCTTTATAATTTAATGTTTTGAAATTTCTACTCTTATCTTATTGTATATTTGAACAAAATTATAATTTAATGTTTTTATTGTATCTTTATGTATAGTTAAACCATAGGTGTTAAAACTCTATGTACCAAGTGTATTGTAACGCCCCATGCGTGGCTAACTCTATGTACAATAAAAGCATAAGTGTTAGAACTCTATGTACCAAGTGTATTCTAACGCCTCAAGGTGGTCTCGATGGTTTGTCCAACATCCACCTTATGCTCCACGACAACTCTGCCCATTCGACCTGAGAAATTAGCATAAATTTTAGAGTCTAACCGCAAACTAGAACATTAGTTAAACACTATTAAAATTGAAAAAGTAAGAAAATTTTTAAAAAAAAAATTTGTTGTAAATTCTCCTCTCTCTTTTTCAAGTGGAGAAAGCTCTCTATTTATACAAAGTGAAGAAGAGAAAATAAAGAAAGAAAAGATTGGAGAGACGGCTACTCAGGGAGAAGCCATGGAGACTTTGCTGCCTCCCTCAATTATTTATATATATATATATATTAATAATTAAAATAATAATTTATATAGTATTCTACATTATTAATCTCTCACCTTGTATAGTGTATGTATAGTGCACCCTCATAATTTAGCGCATAATGCATTTTTTATATTTTTTTATTTTTATAATAATATAAATTATATATTATATTACACATGCCTCAAATAATTTTTTATTCACCCATTTATTAATTTGGACATATGAATATACTAAATTTTCCAACAATACTTTGCTAAATTAACCCACCAACCAATTGATCTAATTTTAATTGGGTTGGTTAGTTAATTTTTACTTTTAAATTTATAAATGGGATCATAATCGGTGTAAGTAGGAGTTTCCCTGATCATGGCCATGGAGTCCTTCCTTGATTCCAACTAGCATGCATAACTGAGGGTACATAGGGAGATTGGGGACAACGACTAGCGTCTATAATTAAAAGGGTGTTTGGGTGTGGGTTTGACTGCTTATAAATGTTGGTGAAACTTAAATCTTGTATAAATTATTTAGTTACACATTTATTAAAATTTAGGAGATGTTTTGGTTTAGCAATTTGACTACTTATTATTGGAATTGACATATGGTGGCATAGGTAAAATTTAAAAATTTTGAATATCAGACATACGTAGCGGAAGTAACTAGTACACCTACCATACACAATTTGAGTATTTAAGCAATATGATATTTTATCATATGAAATACAATAAATAATATACATATAGCTCGATATCAGGTGAATGTAGAAATTGTTTCTACACTGAGACCAAATCCTCCTCGCTGCATGGAAGGCCTAATCCGTCCACAGCTAGCAAGCTATTTGGTACTACGTTGCAATCCTCATCCTATTCTAGCCTAAGGACGTTGATTCACTCGTGCCAGTCTGTCTCCTTTCAGCTATTCAAAAAATTTTCACGTAACAATTACATAGTATTGTAAGATTATCAAAAGCAAAAGTAGAGGAAAAACAGAGAGAAAAGCCAAAGCAACCTCTATTAATTCCTCCCAATTCTCTACCTCAAGAAACCAATTACAGAAGCTTCCAATTTTGCCACCCTTACCCTCCAATTTCATGCCACATGTAAGGCACTACATTTGGCTGAGGGGCCACTAGGAGCCGACTCTCCTCCCCAAGCCAATCTACTGTCAAGGAAGTTGATTGCTTGAACTAAACCAGTTAGCTGTTAGTGTTGTTTCCAAAGAAATTGCAACCGGTTCACTAAGTTTTAATGAATTGCTTCATTAACACTTAATGATATATCAAACACCACCATTAACTATTAATGATAATCGAGACATGACAAGTGCATAATGCCAATACTAGATGTTATATTATATAGTGTGTGACTTTCTAGATTAACTACCTAATAGCTGACAGATAATAGCAAAACCCTTTTAACGTTGGCCAAATCATCTCGACCCACCACGAGAATCTCTCCATGTTTTGACAACATTCTAAAAGGTCTTGGGAATCACCTAGCAACTAGGGATGGCAATTGCAATCGAAACCATGGGGAACCAAACCGAAACCAAATTGGTCAACACGGTTAAAAACCATTTGACTGAATAATGGTTTGGTTTGGGGAAAAATTGAATACTATTTCAATGGGTATGGTTTGGTTATAATTTTCACTAAATCTAAATTGAAACCCGAACCGAATATGTAGGTAACCGAACCAAACCGAACCAAATATATATATAATAGATATTTATTTATTTAATATATTATATATACACAATATATATATTGACTAATGCATTTTTTTACAAGTATTTTAACTAATGCATTACGAATATATAAAATATTTAACATTTATAAAATAATTAACAAATAAAAATAAAACCTAATCTTAAATTATTTTATTTTTTAAAATCAAATAATTATATCCAATAAGTTTCAAGTTAATTTGTAACTTTATGCAAGAAGAATGTAACTTTATTAGAGCAACTCCAATGTTGGACATCAAATCCAACCATAATTTGATGTTCAATAGTGTTTTACACCAAAATTTTCAACACTAAATTGGTGTAAAAGAAAATCTTTAAAGAATATTCTATAAATAAATATTTAATAAATATAAATTAATTTATTTAACTTAGTATAATATAAGAATAGAAAACATTTTATTTTTAAGCCATGTTGTTGTTGTTTTTATTTTAAACTTTTTTTTCTATTTTCATCATATATTTTTAATTTAAGTTAATGGAAATGTTATTGCTTTTTATTATAATATTGAGTTTTTGCATTACGAATATTTTCTTTCTATTAAGTAATTATTAAAATAAAAAACTTTCATATACATAAACAAAAATAGTTCATTTTATATTAACATGGTATTAATAAAATATATTCAATATTATATTCATTTTATAGATCTTAATAAAATATTTACATATGTATATATTTTTTATAAAAATTTAATTTATATTCTAATTATTAATCAAAATATACAAATATAATAAAAGTGATAAAGGATATAAAGGGAATAAGTTGTTTTGAAGTTATACAAAGAGGGGTAAAATTGGAAATAAAATAAAAAATGAAATTTGGTGTTGGTGAATAGTATAACACCAAATTTGGTGTTATACTATTCACTCAATACCAAATTTGGTAATTGAAAATTGTGCCCAACATCAAAATGGTGTATTCGTTAGAGAGCTCTTCAACGTCAAATTGAAGTTGGCACTGGAAATGGTGTATTTCTTGGATTGCTCTTAGAGTTTGTATTTGTTTGTTGTAGAGTTATAAAAAAATTTTATGAATACTATTTACAAGAGTTTGTCTTTGTTTGTTAGTATGGATCAAACTAAAAAAATCATGGTTAAAACCGAAACCAAATGGTTTGGTTATGGTTTTTAATATTTAAAATCAATGGGTAATGGTTTGGTTTTGGTTTTAGTAGTTTAAGCTTGGTTTGGTTATGGTTTTGGCAAAATTTGAAACCAAATCAAACCATTGTCAACCCTATTAGCAACTACCCAGCACAATATATAAGGTAATGGAGTCAAACTTAAAATGAGCCTATTACAATTGATGATTATTGTATAATATAACCCTTCCCTCACTCAACGTCCCAACCAAGTGAAAGTCATAGCACGATAAACTCACAAACTCAATAACTATGTGTCAAATCTTATCATTATGAGTAGATGACACATTAGAAAAACACTTTCCTAATTAATCATATTGTCTTAGCCAAGAACTTTCCCATTATACTAACAATAGATCACATAGGACGTTCGCCTCACTAAAATGAATGTGACAAATCCTATCCCTAAGCACCTGTCTTCATGCACCAACAATATGGAACCACATAGATGAGCATCTCTATCTTGCAATTGGATGGTTTAACGCATTAGTAAATCCCTCACAGCAATACACAAGACAACTATGTCATCTCAAGTCAAAGAATTAGTTACACAATCGCAACTTGATGACAATATCATTATCCAAAATGCCATGTGATCAATCATCAGTGTTACATTAAGTGCGTTGTTCTCCAACAATCACCCATGAATTTACTAAAGACATCCTCACGTCATATGGTATGTGACTCATCACTCTTAACCATTAGTATCTCATACTAATCAAGGTAATAAACATTGTATCAGTCCATACTCAACTAATTAGAGTCCCCATCCGCTTAATCTAAGGATTAGGAATATTTAAAAAATCTCATTATTAGAAAGTCTTATCACATATTCTTAACAAATGCAAAAACTAAATCGAACCTGATTGGTACATAACTATAACGCTTTATTTATCATATGAGAAACCATTCAAGACATCTACAAAACGAATTACATGGATATCATCTCTCGAAAACGATAATCGAACATCTCAAACATGATCGAAAACATACTAAGATTTGCATCAACTGAAATACTTAAATATATGCTAAAATATGTTACATTCAGCAAAATGAGCTTATTCTTCAACTATCTCATTTCCCTTAGAGCCACTTGTCGAACTTAGAACATTTGAATATTCCAAGAACACAATTCAATTAGAAGATTAATCTTCTAGTGTGAACTTCGAAACAGGTTATATATCATAGAATTGAATTGATATGGCACACACCAAAAGGAGGGGTGAATTGGTATAATTAAATAAATTCTTTTGAGAAGTAAAAACAAAAATTGGTTAAAGAAAAATTTATCAATGAATAAACTAAGTCAAAAGAGCAAGGATGCAAACATAAAACAGAAAAGATCAATAGCAGTGAAGACACAGATTTATAGTGGTTCAGCCTTCCAAACTTAGTCCACTACCTTAGCTATCCACTAAGGATTTTATAAACAATTTCACTATCAAACCCCCTACTCAATATGAGCAGGTCCTCTAATCCTTGACTAGGCAGAGTTACAACCTCCTAATTTAATGGGCCCTCTAACTACTGTTAGGAAAAATACAGAAAATGAAGTAGAGATTCTAAAAGTACAACTCTTAGTTACAAGCTCTCTCTTTAAATAAATGATCGAGGCTTAAAGGAATAGAACAGTAAGATATCAAAACCTCTTAAATGGAAGTACAGAGAGAAAAAAGTAAAACGCTCGATGTAACAGTGAAGGCACAGTCGTTTAAGATATTCAATGAGATTCAGCAGCCTTCAATGCGTCTTCAACCACCTATTTATAGTTGATGGTGGGCAAGTTCAAAATTTGGACCGTTGTGGGTGGTTGGGCGAGCATTTAATGCGCTAAAAACTAGCCGTTATAAGTTTCTGTGAGATACATAGTCGACAGAGAAAATAGGTTAGTCGACTATTTTATCAAATAAAGCTAAGCATAGTCGATAGACAGAAAGTGATAGTCAACTATTTTTTAATACAAAAATCCCATAGTCGATAGATACAAATGTATAGTCGACAGATGTGAAAATGTGAAGAAAATTTTGAATGTACAGAACAAAAATAGTCGACAGATGAAAAGCCAGAGTCGACTATCCTTACTTGATAGTCGACAGATTAAAAAATAGTCGACAGATGCCTCACATAATCGACAGATCAAACCAGCATAGTCGACTATCCTTATACATAGTCGACTATCCTTAACAGCATAGTCGACTATTCTAAGGCATAGTCAACAGAATGAAACATATAATCAACTATCCTTTTGAAAACATAGAAAACTTTAACAAATCCTCATTTTGATCTTTTTGAAAGCAATTTGAGATTATCAAAAGTATATTTTGAAATAAACATCACTCAACCAAACTCAATATTTCTTCTATAGGATTTCATATCTTGCTTCAAAATTCATGTATTACAAATTTGTTTTCTCATTCATATAATCCATACCTTGCTTCAAAATTCACATATTAAAAAGTTATTTTCTCATTTATATAATCCATACCTTGCTTCAAAATTCACATATTAAAAAAGTTATTTTCTCATTTATATAATCCATATTGTAGAGATTGATTTTCATATAGTCATTATCAAAACCATTTTATTACTAAGAGTAAAATATCAATATACATGCATGAACATGTATAAAATGTACGAGAAAACAACAATAACTATTTCGAAGTGCCTCGTGAACGTGTCAACCTCCTCCAACGAGAGTTTTCTCAATGGCGCGTGCATAGCACCTCTCGGGAGATCCCTAATCATGTCACCTCGGCCCAACCTTACAAAACTCATGCATAACACCACATCCGTTATCCCTTAGACTCACATTCTTTCTCACAAGAACTTTCTCACAGTGCACGCATAGCGCATCTTGAGGGATATCCAGACTTTTACCCTCAGGCAACAACAGATAGATACAATAGTATAGCCACACGGACTTTATGAATGCAACAATTTGAAAGCCAGCAACATATATTTTTCAAGAAAACACATTTCGAATATGCCACACAATTTCACGTAAAAAGGACAATAGGAATTTGCATACAGGAGTCTTTACACAAAACACATTTCATGCAATAGGACTCTCACATAAGAGAAAAATAAGGTTTGGAGTATAGGAGCCTTACCTTGAAGGTTTACTTTTGGAAGTTATTGTTCACAGCCAGCGGACCTAGGTTTCTGCAAAAAATATAAGTTTCGATAAACCAAACCCTCAATTTTTCTACATAAGGTTGAAGGATATTAAATGAGGGACATAACTACAAAATTTCAAGGCAAGAGAACCCCTCACATGCCCTAAGAAGTTTGCCCATGCGCCTTCACATGCAACCCCTTCCCGACACATGTATTACACGCGTCGCCCTTATATTTCGAACACCTTTGCATAGTTTTTGTATTTCGACCATAACTCCCTCATTATAACTCCAATTTGACCTCCCATTTGAATCTACAGGTCCCTCTTTTCCCCTTCTATAGGAATATTACAAAAAATCAAACTTATCTCGTTGTTTTTCTGATTATTTGGGACTAATTCCAACGAAGACCCAAAACTCCAATGAGACTCGTTCTCCTTTGCTTCTCCTCCGATTTCTTCCCTTCTTTTTGTAGAATTTCCTCTCCTCCCCCCCCCCCTCAAGAATAAGATCCTCACCTTAAAATTTCTCAATCCTCAAACTCACTTGGAATGGTTTGTGAGCAACCTCATGGCCTTATTTATAGATTTTTCGGGCCAACCACGCGTCACCACTTATCTCTAGACTTGATTTAAATAAGGTTTAAACTCCAAAGTGATCCAAACCTATAATGGAATGTTGTTTGAAATCTAAATCTATATCAGAATGAGTTTTGAAATCCAAAGTGATTCAAAACTATATTGGAATAAATTTTGAAATTCAAGGTAATTTATTACGCTAATACCCCAAGCTTCTTCCCAATGCTATTTAGGCCTTTATTTTAAGTCATGAAGCTTTGATATTTTTACCACGTGAACCCCTAAGTCCCATGCTTCTCAATTGGCCCAACAAATTTAGAAAAATATCATTTTCAACCACTTTTCAACTAGAATCAAAATTACACTTAGGCCCCAAATGCATGTTTCGATCCCAAACCCTTTTATTTCATCCCGTAACCACTTAAGGATTATTCTATTCACAAAATTAGAGCCTCCTCAGGGTTCCGTGGACTGTTTAGAAGTCTCTTACCATCACTTGGTCTTTCAGGCTATAGCTTAGTTGTATCGGGAACTGTCTTTATTCTAATTGCTTTCAATTTCATAAATCTCGTCTAGAGACACTCGTTGATGTCATGTCCTTTTCTTTAGACATCTAAGTTCCAGGGCACTCTTTGCCACCGATTCGGCAATTTATTTTTCTATTAAACCAATTTTTCGATATACAAACTCGTTTAATTTACGTGGCAACCTCTTGAAAACATGGGGTATTACCCAACTCTAGTATTAGGGCACATCACTAACACTTATAAGTCGTCCCTTCAGGTTAAATGTTGTATAGATTATTTAATTACACGCTTATTAAAAATTAAAGAGATTAAACACTACCGAACCTAAACACTATTTTAATAACGTTTTAGAAAAGCTCCGCCTCCCAACTTTTCTGAAAATGTTGTTACCAGCTTATTTCGTTGACCAAATATTTTATGATTTTACCCTACAAGAACTCTAATATTTCCAACTCTCTTTGCCCTTAAACATTTTCCAACCCATCATCGCCTCCGGCTTCCATCGTAGCATTGCCACCTTCAACCCATCGTCGTCACCTCTATCTCCTTATTTGTCACCTCCATTGCCGTCTCCAGCTTCCATCGCGGCATCACCGCCTCCACCAAGTCGCCTTCACCTGCATTATCGCATTCTCTATCTCCATCCGTCATCATTTTCTCTCTCTCTATATATATATATTAATATCTATTGTATTAATATATTTAACATTTTTATGAATTAAACCTAAATTTAAACATAAAATATTGTATTAATATATTTTTTAATAATTATATATAATTTATCGACATCTAATAGTATAATTTTTATTAGTTGGACATAAATTTATAATTTATTTTTATTAAAAATTAGTATTTTTATGAATTTTATTTGTATTATTCAGCAACATATTCATTTTAGTTTTTTTTGTTAAGTTCTGATAAGTTATTAGATTTTTTAAACTAAACACATAACTATATAAATAATAGCTTAAAATAGATTTATCTAAACATATTATCAACTTAAACACTAGTTAACTTAAAAACTTTACCTAGATTTTAAGTAGAAAAGTTTATAAGCCATCTTAAAAAACGCTAAGCCAAACACTATCTTAAAGAGCTTAAATATTATCTAACAACATTTTAGAAAAGCTCCCCCTAGTTTTTCTCAAAACGTTGTTCATAGCTTATTTAGTTAACCAAGTATTTTACAATTTTGCCCCCCAACAATTATCATATTTCCAACCCTATCCATCTCTTCCTTCTCCTTCCATCTTTTCTCCCTCTATATTTCTCAAAACATATTTCCAACCCTATCCATCTTTTCTTTTTCCTTCCATCTTTCCTCCCTCCGTATTTCTCAAAACTCTATATGCCCTTCCCCCATCTCCTTCTCGTCACCGTCTCCATCTCCTTTGTAACATTCCGCATCAAGTGATATGAAGGATCGAAACAACTTACCCTGATGGCTTACGCAAACTTCCTAGGGGGTCACCCATCCTTGAGCTTCCCCAGCTCAAGCACGCTTAAATCGAGAGTTTTTTGTCTATATTCAGCCCAAAAGGTATCCAGTTGGTGTTATTTTATTTCTTACTTATTCTCAATATATACTACCCGTCTCTAGACTCTTGGGGTATTACATTCTCCCCCCCTTAAATACATGACGTCCTTGTCATGCGACCTTACAACTGGTCCCATATTTTCTCCCCTTTGGGGGCTGCCATCCTAGAAGCATGCCAGAAGTCGTTCCTTGTATAGGCCCTCGAGCCCCGGCGCCACTCCCCACCCTCATCGGACCGTCTTCCCCAAAAGTCAGCTCTGATACCACCTGTAACATCCCGTATCGAGCGATATGAAGGAACAGAACAACTTACCCTGATGAGCCTACGCGAACTTCCCAGAGGGTCATCTATTCTTGAGTTTCCCCAACTCAAACACGCTTCATCAGGGAGTTCTTTACCTACATTCAACCCAAAAAATATTTAGATAGTGTTATTTTCTTCCTTACTTATCTTCGATATATACTACCTGTAACACCCCGCTTTTCTCTTACCGAGAGTGTCACTATGCTGGGGCCCAAAACATACATAATTTATTTTTTTCTTTCTTTCCCGGTACATAACTTAAACCTTAAGTACCGAGTTTCAAACAAAACCCCCAGCAAATCATTAAAAATGCGGAAGCGATAATTGAAACCTGATATGGTACATAATCAACTCATTTTATTTATAACATAAGAATTCGTACCATAATTAACATCATATCCTCAATATTGAAATACATAAATACATGGAGATTCCATAATATTCTAACAAGGCTAAACATCAATAAAGCATAAGCTAAAATATATCCGAGCCAGCTCTCTGAATCCATCGGCTACGCCATCACATGCCGTCATATCTCAACCTGCTCCTTGCCCTAACTGCAAGTCTAAAACTGGAACGTGGAATGTTCCAGGGGCATAACCCATTAGAAGATGAAACTTCTAGTGAGGGTCTAAAACATATATATGAATGCATGATGTAATAACATGAACGACATTTGCCCTTAGTGTAACTTTCCTAGCCCGCAAGCCGGGTTAGGAATCCTAGGCAAATCCCGAACTTCTGTAGGATAAGCCTAACGTTATTCCCTCAACGCTCTTGGGTAATTACGGCTACATTCTAGGGGCGACATCTCATTCCCATGCACAGATATCAATATGACAATAATATCATGCTATGTAATTATCACGACTTTCAATGTAATATGACAAAATGAACATTATATTCATAAATAGCATGCATATATAACAATCATATAAATATAAGTTCTTGTGAGAAAACCACTCACTAAATCATACTTAGGATAGAACAACTCACCTTTTGAGATAAACTTACATTTTCTCGAAAAGCGTGCATCATCTTGATATGCGTGCCCCGCCCTGATTTTTGTGCCAACTCTCAAAAGTTGCACCAATCACATCATCTCGATCACCTCAATCATAAAATAATATTTAATCCCTAAATATCCTCAATATTCCATTTATTTCCTATTTTCCTTCATTTTCCTTCATTTTTCCTTCTAAAAGTCCCAATAATTATATCAAGACTATTTCCTCAAATCTATCTTCACAAAAATTCATAATATGCTATGAACTTCAAAGGAAAAATACTGGACTTACCTGGATGGTGCGTTTTCATGCAAAATAAGGAACTTTGATGCTAGAATCGAGACCTATAGAACTCCAAATTGAAATATGTTTTTACAGGACCTAAATCTCGATTTTAGAGGAATTTAGAATTTTTTTCAGAATTTTTGGAGTCAGGACACGCCCGTACTCGCCCAAACAAGGTTCTCCACGTGCCCCCACTCGCAGGGCCCAGCTGGCGCGTGTGCCCCACGCGCCAGTCTTCTTCAACATCCAACTCGTCGGACTGGTGCGCTGCCTTTCGTTTAATGGCCATATCTCCTTCATCCGACCTCCGATTGACCCCCCGTTTGAACCTATGGCTTCCTCTTTTAATCCTCTACAAGATGATACCAAAAAATCCCACAAACAGAGCCATTTTCAGACTGCTCGAAGCTATTTTCCGGCGATTTTTTCGACGAAGCTCCATATCTCCTTCATCTCTCAACAAAAATTGCTCAAAATTCACAGGAATGATCCTCTGGACATGGGGAACAAAAGCCCCTTATCTGTTGCTCTCAATTTTTGCCCAAACTCTCAGATCTGAGAGTTTAATTTTTCACTCCATTCGGTTTATTCAAAAACCTCTATTTATAGGCAACCCTGACCCTCCAAATGCTTATGGTTGGTCGATCCAACCTCCCTGAGGCTTCTACCTGCCCCAGATTAGTCTAAAAACGCCACCAAACATGAATTCAACGTATTGGAATTTCATCCACAAAACAGCCAAAAATCATGCAAAATTAGTCATCATCTTGGTCAATGTCGGCCTAAACTCGACCCAAGAGCATCCTAGGCCACTTTCCTCGAGTCTCTCACCACTGAATTCGGTGATGGGAGGTGATAGAGAAAGCTTGGTCGGCCATGGCAGATTTGCTCCATCTTCAACTTTTGAAAATTGCACTTTAACCCCTATCTTTTCTCATTTGAACTTTTGGTCCTTTCCTTGACGCCCCTAAACTTCCCAATACTGCCATTGCGACCTATAAATTCTATACTTTTCATTGCATCCCCGAAGATTCTGAAAAAAATATCATTTCGACCTCCTTCCGGCAAAATTAAGAAATTACACTTAGGCCTAAATCTTCGTTTTGGCCCTAAACCTCTTCGTTTCTTCCTGAAACCACTGAAGGGTTGTTTCTTATGAAAAATCGAAGCCTCTTCAAGCTTCCGTTGACTTCCAGGAAGTCGTTTATAACAATTCGGTATTGTAGCCTAATTGGCAGCTGCAGTTTTGCTGTACCGAAAACTGTTCCCGATCCAATTTTTTTCGGCACCATAAATCCTATCTCGGGATACTTGTTAATGCCACATCATTTTCCTTTGGCATCTCGGCTCCAGAGCACTCCCGGCAGTCGATTTGGTCAATTTTTTGGGCTATTCAGATACCAATTTTCTCTGAAATCCCATTTCTCTAATAAATTGCTTCTTTTTAATTAACCCAAATTTCTCGGGTATTACACTACCCTTCTCTGGGCTCTGGGGGTATTACATCCTTCATGGCAGCTGCCACCTCCAACCTCATCCCCATCACCATCGCCTCAATCTTCGTCCATCGCCATCGCCACCCATCTCTATCGCAATCATCGCCTCCGTCACAGTCATTGCCTTCATCGTCACCTCCTCTCTCCCCTACCCTTCTCTATGTGTATGTGTATATATATTATATTTAACATATATATTTTAATATCTCAACATATATATTTAATGTTTTTATAAATTAAATCTAAATTTAAACATATTAATATATTTTTAATAATTATATATAATTTATCAACATTTAATGGTAAAAATTGTATCAATTGAACATCAATTTATAATTTATTTTTATTAAAAATAATATTTTATAAATTTTATTTGTATTATTCAGTAATATATCATTTTTAGTCTTTTTGTTAAGTTTTGATAATTTTATTAGATTTTTTAAATTAAATACATAACTATATAAATGATAATTTAAAGCAAACTTATTCAAATATATTATCAATTTAAAATCAATTTTAAAAGACTTTCAATTAGAAAGACTTAAAAAGCCCTCTAAAAAAAGCAAGGCAAACGCCCCCTAAACATTAGATCCTACATGTCTTAACAATTTTTAACTTGAAGCGGCAGAGAAGTTCCATAGCCAGAGCCGGGGGGATAGAGATATTAAATTAAGCTGCTTCTTCTTCTTCTTTCTTCTTCTTCTTCTTCGTGCATTCTGCCAGCTTTACCTTTGCCTCTTAATTGTTCTTCTTATTAACTAATCATACACTAATCATGGGGATGGATCAAGGCCTCAGCAGGAAGATGAGAAGAGTTTTCCTCGTACTCAACGTCATCCTCCTCGCCATAGGCAACTGCGGCGGCCCTCTCATCATGCGCCTCTACTTCCTCCACGGCGGCGCTCGAATCTGGCTCTCCAGCTGGCTCGAAACCGGCGGCTGGCCTATCAATTTCATCCCCCTTCTTGCCGCCTACCTCCAACGCCGCCGCAAGCAAGGCTTGGCCGCCACCGCCGTCCTCATCAAGCCCCCCGTCTTCTGGGCGGCCGCCGTCATCGGCGTCCTCACCGGCTTCGACGACTACCTCTACGCCTACGGTCTGGCGAAGCTCCCGGTGTCCACTTCGTCGCTGATCATCGCCTCCCAGCTGGGCTTCACGGCGCTCTTCGCCTTCCTCCTGGTGAAGCAGAAGTTCACGTCGTACACCGTGAACGCCATCGTGTTGCTGACCATCGGTGCCGGAGTTTTGGCTCTGCACACGAGCGGCGATAGGCCGAAGGGCGAGTCGAACAAGGACTACTCCATGGGGTTCGCGATGACGGTGGCCGCGTCGGCGTTGTACGGGCTGATTCTGCCGATGGTGGAGCTGACGTACAAGAAGGCGAAGCAGGCCGTGACCTACACGCTGGTGTTGGAAATTCAGGTGGTCATGTGTTTCTTTGCCACTCTTGTTTGTACCGTCGGCATGGCCATTAACAATGACTTCAGGGTACTCTCTCTCTCTCTCTCTCTCTCTCTCTCTCTCTCTCTAGCTACCAAATTTCCTAATTCATCTCCTGCACTATCTATTGGAATTCAGTGGTGTGGGACGTCCGCAAAAAAACATAATCCCAAGATGTTAAATTGGAATCTTAGTGAGTTTTACTTGTTTTTAATGTTTACCATTATACCTTGAGTGACATAATGTTTTTAATGTTAAAATAAAACAGATTAATTAAAGATAAATTCTAAAATATGAGTTCTGATTGAAATCTTTTAAAATGGGAAATGCTGAAAATGGGGATACTTTTTACAAATTTTGTTTACGGATTGCAGCATTTTTGTAACATTTTAGGTTAATTTTTGTTTACGGATACTTTTACATTTTATTTTTATTACATTTTTGTAGTTATATGTTATTTTATATGTTTACAGATTGCAACATTTTTTTTTCTTTAATTTTTCAATTTTAATGAGGGAAAAAATTATAACAAATCACTAATTGCAGTGGTAGTGCAAGGTGGGATGACACCTTGAAATAAAACAATTACGAGTTAAGAGCACCAGTGGAAGTGGCACTGGGTCTCTTTAAGCAAGCCCAATGGCGAAGCTTGCCCGTGCATTTTAATCTAGATTATCAGAACTTGTTAATTTGCTTCACTTGCCTTTGCACATATTTAAGTAAAATTATCTAGAAGAAGTCATTATAATTACTTTATCACTTGAGTAACCTTTTCTCACACTTACGAGAGGTGAAGTTTTAGCTAACACAAAGTTTTTCTTTTTATTAATAAGAATTCATAGAGTTTTGAATTGTCTTGACAACCTAGCCTCGATCTCCCATCCAATGCAGGCCATTGCGAGAGAAGGAAGAGGGTTTGAGCTGGGAGAGACCAAGTATTACGTGGTGTTGTTTTTCAGTGGCATAATCTGGCAGTGCTTCTTCCTAGGCGCAATAGGAGTCATCTTCTCCGGCTCGTCTCTACTCTCTGCAATCGTTATCGCCGTTCTTCTCCCGGTGACAGAAGTCTTGGCCGTCATATTCTACAAAGAGAAGTTTCAGGCGGAGAAAGGCGTTTCTCTGGTTCTGTCTCTGTGGGGTTTTGTTTCCTACTTCTTTGGCGAGATCAAACATGACAATCAGAAGAGTACCGAAACTCAACCGCTGGAGACTGAGATGTCACAGAGCACTGTGGCCAATATCCCATGAACGGTTGGTTGGATCCTGTCTTGTCGTGTCATTGAATATAGAACAAAGCCATTTAAGTTCTTAAAGCAACTTTTTCGAGTGTATCGGAAGGGTATCTTGTAAAAGACCAATTCCGGCCACAACTAAATTAATTCAAAATACAGATAATCACAAGCCTTAAAGTAATTAATGACCATATGTGTTTGCGGTCATATCCTCCCTAATGTAATTATATCTTTATATATCATATCGTGTCTATGGATTTCTTATTCTGTGCAACACCATGCACGGAAAAGTAAAAGTAGGTGGCTGGAGATGGCATAGCTTGTATAAGTCTTTCGGTAAAAATATAAATATATATTTTATTCAAACACTTTAATAACTTAAAAAATAATACAAAACTTTTAAGCCGATACTTAAAAGATCCATTACAAGCCGAGTGGTAATTAGATCTATAGCGAGATAGAGCATTGAAAGTAGTTCGAGTTGAAGCCGTCGCCGCGGCCATCATCTTATGGACACGTTTGTTGTGTTTCAGCAATTCGAGTCGACACATAAAAATAAATTATAGTTATATTTACATCTATCATTAAAGTTTGTCTGAAAGGCGAAAAATCAAATTCCGGATATTTTCCTCACCAACCTATAATTCTCGTGTTATGACAAGATAACTCTCAACCAAAAAACTCAAAACATTAATCACAGAAGATTCAATACTGCAACATGCACTAAACAAAATAAAGCAAACACAAAACGCCAGAAAAATTTTACCGTAGTTCACCCATTAATGAGGGCTACGTCCACGTTGAGCTTCGGCAAAGAGAGCTCACCCCACTATTGGGACAAAAACGATTACAACCTCAGTATTCACAGATTCACTCTCAAATCTCACTGTACAAAAACAATTCTCACCTTAAATCGGCCCCATAACCACAGAATTAAAGGTTAAAGGCACAAACCCTAAAGAGAAAATATACATTCGAAACTATATAGAGTGAGAAAAAACAACACAGAGAATGAACTGAGCAAACCAAACACGAGGAAGGTAATCGGAGGCTGTGCGCGCTGCTGATCTCGTGGCCACTGTAGAGAATATAAAGAAGACACCAGTGGTGGAGATCAAGTTGTATAAAGGCACAGCAAGCAACATTGACGATCAGGTAAGCACCAGGCAAAACGACAAGGTAAGTACGCCAAGTAAATAGCAAAAGGGATTGTCGTTTTGGCCATCCGCTCAGGGCCCAAAACGCTTCCGTTTTGGGTGGTCCCGAGGGTTGCCAAAATGACCGTCATGCCCCTCAGTTAAATGCAGCGTTTTGAAGCTTCACATAAATATAACAATCTCCACCTTGAAGCTTCAACCTTTTAGGGACAAGTCCACAACAATGCAGTATGCTACAATCTTTGCCTTCATTACTCATGTTGGTTGTTCCTTCAACCAACTGTGACATGCAGCAAGCCCAAACAGTGTTTGAACTTGGCTGTAGTCACAATCTTTGTTCCCATATCAGCTGGGTTGTTTTCTGTAGGGACCTTTTGGATAATTACCTTTCCTTTAGCCATTTGGTCCCTTACATAATGATATTTTACATTTACATGTTTTGTCATTTCATGGTAAACAGGATTCTTACATAAATGTATAGCACTTTGGCTATCAGAAAAAACTACCACCTTACCACGTAACATCTGAATTTCTGTCAAGATGCCTTGAAGCCAAATAACTTCCTTAAAAGCATCAATTACAGCGACATACTTAGCCTCAATAGAGGATAGAGCCATCAGAGGCTGTAACTGAGACTTCCAGCTGATACAATTACCACTTAGGGTAAAATAATAAGCTGTAGTGGACTTCCTTGAATCTCGATCTTCTGCAAAATCAGAATCTACAAACCCTACCAAATCAAGTGCATCAGTTCTTTTCATGTAATTTAAACCAACATTTAAAGAGCCGTTAATATATCTTAGCAGAAATTTTAAGGCTTCCCAATGATGTTTCCCAGGATTAAACATATATCTACTAAGTAAAGAGATTGAAAAAGTAAGGTCTAACCTAATACTAATCATGGAATACATGATAGTTCCAATTACATTAGCATAAGGGATGGATTCCATTTTTAATCTTTCAGAATCTAACGTTGGACATTGGGCTTTAGACAAAATAAAGTGACCTCCTAAAAGTGTATTTACTGGTTTGCAATTTGACATTCCAAATTTCTATACAGCCTTTAATAAGTAATCATGTTAGTGAATCTTTAGACAATTTTTACTTCTGTTTCTCTCAATTATCATCCCTAAAACTTTCCTAGCAGATCCTAAATCTTTCATATCAAAGTTTGTGTTGAACATTGATTTTAGTTCATCAATCTTAGACTTGGATTTGCTAATCAATAAAATGTCATCAACATACAGTAACAAATATACAAGGATATCAGAGAGAATGTAGTAAAAAGTACAATTATCATATTCACTCCTCACAAAGCCAATCCCAATTACAAAATTATCGAATTTCTTGTACCATTGATGTGGGGATTATTTTAGACCATACAGAGACTTTTTTAACAAACAAACATAATCAGGATTTTTTTGTTAACATAACCAACAGCCTGTTCCATGTAGATAAGTTCTTCTAAATCTCCATATAAGAAGCTAGTTTTAACATCAAGCTGTTCTAATTCTAGATCATACTGGACAACTATTGTAAACATCATACGAATGGTTTTAAACTTAACAATAGGTAAAAAAAATTCAGTATAATCAATGCCTTCCCTCTGTGTAAAACCTTTAGCAACTAATCTAGTTTTGAATCTAAGGGGATCAGTGGGTAACATACCTTCTTTGATTTTGAACAGCCACTTACGCTTCACCAGCTTTTGTTTCTAAGATCTTGGGACCAACTCCCAAGTGTTGTTGGTTATCAAGGATGTCATTTCTTCCTCCATAGCATACTGCCACTTTGGGCTGTCTTGAGACCTGATAGCCTTCTCATAAGAGGTAGGCTCATTGCCTCTCAATTCCATGCCTGCCACCAAGGCACAATAAACAAGGTCTGAATATGCATACCTAGTAGAGGGACTTACAGACCTCCTACTCCTATCTCGGGCTAACTGATAGTCCCTTGAGTTTTGCTAAGGGGAGTCATGATGCTCCACCTCAGCCTCAGGGACTTTAGTTGATTCCTCCTTATCACTTTCATGATCAGAGGATGAGTCACTTCTAGGGTTGGGACTGACAGAGGTTGGGGTAGCAGGCAAATCAGGCATTCCTGATGGTTGCTCCACCTGAAAGTGGGTATTACTTCCTATCACATCATCTTCTAGGATACTAGGTTTAGGATCTGTTTCTATGTTTTCTAGTTTGCAAGGGAAAACACTTTCATTAAATATAATATCCCTGCTTATAATTATTTTTACTCCTCCAGAACTCTTATCCCATAACCTATAGCTTTTAGTTCACTACAAGGAAAAGTGGTATTGGCGGCGAAGTTTTCCCGGCGGTTTTATGAATTGTCGGGAAAACATCACCATTACCGGCGGTTTTAAAAACCGCCGGTAAAACGTTAGCATTACCGGCGGTTTATAAAACCGCCGGTTATGGAGTCAACATGACCGGCGATTTATAAAACCGCCGGTTATAGCATACACATCTCCGGCGGTTTTATAAAACCGCCGGTGATTTTGACCATAACCGGCGGTTTTTAAACCGCCGGTTATGTTTTCCCTTCACCGGCGGTTTTAAAACCGCCGGGGATAGTATCTATATAATCCCGTCCTTAACCCCTTCGATTTCTTCCAAAATCCCCCCCCTGCAAACCCTAACCGGTTCTCTCCTTCGATCACCCTCGCGCCTCGCTGCCTCCCTCGATCACCCTCGCGCCTCGCTGCCTCCCTCGATCACCCTCGCTCTCTCGCTCGCCTCGCCTCGCCCTCCCTCGCTCGCTCGCCTTGGCTCGCCTTCCCTCGCTCACTCTCAGTCGGCCTCGCCCTCCCTCGCTCACTCTCAGGCGCTATCGCCCTCGGCCTCGCCCTCCCTCGCTCACTCTCAGGCGCTATCGCCCTCGGCCTCGCCCTCCCTCGCTTACTGATCAGTCGCACATGCAATCAGAGAAGTGGTGATTGGAATTGGGGTAAATTACAGTTCGATTGCTCCGCGATAGTTGTTCTTCCTTGATCAGGTTTGTCTCCAGCTTGTGTATAATGTATCTCTATACGTATGAATCTTGCGTGTTATCCCAGATCCTCTGTTTCTCCGTTCCAGATCAGTAGCATCATCTATGTTATGATTTGATTGTGCTTTGTGCTTTGATTTTGTTTTACCAGTTAGTGGTGATGCTATGATATGCTTCTGCTTTGTGCTTTGATTTTGTTTTACCAGTTAGTGGTGATGCTATGATATGCTTCTGCTTTGTGCTTTGATTTTGTTTTACCAGTTAGTGGTGATGCTATGATATGCTATGATATACGTTTGCAGTAGTTTCTTATTCGGGCATTGTCAAACCCTAAAAATGGCAGTCAAAAGGCCCAATTAATTTTTTTTTTCAGCAACATTAATGAATGCGCACTAATGGAGCTGAAAAATTATTATTTTGAAATGCACATGTAACTCTAATTTATTTGAGTTAGAGCATCTTGAGCAAGATGAAAGTGAATGATCTTTGAAAATTATATGCATTACCAAATTGATATCCCATTCGACTCGATCGAATAAATGTTTAAAAATTCATAAGATTTTGTAAAACTTCTTTTAACTTAAAAGCTAATATCAAAAGGTAATTTTGCAGAACTCTTAAATAGTAAGGGAAGGTAATATTATTTTGAAAGGTGAGGAATTCTCAGAAGGTGTACCAAAATTTGAGGGCTAAGTGTAATTTAGTAAAAAATGAAAGGCGGCTTCCTAATCCTATCTCATCCTCACAGCTGCCTTGGAGCAAAAACCATCGTCACCATTAGGTTGATTCTTAAATAAAAGACTATATATATATAGATTTCAATTACCTTAACTATATATATAGGTTCTTTATTATTAGTCAGCAGGGAGGGAGACCTCCTCTTCCTTTCAGTGGGGATTTTTTTGATTGAGGGCACTGCCTCTATTTCAATAATGCCTTTCCTATATATTCCTGGAAAGATATTATTGGGTCCCATAATCACTCTTCGCAAATTTCCTAATTAGGCCTTGATTCGGTGGCTCATGCATGTTTTAGGCCTTGTTTGGCTCTTGATTTGGTGGCTCACGGATAGGATATCTCAAAAGTGGGGGGGTGGTCTGTCATGTCAATAAAGTATTTTTTTTAAACATTTTTTTATTTTTTAAATAATAGTTTAATTTTCAAATATATTATTCTTATAAAAGTTGCATAATTCAATCTTTGAATCCTTATTTTTAGCAGGTTTGATATATAAATTATTTTAATGGAGCTGAATAAGAGTTGGATTAACATATCAAACAGGCTAGATCCTCGATACGAACAAGGAATTCAGGAGTTTATTCAGTTTGCCTATAGACATAAGTCTCCTGGGGCAAGCATATATTGTCCGTGTATTAAATGTGTTAACAGATATTTTCATAAACGAGATGTTGTGGAGGAACATCTCATTTTGAATGGGTTTGACACTAATTACATAATATGGACGGTTCATGGAGAGTTATATGTGCCTCGTCATAGTCGAGAAGAATTTCAAGATCAGGAATGTAATATTGGAGATGATATGGTGGGAATGATACATGATGCACATGGAGTTCCCATAAACAATGCTGGAAGTAGTGAAGAAGCTACGAGATTCTATGAATTGTTGGAGAAGGCAGAAACAGAGTTATGGCCTGGTTGTAAGAACTTCACGACATTATCATTTATTGTTCGTTTACAACACTTGAAGGTATTGGGTGGGTTGTCGGATAAAATATTTGATATGTTGCTTGAGTTGTTGAATGAGGCATTTCCAGAAGGAGTGTCATTGCCACGATCGTATCGGGAGGCTAAGAAATTGAGTGAGGATTTAGGTTTTAAGTACTATAAGTACGATGCATGCCCTAACAATTGTATGCTCTTTTGGAAAGATGCATCAAAGTTGGATATATGTACTTTTTGTGGAGAGTCAAGGTATAAAGAATACGAGGTGCACGTGGACGACGATATAACGAAGATGAAAAAAGTCGCTTCTAAACAAGTACGACACTTTCCTTTGATTTCGAGACTGCAAAGATTGTTTATGTCTAACAAAACAGCATCGTTAATGAGGTGGCATGAAGAAGGTAGAACAAAGGATGGTATAATGAGGCACCCTGCTGATTCATTAGCTTGGCAATCTTTTGATGAACAACATCCAAAATTCGCTGAAGATAGTCGCAATGTTAGACTTGGGTTGGCTTCTAATGGGTTTAATCCGTTTCGAACAATGACCATTAGCTATAGCATTTGGCCAGTTGTGTTAATGCCATATAATCTACCGCCTTGGTTATGTATGAAACAACCTTACTTCATCTTGTCTTTATTGATTGATGGACCTCGTGCACCAGGAGACAATATTGATGTGTTTCTGCAACCGTTGATTCAAGAGTTACAAGAATTATGGAACGAAGGGATAGAAACTTATGATGCTTCAAGAAAAGAAATGTTTCACATGCATGCAACATTGTTGTGGACGATTAATGATTTTCCTGCGTATGCTAATTTATCTGGATGGAGTACTCGAGGAAGAGTTGCTTGTCCTTGTTGCATGAAAGAGATAGAGTCCAAATGGTTAAAACATGGTGGTAAGTTTTGTTATATGGGTCACCGTAGATTCTTGGAGGACATGAGTCATCATTTTCGGTTAGACAAGAAGAATTTTGATGGGACTATTGAAAACCGTGTTGCTCCTCCTCAGTTATCTGGCTACGATGTATTCAAAGATGTTGAATTTGTTAAGAAGATGTATGGAAACCGTGAGAATTCTGGCGCTAGTGTTGGGAGAGGAATGGGTGGTTGGAAAAAACATAGTATATTCTTTGAGCTTCCATATTGGCAAGACAATTTGATCCGACATAATCTCGACGTCATGCACATTGAGAAAAATGTTTGTGACAACATAATTTGGACGTTATTAAATGTTTCAGGTAAATCAAAGGACAACTTGAAAGCACGTCTTGATTTGAAAGAACTAGGGATAAGAAAAAAGTTGCATCCTGAAGATCGTTTAAGTGGGAAGAAGTATTTACCTCCTACATCTTTCACGTTGAATCGAGAACAAAAACATATATTTTTGAAAGTATTGAAAAGTATAAAATCACCCGATGGATTCTCATCAAACATATCACGTCGTGTCCAACTCAAAGAACACACAATGAGTGGACTTAAGAGCCATGACAATCATGTTTTGATGCAACATTTGCTTCCATTGGCAATTAGGAGGGTGTTCAAGAGAAAGTATGTCAGTAAAACTTTGATTGAATTATGCAATTACTTTAAACAGTTGTGTTCTAAAAACATTACAGTTGACGAGTGTAACCAATTGAGGTCACGCATTATATTGGTGCTTTGTCACCTCGAGAAAATATTTCTACCGAGCTTCTTCAATATAATGGAGCATTTAGTTGTTCACCTGCCTGACGAAGTCCAAATTGCGGGACCGGTAATGTTTCGGTGGATGTATCCAGTCGAGAGGTATATTAAGCCATGATTTTTTTAATTTGTGAATTTGTTTGTTCGTTTTTAAGTAAATATTGTGAATTTACTTGATAATGTAACTTATCATGTAGGTTCTTATTGACATTGAAAAAGTATGTAAGGACTAGAAGTCATCCAGAAGGATCTATTGCTGAAGGTTACTTGGCAGAAGAGTGTTTGACTTTTTGTGCAAGGTATTTGGATGATGTGGAAACAAAGTTTAATAGGCCGGTTCGAAATTATGAGGGTGCACATGGTCAACCTATCCCAAAAAAGGGGAAATTAGTCACATTGGATGAGATTTCATTGCAACAAGCCCATCGTTATGTGCTAGCAAATTGTAGTACAATTTCATCTTATCGAGAGTAAGATTATTATAACTTAATCTGGTTAATCAATTTTATTTCATAATAAAAAAAAATGTGTACTTTAATTTCATAATTCTTATCATTTGCATACAATGCAGGACACACTTACAATCCATTAGATTGGAAAGAAGATGTGCTAGCAATCGTGAAATTACACAAAAACACCATGAAAACTTCCCATCATGGTTTCAAAAACATGTAAGTCTTAACATGCTGCCACCACACCCTAAACATCCATATCTACTCATTTTAGAATTTGCATATATTTATTTGCGTAATGAATTATAAACATGTTACAAAACAGGTTTATGAATTGCAAGTAAGTGGTCACAATGTACCCAATGAAGTGAAAACATTAGCTGCTGGGCCTCACTCATGGGCATGGAAGTATTCTGGGTACATCGTAAATGGATTCAAATTCCACACGAGGCGTCGAGAAAGGAGAAGAATGACTCAAAACAGTGGAGTATTATTAAATGCAAATACTGAAAGTTATGCTAGTTCAAAAGATAAACGTCCTATCAGTGGTGATGTTACCTTTTATGGAGTCCTAACAGATGTTGTTGAGATACGATACTCTAACGAATTCAAATTTGTTTTGTTTAAGTGTGATTGGGTTGACAATAATAGAGGGATGAAGGTTGACAGTTTGAATTTCATAACTGTAAATTTTAATTGTTTAATGTATCAAGAGAATAAACCAACAGACGAACCTTTTATACTTGCAACTCAAGCATCACAAGTGTGGTATGTGGCTGATCCTCTTGATGAAGAATGGTATGTTGTCATGAAGATGACACCTAGAGATTTGTATAACATGGGTAAAAGAAATGTGGTAGGGAGCTGTGACGAGGAAGATGCTTTAATTAGTAATCATGTTGAAATCAACAATGATCAGTCCTTACATGCAGAGTTAGGAGAATCTGATGAA
The DNA here is from genome assembly GCF_014633365.1 of Diospyros lotus. Classification (NCBI taxonomy): domain Eukaryota; kingdom Viridiplantae; phylum Streptophyta; class Magnoliopsida; order Ericales; family Ebenaceae; genus Diospyros; species Diospyros lotus. Next base: position 14,852,091 of record NC_068341.1, on the reverse strand, counting down.
GACTACTCTTCTGGAGAATCTGATGAGGATGGTATGCTAGTCGATATATCAGATGATGACGACAATTCCATTCCTTATACTGCACACAGTGATGATAATGATTTCTAATATTGAAGTGGCATGTATATGTCTTCCTTGCATAATATTTAATGATGTGGTATGTATATATGTTTATGTTTTTAGCTTTTTATGTTTTGATTTGTTATTTTTGTTTAACCTAAATTGATATGCTAACAGATTGTTTTTACATTCAAATCAATAATAGGCAATTACATTGATGGCACCTAAGAGGCAGACTCGTTGGCCATTTGGATCCATGTCACGTAGTATAGATTCACACCACGATGATTCACAATCAGTTCCATCCCATCATCCAAACCCAAACCCAGTCCCGCCACATCTACATCATCCCGAAGAGGACTTGATCCACTCACAATCCAACCCCCAAAACTCACATAGTCAGCAAGGTAAATACCAAAAATTATTATTCTTTCCTAATTCAATCTGAATTTATTGTGGTATTATGTTTTAGCAGGTACAAGCTCTATGTCATCTACTGCCAAGAAAGGAAGAGGAATATCAAGACAAATTTCAAAGTGGGGAAAGGAGAAGATTCATATTGAATTTGATGCTCAAGGACAACCAGTTGGGGAGATGGCAACTAAGTTGGAAACCCAACTAGGTGTGATGGTAAGGAATATTGCTCCCCTTACATTTACTGATTGGAGATCACCGGGGATGGAACCATATAAGGAGCGCATCTGGCAAGAGGTCTTGGTGAGTAAATAACGTCTCTCTGATTCTTAGTTATTTGACTCTAAACTTTTATACTCTAATAAGGATATCATTGTAGGATAACACTGATGTACCCACAACATGGAGATCAATTTGCTTGCAACATGCTTCCAAGAAGTGGAGAGAATACAAAGCCACCTTGAAGAGGCATTATGATTGTCATGAGACAGATAAGGCTCGCCTGTCAAAAATACCGCCTGGGGTGGACCCAGAACAGTGGAAGGTTCTTGTGGAGTATTGGGGATGTGAGCAAGCACAGGTATGTATGATTTATGTATGGGTGGATATATCAGATGGATTCTCTATGCCTAGTTCTAATATCATATTACAAGTAGGAACGTAGTGTGACAAATCGTGCCAATCGAGATAAGCAAAAGATGGGTCACACCAGCGGTAGGCGATCACATCCTCAGGTTAGACACCAGGTAAGAATAGAATGGATATTAGTTATATATATTTATTGATAATTTAATTAGTAATGCCTAAACTTTAAACATTTAATATATTTCATATCTTATATATGTTTTTAGATGACTATTGAAAGTGGAGATGAGCCAGATAGAATCAAGCTCTTTAGAAAGACACACACCAAAAAGAGCGGAGAGATAGTAGACTCTACATCTTCATATATAATCGTATGTATTTTTAAAATTTGAAAGTTGTAGATATATTTTGTTTCTTTTACTTGTCGACTGATGTAACTAACTTGTGAAATGTTTCTTGAGGAACAAATGGATGAAAGGTTGTCACAAATACCCACAGATGAACAAACCCCAGATTCGGTAGAGGATGTCTTTACTCAAATACTAGGCAAAGATGGGCATGGCAGGGTAAGGATGGGAGGACTTGGAACATGCCCAACTAAGGTTAGACAAAGACAACAGTATCAAGTGCCTCAAGAGCAATATGACCAAATGCGTGCACAAATTACTGCCGAGCTAGAAGAAAAATTTCAAGTTCAAATCCAAAGTCAAGTTCAAATGCAAGTTCGTGCAATACTTGAGGCAATGGGACATATACCACCAGCTCCAGACAATACACCACAACCGAGACAGGTATGTCGTTCATTAGTGCATTTGATTTAAAATTACATGTTTACTATATATATTAACTAAACTATTTTGAAATATAGCCATCTTCATATGCTAGTGCTTCTGCCACACATGCAAGCACACCATCACCCGAAGCTGAATGCGCTGGATTATCGATACCAGAATGTGATCATCATTTAGAGGTAATTCGCTATCAAATAGTTAATATACTTCAAAATCAAATGCACTATTGATCTTGCCCAATTCCTTGCAAAAACCAAGCCTGCCACTATTAAAACCCATTAACTTTAATCATGCTTTGATAATCTGTGCTTGTGGAAATTTGGTAATTTTGATTTGTTTATTTGGCAATTGGATTTCACTTTCGTTTTGGTTTGTTTGGAGGGGCTGAAGAACACACTTTTAGTTTTCTGCATTTTATCTCAAAACACTTTTTAGTTTTAGACTTATTCATATACTCAAAACTCTTTTTGTCCCATTAATGTGATGCTGTTTATGTTTTGCACTTTTCTTTTTTAGCAAAATGATTTGACTGCTTGGGATAATAAGAAATTGGCAATTGTCTTGTGATCTATTTGCGAACAAGATTGAAAATTAAAGAAAAAGGATACTTCTTATCTAGCTGTAGTTCAACTACAGCTAGTATAGCTCAAATAGACACCACATCATTCATATCCAGTGCAACAGTGTCTAAAAAGAGCATATTGCATATTAGTTACATTTTTTATTCCTCCTAGCAATTGGCATCTAATTTAGGTGTTGCACGCTTCCTCTGTAAGTGGATAAAATAAGAATTCCCTCCATATAAATATGCTGTTCCTCGTACATATTTTAAATGTACCCATGAATATACTAGGAGAGCAAATTTGAATTTGACCACCGAGCTGCCATGTTTTTTCAGTAAAAAGCATCGCATCTGGTGGTCCATCCAATTGTTCACTAGTGACGAGCATTACAACATGACAAAATGAGGCAATCATAATAGGCCAACACAGTAAATGGTAGGGGGGGCAACCAAAATCATATACAAAATTGATTTTCACATGCACTTCCATTTACTTTCCAGTCATTCAACACTACTAGGCTACTTGCTGCAACTTACTAGCTACAAGCAGCTAGAGACCCGATCTCAATCCTTCCAACTTGTTGGTTTCGGCCAGAGATCCCGAGCCAAAGTACCTACATGTTTGGCACTCCAATTGGCCCACAAGATCCAGAAATAAGTCAATGGATCTCTCTTTCTCTTTCTCGGTCTGTCTCTCTCTCTCTATATATATATATCATTGTCTATAAATGATTTTACCATAGAAATGACAAACAAAAGCTTCCTTTCATAAGCAGTTGTCAAAACCCTCTAAAAAGAAAACAAAGTCATGTTTATCCCATCTGCCTATCTCTTCTCTCCAACCTTACATGATTTTATTCCTATATAGTATAAGATTCTTAATTTGTATGGTGCAGTTTCCTGGCTGCATGTGGATGCACAACCCTTAAAATCTGACCTACTAATTGATTGAATACATGACTTTATACATATAACGCATCATGATCTGAACATTTTCTGCTTGTTTTCTTCTTTCGAATTGCCAGGAAAGCTAGCTGTATGTAGTCAGCTGCTGTTTGAATAAAAATATATGTGTGCCTTGTGTATATATATATTATTGAATTAAGGGACATAAAAATCAAGTGGATATATGTATATATATATATATGGGTTTCTTTGGAAGTTTCTTCCACACATAAAATAGAAAAGGCAGTGAAGAGTTGGAAGGAAAAGAAGGTGGCAGAAGTGCATGATAGCGCCTGGGAGGAGATGAAATTGGAAGACTTAGGCTCCAAGCCTGCAAATGGTAATGCCATATACGTGTATGTATATATAGGTTATGTTATAATGGGATGGATATATATAGAGAGATGTGAGTTTGAAATTTATCTTGAATTCACGTGGGGTTAACATGGAAGAAACAGTTTAATTAACAGAATGATTTATAGTTGTGAAATTGAAGTTTATATCAATATACTATTGCCAACAGCCCATTGTAAGTTTGAAATTTATGTTCTTTTTGAAACAGCAATAACAACATGACTTTGCCGTTACTGTTTTACAAATTTTGTATAATATGCAATGTTTATCCCATTATTATTGTGTTTATTTCTGTGTTACACAAAACTGTATCCATTTTTAGTTTAAGTTTTCAAATTTTGTGTTTAGTTTTTGTTTTCAATTGGAAAAATCAAAACTGAACCTTGCTTTGTTCTCATGGATACTCATGATATTATATAAGTAATTCTTATTATTCTGTATGATCAGATTAGTGAATTTGTTCACTTGATGAATAGACGAATACCTCACCACATTGTTGCTGAGGCAATTATTGTGTCCATTGATCCAACCAAGTCTGTAGGGGGAGTAGAGCTAGGTAATGAATTTGTTGAAATTAATATTCAGAAAGTGCTTAAGCCTTTATATCCATTGCCTCGACAATTTTCTGGGATGCGTGTTTTGAGGGATGTTAATAACAGTAAAACTACGATACCATGGAGGGTCTCAGATGTAAGTGTTTTTATATATAGTTATGCAATTTTGATCATGTTTTATGCAATTTCATAGTTAATGTCCATACTTATAAATCTATTGTTTTTCAATGCAGATCGAAAAAATATGATATACAATTTTGGTTGGAGCAGCATGGTGGTGTAATAAATAGTTATCTGAGGTCACTTGGACATGTTTTAGTTTAGGGTTGATTTGTATGTATAAAAATGGTATTGTGTAATGAGACGAGATAAGATCGATCTTTTAAAATTGTAATGGTATTTAAATAGATTTATTATATACAATTGTTATACTTATTGTGTAGTGGGTGAATCTTTTAAAATTGTTAGTAGTTTTTTGTTATACAGGTTTTGCATTTTATTAATGTACAGTGTATGGGTGGCAAAAAAAAAATTTTAGTATTACCGGCGGTTTAAAAACCGCCGGTAATAACGTTTTTGGAATAGAATTACCGGCGGTTTTAAACCGCCGGCAAAGGAAAAACCTTTGCCGGCGGTTTTCAACCGCCGGTAATGATATTTTACCGGCGGTTTTATACCGCCGGCAAAGTTTTAATTTTACCGGCGATTTAAAACCGCCGGTAAAATATCATTACCGGCGGTTTTTAAACCGCCGGCAAAATTAAAACTTTGCTGGCGGATTTCTAAAACCGCTGGGAATTCTTATTTTTACCGGCGGTTCAACAAAACCGTCGGTAAATTTTTTTCCCGGCGGTTAAAAACCGCCGGTAATATTTTCCGACGGAGGTATTTCCGGCAGAATAATTACCGTCGGTAAAAATTTTACCGGCGGTTTTTTTACTTTTTCCGGCGGTTTTTTAACCGCCGGAAAAACTCAAATCTCTTGTAGTGGTTCCTTCTTAGTACCCTACAAAGACATACTTTGAGGACCTAGGGTCTAATTTTCCTATAGATTGATGAACATAGGCTTGACACCCAAAGACCTTTAAATGATTCAAATTCAATTTTCTGCCTAACCATTTTTCTTCAAGGCATATCAAATTTAAAACAATTGAAGGGCTCTTATTAATTAGGTAGGCACAATTGAAGGGCTCTTATTAATTAGGTAGGCAGCAGTGGATAGGGCTTCTCCCCAAAGGGTTTTAAGCATACCGGCTGTGAACATTAGACATCTAACTTTTTCTAGGAGAGTCCTGTTCATTCTTTCAACAACCCCATTTTGTTGGGGTGTGTTCCTGACAGTCTTATGCCTAGTAATGCCTTGTGAATTACATAATTCATCAAACTCTCTATTACAAAATTCTAACCCATTATCTGTTCTTAAAAATTTAACCCTCTTACCTGTCTGATTCTCGACTAAGGCCTTCCATACCTTAAATTTTTCTAATGTTTGGTCTTTAGATCCTAAGAGGGAATACCCACACTTTTCTAGTAAAGTCATCAACAATGGATAAGAAATACATGTTGCCACCAAGAGTTGGTGTTTGAGAGGGACCCCATAAGTCTGCATGCAAGTACTCTAGGCATACCTTCACTAGGTGAGTTCCTTTATGGAAACTCAGCCTGTGTTGCTTGCCAAGAGTACAAGGCTCACAAAAGTTTAGGGACTCTACAGTCACTGAATCAAGATAACCTTGAGAAGAGAGTGCCTGCAGACCTTTCTGACTCATGTGACCAAGTCTCAAATGCCAGAGATTTGTCTTATCAGTTTTAACAATACATGCAGAAGGAACAGGGTAAAGAGAACAACCATCTAACACATATAAGCCATGCCTTTTGGTACTAGTTAGGATTAGGTCATTATTTTTAAACACATGCATGAAACCATTTTCAGCAATATAAGAATAGCCTAATTCATCAAGAGTATCAAGTGAGATTAAATTTCATTTTAGACCAGGCACATATCTGACCTTAGTGAGCATTCTAACTTTATTATCATGCATTTTAAGGGTTATGTCACCTATTCCTTTTATACTACATGATTGATTATTGCCCATATAAACAGTGCCAGATTCTTTGTCACTAAAGTTTTGAAACCATGCAATATTAGGACACATATGGAAAGAACACCTAGAGTCCATAATTCACTCATTAGTTACAGTTTCATCAGACACAGTCAGAACTTCAACTAAAGTGTTAGAATTACTAGCAGCTATGGTTGCATTACCTCCTTGTTTCTGTTTTCGTAAAAGATCATAACAATATTTTTTAATATATCCCTCTTTCCCACAATGATAGCACTTCCACTTAGGTTTTTGTTTGCCCTTCTTTTCTTTGTTTTTACCCTTATTCCCAAAACCCCCAGATTGATCTCCATTACCCATGTTGTTTTTCTTTTCAAATTTTCCTTTCACACAAGTTATTAACAGGTCTCTTAGATGCATTTAATTCAAGCTCCCTAGCTTTAATTCCAGATATGACTAAGTCTAGATTAGGTACAATTCCAGTATATAGAAGAGCATGCTTGACTACATTATATTTTTCAGGCAATGAGTTTAAAAGAATCATAGCATCACTGGTATCACCCAGGGCTTGATATGTTCCTCTTAATAATAAGGCAAGCTTAGTAAACTCATCTATGTTTTCATCCATAGATTTAGAAACATTCATTTTGAAGTTGAATAACGTACCCTTTAAATAAACTAAATTAGGAGCAGACAATACAGAATATAATGATTCCAGTTTGTTCCACAGTTTAATAGGGGTATTCATGCCATCAACTTTACGAATAACACTATCACCAAGATGTAAGAAAATAAGATTAAATGCTTCTTCTCTTACCTCATCAATTCTAGCCAACTGATCTGCTGACCATTTTCTGTCGTCAAGCTCAAGTGCAATAAGCACTTTGTGATGAGAGAGTAGGACTCTCATCTTCTTTTTTCAACTATCGAAGTCGCTTTTTCCATCAAATATACCAATTCCAAATCGGGTTGTTGTCATCTTCGCTCTACACGAAGGAACCCTAAAACCCTAGACGCTAACAGAGACTCACACAGCAAACCCTAGAGCCTTAGACCAACACAAGTAAAGGAAAAATATGACTCGGAAGATGAAATAGCACAAGCTCTGAAAACCCTAACGGTGAATACTAGAGAAATGGCTCTAATACCACTGTTCTGACAAGATAACTCTCGGCCAAAAAACTCAAAGCATTAATCACAGAAGATTCAACCCTGCAAGCATGCACTAAACAAAATAAAGCAAACACAAAACACTAGAAAATTTTTACCATGGTTCACCCGTTAATGAGGGTTACGTCCACGTTGAGCTCCGGCAAAAAGAGCTCAGTCCACTATGGAACAAAAACGATTACAACCTCAGTATACACAGATTCACTCTCAAATCTCACTGTACGAAAACAATTCTCACCTTAAATCGACCCCATAACCACAGAATTAAAGGTTAGAAGCACAAACCCTAGAGAGAAAATATACATTCGAAACTATACAGAGAGAGAAAAAACAACACAGAGAATGAACTGAGCAAAGCAAACACGAGGAATGTAATCGAAGGCTGTGCGCGCTGCTGATCTCGAGGCCACTGTAGAGGATATAAAGAAGACACCAACGGTGGAGATCAAGTCGTATATATAAAGGCACAGCAGGCAACATCGACGATCAAGTAAGTAGTAGGCAAACGACAAGGTAAGCACGCCAAGTAAAACGGCAAAGGGGGTTGCCGTTTTGGCCATCTACCCAAGGCCCAAAACGCTGCCATTTTGGGTGGTCCCGAGGGTTGCCAAAATGACCATCCTGCCCCTCCGTTAAATGCAATGTTTTGAAGCTTCACATAAATATAACATCTCTTATGACTTAAAATTTTGATAGATCTAGGTAGACATTTATTTATCTGCATTACATAATTTATATGAGATTTGTACGATTTATAAGCATAACGTGTAATTGTTTGTTATTATTTATATAACCAATATTATGGTTTACACTACAGCGACGAGGGAGCATTGACGGAAACGTTTGCTGTGTTCAAGTCGAAGCCGCCGCCGCGGCCATCAACTTCTGACGGAAACGTTTGCTGTGTTCCAGCAGTTCGGCTCGAGGGGGCAAGCATTCTTTGAGCAGGGGAGTTTGAAGCACAGCTTGGAAGCACGCAGTGAGTAAAGGCATGGCTTCTTCGTCTACCAGTTTGATGCCCACTATCTCTCCGGTGATCTCTCCCCACACCCCAATCCAAGCCGCTGCGATGTCCACGAAACCAATGCTTTCCCCTCCGAAGAATGGTTTCCCCTCCTCCAGCCCGCTCTCCAGCGTCTTCAGATGCTCTCTGGCTTCTTTGGCAGCCTTCTCCTGCTCTTCTCCCTCCTTGGAGAACGTGGCCATGAGAGCCGGCACACACTATCGTATAAACGTCATTAAAAGGTAGAGACGTACGTAGGCGTTCAACGCCTAGCAATTCTTACTTGAAATATATATATACCTTTTCATCGACGAACTTGGCCCAGAACCTTGCGATGGCTCTCTGATGGGGATGCTGAGGGAGGAGAGGGTTTTGCTTCCATGTCTCGTCGACGTATTCCATTATTACGAGCGACTCGGCGACTGGTTTGCCATTGTGAAGGAGCACCGGAATCTTCTTGTGGACGGGGTTGAGCTGCAACAAGAGGGCACTCTTGTTCGTGAGATCCTCTTCCATGTAATCGAACTCCACTGCTTTCAGTTTCAGAGCCCACTTAACCCTCAGGGCATAGGGGCTTGACCAGTAACCCAGCACCTTCACTTCTTCCCCTGTAGCCATCCTCGACTTCCTACTTCACAACTACAATTACATACAAACGCGTGCGCATAGCATATATGTATTATTACATATCCTCTTTTTCTCTTTTGGGGAAGGGGATGGAATTGGTTGGTTATTTTTGAATTTTTCCTGTAATTTTCTTTTTGTAATATTTTCATTAACCCAAAAATAATATATTAAATAAAAAATACTTACTAAAATGATGCTAATTAATTTAATAGCATCTTTCATATAAAAAAAAAAATCACTTCTTTTTTTGTTTGATAGGGTGATTTGGTCCGATTATTTGTCAATTTGAAATCTATTATTTAAATTTATTTATGTGATTATGGAAAGAAATTGAAATTGAGTTCAAAATTCACTCTAAATTTGAACTTAAGAAATAAAAAAATTTAGGATTACACCTACATGTATAAGTGTCATTTCAAATGACAAATTTTAAAATCAAAATATTCTAAATTACAACATTAAAAATATCCCTATAAGATATTGTGAGCTCAATCAAAATTGGGGCTGAGATGTGACATGATGAGGCCGCCAATATAGACCCAGAAAAGTCTGTTGGAAGAAAAGAAGCTGGCGGGACAATAACGTCGTAAATAGATTAATTAAAAGATCTATGTAATTAAAAGTCTGAATTGTCAAATGAGGAGCCCTACGAAGATTTGAATATATCAATGTCTACAACATTAACCATGGCACGCCGCAGCGCTGTCTCCGGTCCCACCAATGAAAATGAAACTAACAAGGTAAAGGAATAATGGAAACAAGAAATCAGGATTCCTGGAAAATTCAACAGGCTAAAGCAATCAAAACATGTGTTTTGCGGGTTGGCTGAAACACAATCAATCAGGTTTTAAATACTACTCCAGGACAGACACAAATTGCATTCATCTTTCCAGGCAAAGATCTAACCTGCCACAACTTTTTCAAAGAATTCAACAATATACCAAGCTTGGTGGAATCAACTTTAACTCATCAGACATCTCTCTCTTTTATTCCATCTGCATCGACTCAACTGTAATTTGAGTTGATCATCTCACAACAATATTAGCATACCCATGATGAGGCCAATGGTTCCAGGCGTCCAATTGAACTAAAGTAGAGATGATAGTGCAAGTGAAACATTTCGAGAGATTCGATCATGTACGGGCTCCTGCAAGAAGAAATTAACAAGGGCCCTTTTTATATTCTACAATATTAAAGCATCTTTACGCCCTTCATCAGAACAATAATGAATCTTGCGTAGGGCCTTTTACCTCGGTTAGTGGTATCTCAAACTTCGATTTTGTAATTGTCTCAAACAAGAAAATGTATCTGTTATTCAAGGGAAATGCAAAACTCAGAAGTAGCAAGCTACACATAATGTTGAATGCAAAAATTAAGCACTCCAACAAATACTTGGAATCTTAAACAAAATGGCCAAAATCATAAACCTTAAAAAAAAAAAAAAAAAACGAAAACACAAACACCAATTCAATCAAAGACCGAATCAGTTTGCATTATGTGCACAACACTTGGTCACACTCCGAAGGAAATGAGCAGATGAGCAACATATACACCACCCCAGCGAGAGTTGATGCACCACCAATACAGTGAATTTAAAAGGCATATATATAAAACAAAAAATGAACAACATAATGAAGCGAAAAGAAATTTGGTAATGCCTACTAAGCTTCAAACCAAGTGACCAAATTAACTTCTTGGGACTAAAGGACGATTTGGCAGTTAAGGTGAGTTGAATTGTGGATTGAGATTTCTGGCGAAGTATGACCAGCACTGAGCTACGCTTGATCACCCAGATTGCCGCTGAGACCAAAATTAGCCCCCTTCTTGTTTACCAGAAGGTCAAGGGCATCCTCTTTGAAAAAAAAACAAACAAACAAGCAAAACAAAGGAACAAAGGAACAAAGGAAAAGGCGGCATTCAAATATGCACACTATTTATCTATTTATTTGTGTCATGTGTGTTGGGGGAGGGGGTTAATTGAGATATTGGAATTGAATCAATGTCTCAAAACAAGAAGGTTACTGTGAGATTGGGAGAAGCCTTATAACTAGATTGATCATGCCATGAACACAGCTCAAAGTGGCCATGTTCCTGATGTATCAAAGGACTAGCTGGCTTCAGCTGACCTTAGCATTGATATGTACAAGACATTTCAAAGCTGTAGAAGTGAGGCAAGCACCTAAAGTAGAGAACACCATGTAGTTGGGTTTTGTCTGGAGAATTTCTATTCAGATATCACTGTGTAATAGCAGCCAAGACAAAAGAGAGGATATTAACCCTTTCCTAATTCTGAACTCTAGCCACCAAGTTAAATTAATGAGATCAAATCTCATGCAGAAGGTTATAAGACTGGTCAGGTACAGATTTCGCGAAAATAAATCATGGTTTGATATTTTTTTATTTTGGGGATAATTCAAAGTCAGTCATCAATTGTACCGCATTTAGTTACCCGTAAGCCTTTGACAGCATGAATTAAAATGAATCCAAATTTTCCAAGTACCAATAGTTATTTTAACAACCAAGAAGCAACCAATGATTAAGACATTTTCACACAGAACAAATTGTTCACTGAGAAATGAGAATTCTCAGAAAGATTAAACACCTAGACCAGCCAGAAGATTTATTTATTTATTTATTCTTTTTGGGGGAGGAGGGCCCCAGCTAAGGAGCAACTGGGCAATTTGATGTGGCTTGTCTAAGTGGACGCACAAACTAAGTGCAATATAAGAAGCAGTAAAATTAATTCATGGAAAATAGCTTCTTAGCAAATTTCATTAGGAGCATTAAATGATTATTCTATAGAACTACCACAGTAGGGAGTAGCCAATTACCAAAATAAATGAATTGTAATTTCAGCAAAAAGGACATTCACCACATCTTTGTTCTCCATTTCTAATCGTCCTTAATTATTATTTCAAAAAAAAATTCATAAAAAATAACATAAAATCATACCGCCAAGCCAATTCTGAGACAAGTTCTTCCGGAGCATTAGGGAGAATCTGAGTACAAATATGACTCTGTTATGACCTGAAACTATGAAACAACAGCAAACACAATCATATATATGGATGTGATTTACCTTATCTTCATATGGATTGCAATTATCTTTGAACCACAACCTCAGCAACTCCTAACAAGGATTCAATTAAACTGGTAGTCAGCAAATTGCCAATTGTCTATGGAGGATCTTATAATTCTTCTACTGATTAAAGGGCTTTTAATTATAAGGAAAATGGGACCAAAGTGCTGTGCATCATGGGGGACATGATGACTTACCAACCATCCTTTTTTTACTAGGACAAAATCAATATATGAGTAAACATAAAAAAGAACAGGCAAATATCATGAGAAGCTGATGGACCTTATCAACATTTTCAGGTTCAAGTCCATTCTGAAACCGATCCTCGTAAGAATGGGCAATCCAATATCTGCTAGAGTCCGGTGTATGCACCTAGAATTGCACAAAGATACTGCTAATGTATCAGAGAGAGAGAGAGAGAGAACACCTAAAGCTTTTAACACTTACCTCATCAAGTAAAAGCACTGCACCATCACCTCCCTTTCCAAACTCATACTTCGTGTCTACCAGTATCAAGCCATGTTCTGAAGCCACACGCTGCAATTTCAGATGCACATCGCTCATTACAATGTTGATGTCATTAGGGCACATGTAAAACAATAAGTCCTTCCCATATTAACAAACCAAACAAAGTTCCATGTCTAGAAGCCCAGACCAGAAATCCAAAGTATCTAATCACAATAATGATGGTAACTTACTGATACAACCACCATGCTGCATTGTGGCCAGATAGAGATCCACATTTGTAGAAGCTTTTAATTTTTCATTTTTTATTTTCTGTTTTCTTTAATTGAGAATTCAAGATTTATTTGCATTTCATAATTAACTACACCTTATCCTAACCAAATTAGGTCTTGGCATGGCATTCATAATGTAACTTCTAAAAGTCACATTGACATTACAAATCCACAAATCCATGCAAAAGAACAATGTGGCAAAATGCCCATCTTGACACATCCTTCTAGCAAGGACATGGCATGATGAGATAAAGCTTCAATACCACCTTCATATGGGAAGTTTCATGAGATTGCAATGAATGAAGATAACTAATATGGCAGTGTTCCAGAACATAGTTGATATTATGAAATCTACCCAATACAACATGAAAACACAACAAAAAAATTATAGCAGGACAGGAACATTATACCTCTTTAAGTTGATAATTACTTTTTTGTTAAGAATTATTCTATTTTGAGATCTCCTTCCAGTGGCTTATTATTTCAGCCACCATTCTGTTGGGTGAACAATTTAAAAGAAACTACTCAATTACCATTGATGTGGTCCGGCAAAATTCTTCCAAGCTTTCACTTCATAATGGAAGAAAGAAAATGCCAAAGAAGCAGAAAATAAGACGTGCACCTGCCCATATTCAAATAAGCTTAATGCTTTTCTACTTGCTTCATCATAATCAGCTTCAGTCATCAACCCACGTTGAACTATCTGAAAAGCAAATCAAAAAAGTAAACATGCAGGTCAGAGGTTGACGTGAGATCAAAAATTACAACCACCAAAAGAACTTAATCGACATTCCTTTACACATGCAAATATACCTATTTAAGGTATAAACAAAGAAAAAGGATATTCATCATCAATTCTTTAACTTAAGGATCTTAGGCCATGATTGGTTGGAAAGCAATAACATATATATATATATACACACACACACACACATTATAGTTATATTAGTTTGAGCTTTCGGATGGAGCACATCCAGGAGTGACTGAACTAAACTCATGGACTGGGTCAACGACTACAAAATGGTTTCATCCTCATATACAGGGTGTGTGTTGTGCCGTGCGGCAGCAGCAGCCGGGGGGGGGGGGGTAGGGCCGTAGGGGGGGGATGTAAAGCTGGCATTAGTCAATATATCTGCTATTTTTCGGCAACTAGGAAGATAGGTAACTCAAATCAGCATCAAACAACAACAAAGTCTAAAGTCTGCGTGAAAATATTTGTTCATATGCATAGACCTTAGAAACCGCAGCTTCATTCATTTCTTTTTTTTCCCCTTTGTTACTTTTTTCCTTCTTTCTCTGATCCACCTTTGGATGTGTACTTCATATAAATATCACAACTATAATGTGACATGACACACTTCTTTGGCTAAATTCAAGCAGGATTATTCAAAGTAACAAATTAAGTCATAACTTGACGCAGCGTGTAGCGCGTGTGTGAAAAAACACACCAAAATAAACCCTTGAAAGAGCAAACTTCAATGGCCGAAACTTTGCTTTCAAGAAGACGTAAAAACAAGACTGTTTTGCTAAGAAAACCCAAATAGGTTGCTAAAATTTGATTGATTAAAACTTGATTACAAACTCTAGATCCTAGGCATATTTATAGTATTTGGCTAATCCAAATCCATCTAATATTTGGAAAACAAAATCCAACTAGAATTCTAATAGAAATAAATCCTAAATAAAAGTCAACTAGAATCCTAATAAAAATAAAACCCTAATCAAACATGAACTAGAATCATAAATCAAGTAAAAACATGAAATAGAATCCTAAATCAAGTAGAAATATAAAGTAGAATCCTAAATCAAGTAGAATTCTAAAACTTAAGAAGTATTAAAATAACATTATGGCACTACTATTTTGGTGATACTGTTCTGATTTGCTTGGGTCGGCCTTGGGCCGAGTCTTGATTGGTGACCGCATCATTCACCTTCACTTGAGAAAAAATTCGGCCTCGAATTTTGATCCTGTTTGGATAAATCCACATCCGATAAGTACGAAGAGAGATTAGCCACTTTGAATGCTTAGAAATACCCATATGATTAGGTAAATCCACAACATAAGCATTGTCGTTGGTCTTCTTTGGAATCTTATAAGGACCATACTTCTTTGGCTTGAACTTGTTCTGTTTTCCTGCTGGAATCCGCTCCTTCTTCAAGAATATCATGACTTCATCTCCAAGCTCAAATACCTTGTGCTTCCTATGCTTGTCAGCTGTCGCCTTATATTTCTTATTTGTGCAACTTTTACTTGACATCTTCCTGAACCGCTTGAACTTTTCTGCTAAGGGAACATGAGCAAAGACATTCCTCCCCTTCTTAGCCATATCAGCATTGGCATGGGTCCAATCATTGCCATGTTTGTTCCCTTCTGCCTCCATTGCATTATTACTGTTAGATTGAGGACGTTGAACCTTCCATCTTGAGCGCTTCTCTAATCTAGTAGATCTTATTGCCTTCGATTCAACTGTGCCAGATCTTGAATAAACTATAGAAGGATTTGCTACCATGACCTCCATCTCCTTTACAGTCGCAAGTCAATCAAAATAAACACCACCATCCTTGGGTTGCGAAGCAATGCTTGAGCCATCGGGACTGGAAAATACCCCAGTATGAGTCAATAACCTTGGAGTTTCTGTCATGTTAGCAGCATAAATCAGACATGAGTTTGCAAACGTTGAGGTTGCTGGGACAACATAATCTTCGAAATCAAGCTCCACTTTAGAAGCTTTGGTTTGATTCTTTTCCACTATGGGTAACAAAGTATAACGCACACCTTCTTTCTCAAGCTGATATGTGTTCTTCCTACCTGAGTGCGTAGCATCCAAGTCAAATTGCCAAGGCCTCCTGAGGCCAAATAAAATATAGCAAGCATCCATATCAACAATATCACAATAGACTTCGTCGGAGTACTTACCAATAGAGAAAGGCACCCTGCAACGTTCATCCACATGTATGCCACCAACTTCTTTGATCCATCCAATCATGCAAGGGCTTGGATGTTTTTCAGGAGTTAACTGCATCTTTGCCACCACGTCTTTTCCTATGATGTTCTCCTAACTTCCACTATCAATAATCAACTCAAAGATTTTTCCTTTCACCGTACACCTCGTGCGAAAAAGCTTATGCCGTTGAGTAGTATCTTCATTCTTTTGAGATAGCATTGACTTCCTCACTACACAAGTATATTGCCCATGTCCATAATCTTCTTCGTCATCCTCCCCATCAGGCCCGCAATATACTTCCTCTTCAACAACATCTTCCTCTTCATCGCTATCTTTAATCACTGGTCTTCTAGGATTAACAAGGACATGATTAATGGGTGGTCTTCCCGCTCCGGCTTGATTCACCCCATTATTCAGGTTCTTGTCATCATCAACTCGTAGTAAGGTGCCTAATTGATTGTTATGTTGCTCCAATCGCTGTTGGATAGTACAAATTACTTCCCGCTGTTCTTCGATTGCTCTCCAAACTGCGGACAACCCCTGATCACCGTCACGAGACTGGTTGCTACCGTTACCTTCAAGATTGGCCATCTGATTGGTTGATTAACCGCTCTGATACCACCTGACGCAGCGTGTAGCGCGTGTGTGAAAAAACACACCAAAATAAACCCTTGAAAGAGCAAACTTCAATGGCCGAAACTTGGCTTTCAAGAAGACGAAAAAACAAGACTGTCTTGCTAAGAAAACCCAAATAGGTTGCTGAAATTTGATTGATTAAAACCTGATTACAAACTCTAGATTCTAGGCATATTTATAGTATTTGGCTAATCCAAATCCATCTAATATTTGGAAAACAAAATCCAACTAGAATTCTAATAGAAATAAATCCTAAATAAAAGTAAACTAGAATCCTAATAAAAATAAAACCCTAATCAAACATGAACTAGAATCCTAAATCAAGTAGAAACATGAAGTAGAATCCTAAATCAAGTAGAAATATAAAGTAGAATCCTAAATCAAGTAGAATTCTAAAACTTAAGAAGTATTAAAATAACATTATGGCACTACTATTTTGGTGATACTGTTCTGATTTGCTTGGGTCGACCTTGGGCCGAGTCCTGATTGGTGACCGCATCATAACTTAACATAAAGAATAAAAACTAAAATGAAATGGGCACAAAATAATTTGGAAAGTATAAAAATTAAGGGAAAAAGTGAGCCAAACCTCATCTGGGGTTACAGGAACATCATGATCCACAGCCTTAGTCGTCAGAGTGAGTATATTTGCAGGCAGTCTTTGGTTTTTCACCAAGCCTATTAAAGTTAATATAGATCATCATGTAGCAAAAACCTAGAGTCATTAAGGACCCTATCTTTTTCGTAGTAATAGATAATAATAATTTTGTGCTTCAAGACTACACTTTGGTAATGGAAGGCTATTTATTGAAGTAAAACAAATAGATCATAAAATGTACCATCAGGGAGTATATTGCCACAGTAATTGCGCAGACCATTCTGGTAGACAGTCCATAGCGATGTATCAGTACTTCCAGTCACATAACCTCTGACTACATATGCGGCCATAATTAGCAGCCATCAAAGAATTGATGCCCGAAATGAACTAAAGTATTCTTATCTTGATATAAATTAGAAATATCACTACCATCATATGCTTTCATGCTGCAACATGCAAATATTATAACAGGCAAGAAATAGCATTTATCTTTTCACTACCCAACAAAACAAAAACACTTCTCAATGGAAGATAGACTGTACACAAAAAATTTGAAACTGATGATTAGCATAGAGAATATAACAGCTTTGAAAACAACAGTTTATTAACATTAAATACAAGAATAAATAAAATCTGCCCATGTACTACTTGTATACTCCACTTGTCAAACATGGAGACCAATCACTTGGGATCTGTGAAGCACAGTACCGAGAAACATATGAAAGCAAGGCACAAAAACGATGAAATGTAGACAAATCAATACAGAATTTTCAAAAAGAAAAAGAAAAAGGTTACGTAATTGTCAACAAATAAATACATTTTCGTATTTGTACATGATCATCTTCCATCTTCTATATTTACTTTCCTCAAACTTGTAACACGGTTCTTGTGTATCTAAATAATAGAAATGCATGTTCCCTAATGTTCAAAGACCATTTGGCACATGAAGCAACAGCAACTTCAAGCCTTAGTCTCACTAGGTGAGATCGGCCACATAAGTTCTTGCTTTCCAATTATTTCTATCCATGGTCATATGACTCATATAATTTCTAAAGCCATTATACCATAAGTCATGTTTAGGGGTTTCCCACTGAATTTTTCTTACTGCAAATTCTTGATGTGGTCTAATTGCAACTAGAAAAACCTTATTATCTCCTCCCATATCCAACAAAAGTAGTTTCCAACTGGATATCTGACAAGAAAAATATTTGCATCTTTTGATTAAAGAATATGGAAAAAGATGATGCACATAAATGAACCTTTTCCCCCCAATAGCCATAGTATGTATAATAACAGTCTGCAAGAGTTGGTTCAACAACTTCAACTAAGATTTTCAATCCCAATGGCTTCATCAACAATACAGTAATGCAATGTGTTACATAACAGTCCAGTCAAACCTATCCCATCATCCATTCACAACTGCAATGTGAGTTATCAACTCACGATGCATGCATGACAGCATGCCTAGCTGATAATGAATGGCATCCAAGTTAAAGGTTAAATAGCACTTTCAGAAAGATCATTGGATTGAAAGAATGGTATCAGGATTCCACATGAACCATCTAAGTCAGATGCTTAAGCTTGAAAATATGCATGTGCATATACAGAAGGTAAAACATTTTAAACTAGTACCACCAGTATCGGTAGCCTGTGGATAACATCAGTAACAATCACAAGCCTAAATCTCACTAGGTTGGTCAGCTATATGAATTTTAGACCTCCAACTATCAACATCCATGGCTTTTGGATAAGCATGACTTTAATTAAAATCCTAATGAGAAGAAAAAACATATTACCATATTTTTTGCATGATGATTAACTAAAAGATAACTGCAGAGATTGAAATCACGTGTAAATTATGCGGTCCCATTACACATCCTGGTTATGTGAATGAAGTAGACCATAGGAGCTGCAAACCATATAGGCCATGAGAGAAGTGATGGAGAATTAAGAAGAATTTTATTGCAATGATAACATCCTACCAACAAATTCAACAGGAAAAACTGAGCATTTCTTTGCAATTGTAACGTTTTTATCTGGAGCTGACACTACTGCATTCTGAGTAATGTGCTGAGTTCTATTAAACCACCATAGACTTGTTTCATTAAGAACCTGCAAGTCATATAACCCAAATCAAACACAAAATTTCCTTCAAAATTCAAATATGAATCATAATAGAATATTTATCCGCGTACTATGTAATTACATTCATAATTAACTTCCAGACCAAACTCTTGTTCCCACATACTTGATTCAGGTCACTCAGTGAAAAAAAAAAAACAAGGACGAAAGAAAATCAAACAGGGACATCACCTGGCCTTTGAAAGGAATTGAAGCAAGAACTCTATCGAATGCACTCTGCCGATCCGTTGTAACCAGAACAAGATAGTCTCCTCCGTCATATATATCTCTGACCTTCAAGAATCAAGCTCATAGTAATGTTCTATTATATACAGAAATGCTTTTCTGAGTTGCTAAAGAAATGCACCAAAATTGATTGAAGATGAAAAGGGGTAAAAGAAAAAAAAGTGAAGTCCTTAGTTAATGTAGTTAAAAGAAAATAATTGAGTTCTGCCAGTCACGAGCTGACAACTATGCAAGATTCAAGATTTCACCAATTTTGCATTCTGCTGACGGTAGGTTTTCCATTATAAACAACAATACTTCTTTGGCTCGCTAAAAAAAAGCATCCAACTTTTGAAAAGGAAATAATCCAAGCAAAAAATAATTAAAAAAAAAAGAGGAAATAAAAGGAAAAGGTTCTTCAATTTCACAACCAAAAATGTATGATCTCTGCTCGATAAAAATGGAGAATCAGAAAAGATTCAGACATTCACTTCTCTTTTCTTTTTCCTGCATTTTGCCAGCAACCAAATGAAACAACAAAACACAAACATACCAACAACGGACAACCATCTTCTTGAACTGAATAAGCGACGGCACGTAAATTACCTTGCCTCTGGTCTTGGATTTGAGTCCGGGGACACTGAGATCAAGATTGGTTTCCGAGAGACAGTTTGACATCGACCTTCTTACGGCTTCAATAACTTCTTCTCTGCGGGCACCGCCACTCAAATCGACCAACGACGGCTGTTCCGGATGGGGGTTTGACATCAAAGAGAGAGATATTTTTGGGTAAGTTTTGGATTTCGAACCTGGATTACATGATGATAACGGAAAGGAGATTGATGGGAATGAGTGGTTGGTTGATGAGAAATTCGAGTTGAGGGTTTTAGGAGGGTTTGGGGTTGGGACAGAGCGAGCCATCGTTTTCGTTTCTGGGTTATCTGTGCTTAGCGTTTATCATACGAGCCACCGCGGGCGCCAACTCGTTAGCAACAGTGCCATTGGGGGCAGAGGGATTCAATGGAAATGAACATATGGGAATGGCATAAATTCGGTACAAGCCGTCTACATTTTGGTTATTTGATTACTCACTTTTTCATTTATTTACTTAATTAAATAAATAAACAAGCTCAGGCAACCGACCGGTTAAAGCTCACAAGGCGGAGTCCGACTCTACTCAGGAGCCCAATGCATCGAGTTAAGGCAGATGCATGGGGCAAATTCGGACTAATGGGTTAGGCCCAAGCTCACTCCATTCTATTAACGAGTTGGGTCGACAATAAAGATGAAATGGCGGGCTTGGGTCAACCCAACCATTTACACATGCCTTTTAATATCCTTGTGATTTAAATTTAAAGATGAAAAGTACATATATGTTGGATCTAGTCCAACTTTTATCATGGTAGAGACAGTGAGGCCAAGTCACAGTCAAACTATAATGTGATGATTTGCTACAAAATAAGATTTTAAGCTTTTAATCAGATGATAAATGCTTCATCATACAACCTGTCTGTCAATTTAAAGGAATATATTATTTTACATTAAAATT